>NC_067401.1:189222659-189569742 GCF_016432865.1 Antechinus flavipes
AATAGAAAACAAAATATCTCAAGCCAAGAGATTTAAAATCATCAAGGTCAATTCTTTAAACAGGAACAGAAAATAACTGTGATCTCTCACTCATACAAAAAGCTAAGCAACAAGGATAGTAACAAATACATGTAGTCACCACAGCAGAAGAGGTTAAACATGATAAACCTCATCCCAAGCTTCCTCTCAAACCAATGAGTAGTTTTAATTACTACCACAGAAAGGACTTTCACCACTTTTGACTCTGGACAAAGGAGATAACTTCCCAGGAAAACTAGCTTTCATCCAGTTAGAAGTTCAGGATTCAATTAAGCTACAAACTTCCATTTTCAGATACTGTATAGGACATATAATCTCAAAGGAAGGGTAATAATAAAAGTAGAACCACTGAGCCACTAAATCAGAGAGAGCAAACTAAGAGTTATGTGTTCCTTTTACAGGATTACAGCAAAAAAGCTAAGCATAATTTAGTGTTATCTCAATTGGAATGAAGATAAGTTATTTAAGATTCCCAAATACATACTATCTGGATTTTAAAAATAAATGTTCCTGCCTTAGAGCTTGGCATGTAAAAATCAGGAATAATTAAGTTTGAACCATGTGAACAGTATGAAACCATGTAAGCTCATTTCCTTAATGAGAAAACTTAGAAAAATATGGTAGAGATGAGAGGAAAATGATAAATTCTCCTCTCCTTTGAGAAAGAAGAGATTAATAAATCCCAGGTATCAGGTCTCAAGTTTTTGAGGGAAAACAAAGAGTCCCTAACCAAGGAAGTAAAGGAAAAATCAACAAATTCTTCTCTCAGAACCTTCAGGTTTTTTCCTTAAGCTATTGGGCTTCATTCTTAAGAGCTGTTAGCTGCCAGATCATTATACTGATCTGGATACTCTATCCTTAAAGCCTTTCTTTTAAAGATGCTGGGAAAATGTGGAGCAGTATATAGAAATGATTTAGGGGTACACAAGAGATCCAGGTTAAAAAGCCTTTCTCTGCAAGAGTTGTTGACTTCACTAAACAAAGTGTGAAAATCTTTATCAATTAACTGGTTGGAGTGAAATTAAAATCTCATGAATTGAGTGGGTTCAGGGTTAACATGTGAAAACTCAAAGACCTCTTAAAATTGCCTATCCCAAAGATAAAAATTCCTTTTAACAAAAAGGGGAGAAATTAAGTTTATTAATAAGCCTATTTTGCTGCAGCACTTCTGGAAATTTAAATTTTGTTAATGGCCTAAAATTTACACTTTTTTCCCCCTAGAGATCTTAAAGGCACCTATTAAAGAGTTAAATAATTTTGAGTTATATATTTTCCTGGCATAAGAGAAACTTCGAACTCTATACCCTCTAGGAGAAAAGATATGAATTGTAGCCTACCATTAAGTCATAAAGTTCTGGACCCATTCTGTCACCTATTATCTCTACTAAACTTTTATCTACCAAGTACACTTGGGTCACAGAGGGATTCAGGTCTGCTTGCCTTTTAAGAAATGGCAGAATCATGAGCTATGTAAAAAGGCAGTTATGGTGCCAAGACACATCTCAAACTGATTAGAAGATTGGCATTTCCAAGTTGATTCCTTAAGACTCTTATTCCTCAATTTTCACACCGCAGTCTCTCAAAATTACTTGCCTATTCTAGTTCAGGAATTCAAGGGGGCATTATATTCACATCCCAGGTATATAGCAAGCACACAATTTCTTTGTGTTTAGTTTTTCTTAAAACCTCCTGTAAATAGGTCCATCTTAAGAGTACATGGACTTAAAAACTGGACAATAAGGAATTCTTTAGTGGTACTATACAAGGGAATGTTCATGTTCAGGCCTTTCAACTTTGCCATGAATCTTAAGTTTTTTAAAATTAGAAAAAAAAAGAGGAAAAGACAGGACACAAACACCAGCTTACTGCCATGGCTTGGACATGCACTGGTTGCTATAGCACTGCATGAGTTGAAAATGGAGAACAGAACACTATGTTTCCATTATTAGCAGTAAGTTTGGGCGGGAGAAAAAAAGGTAAAAAATATTTTTAAAATGATTATTTGGAAAACAGAAATGAAGGTTGTGAAATGTAATACCAGAAAGGTTTTGCTTACCAGAAAACGAAGCTTGACTCCCCCTGCCTTGAGTTTACAACTGCCGCCTTTTTCCTAAAGATTCACTCCTCATCCTAGTACCAATGTACAGGAGGCTAAGCAACTGGAGGTGGTACAGCACGGAACACAAAAGAGTTTTACCCCAAAACCAGAAAAGATGGGAATTTTAGAGGAAAGCCTTCCAGTATCCACCCTTACCTTACAAAAGGTAAAAATGTCCCTTGCCTAAGGACTAGCTCCAGTAAAAACCTAACAATAGAAATTCATATTTAGACTAGAGATTTAATTTCTCCTCTTCAAGACTATAACTCACCCAGAATATTCCTATCCTTGGTTTCAATGCTATTTGGGTTATCCTTAAAGGGAAATAGATTAACTTCTACTTATTGTTCCCCAGCTTGTGTATATGTGGAGGAATTCCTAGGATATTCTAAAACTGGGGAAAAAATGATACTTCTGCTAAGCCTCAAAACTACCTATAGATACAATCTCTAGACATGTTAAATTCCTACTAGCTTGTTGGAGAAAATGGGGTGCTTTGTGAAATTAAAAGAATGGGGGAAAAAAACTTAAGATCAAATATGTAGAGAAGGTATTCAACTGCCAGGACTCCACTACTTCCAAGTTTGATCATAGCTCAAAAAGCAAAACTGAGGGGGGTGGAGCTTCAGGAGGGAGGAGGGGAGTGAAGGAAATCCGATTACATCACCTTTCCAGACTGCTCCTCCCCCTTAACTAACCTTCTAAACTAACCCTATGCTCTGGCTGGCCAGAGGGAAGAGGAAGGAGAAAAACAACAAAGCAGGGACGCCATCTTGCAATGGAGAAGAGATTCAAGGAGGAAAAAAATATCTACGATTTGCCGTAAAGGTTACAGTACAAACAGCCCATTAAAACCCGTCCCCAATAAAAACAAAAACAAAAACAAATTGTGTTTAACTTATTAAGCCTCATGATTTGGTTAAAAAAAAAGCAATTTAAAATGTTATTTAAAATTTGTTTCTCCTGCCCTGGGGTAGATCATTTGCAGTTGGAGATCAAACTGCTAATACAGCCCACCCCCGTTTCTATACTACAAATGAGAGGAATTGGGCCCCTCCCAACAAAGGAGGTCAAGGTGGGTAAAAGACAGGAGAAAAAATATGGTTTAAGACACAACCTGCAACGCCGCTCGGAAGAGACAAAAGGACAAGGAAAAGTCGCCATATTGAAGCAGGGAAGAAAAAAAATTCCTTTTAACGACACAAATTTTTTAGAAATCTAGCATTCAAAATTGCACTAAATGGCCTTTTAAAATTACACGCCTTATTCCCCACATTGCCCCCCCTCCCACTTTATATCCCTCCCCCGTTAACTGCACCCATCTTAAAAATCAAGTTAAAAGTTATAACTTCAAAAAAAAAAAAAAAAAGCTCTGCAAGCTGCAACAATTACAAGACATTCTTTACCTTCCCAACTAACACTTTGGATGTATTGGCACTATTTTACTATGGCTTAAGTGTCTTGCAATCTTTATTCGTAGATTGCCACCTATGTAAAGCACACAAATTATATACCTCAAGCAACTTACATTAAAATTTAACGAGAGGATTTAACCATTAAGCCGTAGCCAGCTAATATTTATCTTCGCATCTCCTTACCCTGCAATCTTTATGTACAGATTGCTTATTAATCTGGCCAATTGAAAGGCGCCCCTGCTTGTCTCACACACAAAGAAGTGGGACTTTTAGGCCACAAGATCCACGTCTTTTGTATGTGAGCTCATTAACCCTTCCGAAAGACTGCTGGCATCCAGAGGATGGGATCCCATTCCTCCTTATAAAAAGTATCGAACTTTTATGGCTTTGGCAGTCTAGAAAATTGGCTGGATTACCAAGGGTTAACCATCAAGAAAATCCTCACTTGTCGGCCCCCCCCACCCTCTCCGTGCCTGCTCCAGGGCAGGGAAGAGGGAGGTGGTAAGGGAGAGAGAACAAGACTTTTAAGACCTAATGTTTTGTTTTGTTTTTTTAATGGAGACTCAAGCGACCGGATTGGTCGTTCTCCAGCTCAATTATTTGTCTACGATCTCATTTCTTCCTCTCTTTTTTTTTTTTTTTTGGTTTCACAACGGGAAACGTTGATTTCTTGTTGTAATGCTGGTTTTGAAAATTCGACACTTACTATCCAATTTTTTTGCGACGTCAGCACCTCAGGCTCAGGGGGGGTTAAAATTTGGAGAAAAAATAAAACCAACCAGGACCCAAAGCTTAATTACTTGGGGGCCTCATTGGATCAAAAAGTCTCTTTAAAAAAATAAAGCCAACTCAGGATTCATTACCCCCCCTCCACTTAAGGAGAGGGTTTTAGAAACAACAACAAAAAAAACTGAGTGGATTCAAAAAGGAGACGCTGGATGGGCAGCTTTGACGGGACTTAGGAGTTGGAGGAAGGGTGGTTGATTATTTTTGATAGATTTTGTGGTGATGGTCCTTCAGCCAGATTTTAGTCCCAAGCAGGTTGGGCTGGGAGAAGGGGCGGGAAACAAGATAGGGCGGTGGGGCAGAGAAGACACAAGTGGTTGGGTTGGTAGCTGCTGCTTCCCCCCCCTCGAAGGATCCTTTAGATGCTGTTACGGCAGCTTTTTTCCTCGTGGCTGGTCTGTTTCCTCCGATTAAATTCGAACCTGGGAAAAGGAAGATAAAGGAGGAAACAAAAATGTCATTAATTGGCTTTAATTTTTTTTGTCTCATTTATAGCCACCTAGGCTTTCCAAAATGCACCCTTTGGATTCCAAGAAGAAGCACTAAAACAAACTTCACTCTCACCCCCACCACCTTTTTTAGCTTCTTCTACAACTATGCCGCCACGCACCATATTAACCGACAAAGAACCAGCACTTACCTCTAAACGAACCCCAGAATGGCGACTGCTCGCTCCGACGACGCCTTTTATACAGGGGCACCGCCCCGCGCACACTAGCGCACTCACGATATACTGACACCCTGCGCCATTATGCGCGAGGCACAAGCTAATTGGTCAACCACTTCAAGGAACCGTAAGCTGATTGGCTGTCTTATCACAACCTATGCTACACCTATCCCTCAACTCTCTCTTCCGCTCTCTACCCAACCTTCTGCTCGAGACTAGAGTTACGACGATTGGTTGGGGCCCGCCCTCCCTTCCTTCCCCGATCATCTTCTTTCCCACCCCTTCGCCGACAAGCCTCACCCTTCGTAGGCCTAACCGCCCCTACGCATGCGCACTAGTAGAACCGGAGCCAAAAATCAACCACAAACTTGTTCATATGCAAAAGATTGTGTAATGGGTCTAGGAACCATAGCGAAGTGGCTACAGCAATGGTAATTTTGAAGGCCAATTCTATTGTGACGCAGTTAAAATTGGTCGTCTTCGCCCCTACGCATTGACGCATGCGCACACAGCCACGTCCGGGCAATGTGCGTTTCTCACATCAGCCCCACCCAGCCTGCTAACAGACATGCTCAGTCTTGTGATTCTCCCCACTCCTACGTACACCAAGATGGCGTCCTCTTTCCTAACTCTGCTGCTTAAGCGGCGCTTGGGTCTCACACCTGTCAGAGGTGTCTACTGGGTGCAGGTATCTGCCGTTTCCTCTCTCGCGTTGTCTTCCCTCTTCGCAGCTGCTTGCCCTCGTTTGAATGGGTTCCGGCTGGCTGCCTTTCCTTCTCCACACTGCCCGGAAAGAGTTTTCCTTCCTACGGTTGGGGAGAGGGAGGAGAAAGCTCACATCTTTCTTGTCTTGATTTGGTTACTTCACTCCCACTAGCCAATCTCTTATATCGTGTTCTTAGTTTTAGAGCTCATACTGAGGAGTGTTATATTGTCTTTAAGGTTGTTTATAGTAGCAATGTTGCGTTGCCATGGAACGTCTGGAGGAGCTCTTTGCTCTCCAAGTTGCTGTAGCAGTCCCTCCCCCCATTTCTTTCTCTTCCAGAGTACTTTGTTCACTTGACTGATAAAGAGGTCTGACCTGAGAATGGTTTTCCTGCCTCACTTAGATAGTTTTCAAGATAGCTCTTGAAAACTCCTCTCGTTCCTTCTATCCATGTAGATGCAGGCTTAACTAGCACATGTGGGGCTTACGATCCTCCCGGTACACTGATGTATTTATCTCTACACTACTGAATGTAGATAGGATCTGAGGAGCTCAAGATACTGCTCTCTTTGGCCCTGAAGGTCTCTTGTCTGTCAGAACACTATCCAGAAACTTTCCACCAGGTTCCCCGCTGCCCAAGTCTCTTGAAGCCCTGGCTTCAAAACTCACCACCTTGAAGATCCTTAGATGAAGGGCAAAGAGGGGAAAGCTGCTTCCCACAGTTGCTATTCCCTGAAATGGAGCAAGTTAGCCTCAAGAGTGAGGAGATTAAGGTCACTATGGGATTAATTATAGGCCTGAGGTTTTTGATCCCAGCTGTGGGACTCTGGTTGCTCATTCTTCTGGAATGGGAAACTGATTTTTTTTAAAAGCAGGGTAACATCAGTAATTCAGAGACAGAATTGGGATGAGAATCACATGTACATCACACATATTTTGTGATCCTAACATAACCTTTTTCTGGATACTATAGCAAACTCTTAGGAACTTGGGTATCTCTTCCTTTCCTTTCTCTTTATCACCAGAAACATCTACCAAGTTCACTTTATTCGTCTTCTGATACTAATTTTTTTTTAAGAAATATCCTTTTTTTTGTATCTTTTTCAATGTCAGTTCTCTTAATATTAACTTATCTATTAATTTAATGGTAATTAAATCCTGTAGGTGGAACCTAAAAGGGAAGAATGTTCAGAATAAGAATGTTCTCCTTGTCCTTTACAGCTTAAAACTGAAATAAGACTTTGGAGACGCCATGTGTACAGCTGCTTTCCCAGAAACTAAATTAAATATTTATCAGCTTACATTACTTTAGTGCTTTTGAGTCTTTAAGGACTAAGATCAAGATTAGTACATATTCTTACTATACATCACTGTACCAGTTTTAACATTTTTACAAAACCTCAAGGATCATTGGGGACAAAACCAAGATATCTCATTTTCCTCATAAACCTTATCCTTTTCTTTTTCATAGACTACTTCCCAGGCATTATGCACCAAAGTTTCCCCTGAGGAAGAAGGTTCCATTCCTGTCTCCCCCGATCAGAATGCTCCGTGGGAATATCTGGAGACAGAAGGTACCACCATAAGGAAAATATGGGAAGAGGGAAAGGAAAATGTGGAGACTAAGGAGAAGACAGAGCCATCAGTTTTCAAAAGATTATGGGTGTGTTGAACCTAAGAAGAAGAATGGACCAGATAGGAATGCTTTCTTCTTAATAGTTCTTAAGTGAACACTGAAGCAAAGGCTGTACTGAAGTTTATACAATCTAACAATAACCCTTTTCTCCAGCCTTATCCTTTTTCTTTTCACCTTTTACATATGTCATATTTTGTACTTCTCACATCAGTCTTTTCACACACTATTTCCTGGGATTAGAATGTCTATAACGTGTTGAATTTCTTTCTTTCTTTTTTTTTTTTTAATTTAAGCTTTTTATGTTCAACACATATATTTTCAACATTCACCCTTGCAAAACCTTGTGTCCAAATTTCTTTCCTTCCTTTTTCTTCCCCCCTCCCTTAGATGGCAAGTAATCCAATAAACAGAATATGTTGAATTTCTTGTACATCCTTCCCATCCCAATTTTCCCCCTTAGAAGTGCCCTTCTTTGCCTCTTTCTTACATAACATTTTGTTTGCGGACATTAATATGTTTTATATTCTTGTGTATTGTAGCTATCAATCTTTATGTCTTATAGGAAATAAATTTCATTAAGACAAAGTCAGTTTTTTCGTTAAACTTTGGCTTCTCAGCACTTAACTCTTTACCAAGTAGATATTTATTAAATAATGAAGGAATGAAAAGATGAATAGGGAATGATGTCTAAGGGAAACATGGGGGGTGGTAATAAGTTTTTGAAAATTACTAAAACAGAACAAAAAATTTAAAGTTATTACTATAGAAGACAGGTACAAAAAAAAAAAAAGACTAGACTTCTCTTGTGAGAAAGGAGGAAAAGATTAGTGCCAATGTGGATGTAAGAATTACTTTTCAAAGAAAAGTATGGCAATTTAATTGGATATCTTAAAGGATTGGATTTCAACAGGTGGAGATTAGAGGGGGAGAGAAAACATTCCAGGTATTGAGAATAGTATTAGGAAAGGCATAGATATATCTAGGGCAATTTTGTGGAATGACTTAGTTTGAACTAAAAGGAAATAATATGAACAAGATTACAAAAATAGAATGGAGTCATAAAAGTAATTATTCTAGTAGTTATTGTAGATCAGATATATGGTAGATCAAATTTTTGAAGTGTTTGGCATATAGTAAATGCTTAATAAAGTCTTATTTGTTTTTTCTTCCCTTCCTTTCTTTTCCTTTCTAGAATACCTGACTCGATATGGCTCCCGTCCAGTCTGGGCTGACTATCAAAGAAACCATAAAGGTGGCATCCCACCACAACGAACCCGTAAGACATGCATTGTGAGTAAGGAATTGGGTCTCTGGTATAGAGATTAAGGAATGACAGGGTGGGATTGCACGGACCTTGACAACAAAGGCATTTGTGCTATTACTGAAGTTTCTCCCTATCTCTTTTCCCTTCAGCGAGGGAACAAAGTCGCTGGAAATCCTTGCCCTATCTGCCGGGATCAGAAGCTCCATGTGGACTTTAGAGTAAGAAACTTCCAAATTTCATAGTCTTCTTTACCTACCTCAGAAACTAATGCTTAAGTGTGCTTAACTGTGCTTAAAAGTAATAGTTTTCCTACTCCCTTCCTTTAAACCTCAAAATGACTGTTAGTCCCTCCTTTTTACTCCATTGCTCCAGTTTCTGAAAAGGATGTGCTTTCAAGGCTAACCTCTCTACTTCTATCCTTTAATTTCATCATTGCAGAAAGCTATAGATGGATAGTTCATAGAACTTCAGAGTCAGGAAGACCTCAGGTCAAATTTTGCCTCATATACTTAGGCTATATCACCTTAGATAGTCATTTATTATTTGTCAGTTTTTTCATCTACAAAATAGGGAAAATAATATTACCAACTTAATAGGGTTGGTTGTGAGGACTAAATGAATCAAAATATATAAAACACTATGTGAATGTTAGCTATTATCATATCTTATTTTCTACAGGCTGCCACCTTGAATTGTGCCCTTTATAATCTTGTTTGCTATCAGCTGCTTACAAACATAATTAGTCTCTCTATTCCTTAAAAACTTTTACTTGGCCCCACTATTTCTTCAAGCTATTTCTCACAAACATCTAAAAATTAAGAAAAACCATTTGTAGCCATTGTCTCCACTTCCTCACCTCCTAATAACTTCTCAGCCGTTAGTAACCTAGCTTCTGACCCCATGACTAGGCTCAAACTCTCTTCTCCAATGTCATCATTGATATCTTAATTGCTAAATCTCAAAGCTTTACACAATCTTTAACCTTGAACTTTTGAAACTTTCAAACATCCCCTCTTCTCCTAGAAATTCTTTTGTTTCTTGGCTTTGAGTCTATTCTGTCTTAAATCTTTTCATATCTTTCTGACCAATCTTGATTCTTATTTGCTAGTTGGTTGGTTATACCTCTCTCTGTAACCATGGGTATTATCCAATACTTAAAGATGATGAGAACCCAGGCCAAATTTGGGATACTCTCAAAAGTTAAGGAATGTGATATGAATGATGATCCAGCAATGGAGGCTAAGAAAGAGGAGGGGATCAGATAGGAGAAAAAGGAAGAAAGAATAGTCTCATGAAAATCCAGAGAGAAAAGGATGTCCAATTGGAAAGGGTGATTGAGTGTTAGATGTTTCTAAGTCAAGCATTTAAAGGATTACTACGAAAGATTAAGAAGGGAATGAGATGAAGGTAAGAAGTATCAACAGCTATTACTAAAAGTTTGGCTATGAAAGGGATGATTAGTCAAGTGAGGCTTTGGAGAATTTTTGATAATGGAAACTTGAATACCTTGAGTGATAGTAAGATCAACTATATGACAGTTGCTATGTGTATCTGAAATAACATGAAGGTATATATTTAAGTTGAGAATTCACTTCTGTAGCTAGGTGAGAATACAAAGATGAAAAGAAACTCCCTGCCCTCAATTAGTTTACATTCTATTAGGAGAAATGTTTTTTTTTTTTTTAACCTAATTATAGTCTTTTTCTTCCAAAATACACGTAGAAATGGCTTTCAACATTCACCCTTGCAAAACCTTAGGTTCTAAATTTTTCTCCTTCTGCCTCTAGAAAGCAAGTAATCCAATATAGGTGCAAAAAAAAAAAAAAAAAAAGGATGTACAAAACAGAAGATAGTCTTTTGAGGGAAATAGTAATACCAGCAACATCAGGAAAATCCTTGTATATATAATATAGTACTTGAGCTGAACTTTGAGGGAAAATAAATTCTAAAAGGTAAAAGTGAAAAGTGATATATCTGTTTCTTTTGAAACTCAAAAAAGGAGGATTTTTCACAGATTGATGTTGGCAGAAGGGAGTCAAACGAGTATGCTGATATTTGTAAATTTTAGATTATTGCTAAAAAGCTTCAATCTCTGCCCCCAAGAATTTATAATAAATAATAAAAAAAAGTAGCATTCAAAACAGATGAATCTTTGTTACAGATATTCAAATGTTAGAATGTTAATATTGCCCTATTCATGCACATCTCTCTTTCAAATTGTATTATGTATTGAATTGCATAAAGAAGATGAATCTACTAGCTTTATGAACTAGTTAGGATATTAAATATGAAGTTGGGGAAGCTGTTGTCGCTGGATCACAGAGTTTGTGGAGGTAACCAAGTATTTCTTCCAGAGGACCAGAAAGATAAAGGAACCAGGAAATGAAAGACTTTGAACACCAGAGAGAGGATTTTTATATTTGATTCTGGAAGTATTAAAGATTCACTAGTGTTTATTGGGGAGGGCCAATGCTGACATAGTCAGGTCTGTACTTGAGAAAGGTTACTTTGGCAATTAGCTAGAGAATGGACTGGAGTAAACAGAGATTTGAGCAAGAAGACTATTGTAGTAGTGAAGGCCTGAAGTGATGTTGGTAGTCAGGACAGTGACAGTATCAAAGGAGAGAAAGGGGCTTATATGAAAAATATTAGGAAGACAGAATTGATAGACTTTGGTGGTAAATTAAATGTGGAAGTGGGAAGGAATTAGGAGATAGGGTTCACACTTAGATTATGAGCCTGGGGAGGACTGGAAGTATGGTGCTCTTTATAGTAAGAGGGAAGTTAGGAAAAGGGAGAGAGTTTTTTTTGGGGGGGAGATAATGAATTGTTCAATTTTGCACAGAGTGAATAAATACTAAATATATTAAAATTAAAATTAAGATATAATAAATAAAAGATTTATTAGATATGCAGTTCAACTTAAATAGGCAATTGGAGATGTTAGGCTAGAGATCCAGGGTAGAAGTTAGTTCTAGATAAAGGACAGAGCCATGGAAGCATAATCTGGATTGGATATACAACAAAGAAGACTTAAGAACTGGGCAGCTAGGTGGTGCAGTGGATTGAGCACTAGCTCTGAAGTCAAGAAGACCTGAGTTCAAATTTGGTCTCAGACACTTAACATGCTAGACACTTAACATGCTAGTTGTGTGACTCTGGGCAAGTCACTTAATCTCAATTTCCTCAGCAAAAAAAAAAAAAAAAAAAAAAAAAAAAGAGAAGAGAATATCAATATCATTTTTCATCTAGCTCCCATTTCTCTCAGTGATTTCTCTAAAGGCAGCTAGGTAGGGCAGCATATAGAGTACCAGACTGAGAGTCAAGAACTTTCATCTTCATCTGTTTATATCTGACTTCTGGCATTTAGCAGCTCTGCAGCCCTGGTTATTGTTGAACATCATTTCAGTCGTGTCCAACTCTCCTTGATGCTGTTGGAATTTTTCTTGGCAATATATTAGAGTGGTTTCCTTTCCTTTTCTAGTCTACTTCACAGATTAAGATTGTTGTTATTGTTTGTCCTGCCTTTTTGAAAAGGACCATGACATCAGGGAGGTGATGCCATAGCATGCAAATGAGTTCAATTCAAGTGAGGGAGAGATGTGCAAGATTACTTGCCTCACTTTCCCCTCCAGAGCCATCTGGATCCAGTGGCTAGATACAGATCAGAACAACTGGAGATGGCCCTGATAAAAAATTGAAGCAAACAAGGATAAGTGACACAGCTAAGGTTCTGAAGCCAAAATCGAACTTCAGGACTACTGCTATATCTACTGTGCCAATTATCTTCCCCCAAAAGATCCTAGACAAGTCACTTAACTCTGTTTGCTTTAGTTTCCTTGTCTGTAAAATGAGCTGGAGAAAGAAAGGGCAAACTACTCCAGTATCTTTGCCAAGAAAACCTCATGAAGAGTCAGATATAAAGGAACCAACACTAACCATCTATCCCAGGAAGGTCATTACTGGGATAACCTCATCATTCTGGAAGATCTCATCAGCCTTGGTCCTTTATGTCATCACTATTCTCAGCTTCTGTGATTGGAAGGTGGGCTGTGAACTACAACTCTCCATTTAAGAAGAGATCTTAGCTCATAGATTTTATTTCTCCCTTGGCTGCACCTACTTGGGGACTTCCTTGACTTCTCCATCATTCCTGCCCATACTTATGAGATTAGTTGACAGTATCAAAGGCTACAGGCGGGTCAAGAAGGATGAAAATTGAGAAAAGGCTGTTTGATTTTTGCAATTAAGAAATTATTAATAACTTCAGAGAAGCAATTTCAGTTGAATGAAGATATTAAAGGCCAAAATGCAGACAAGAGAATGAGAGGAAAGGAAGTAGAAGTATCAATTGTAAATCCGCCTTTCCAAGAGTTTAGCTACTAAAGGATGGAGACAAAAGCTACAGTTTAGCTACAAAAGGAATAAGACAATAGCTATCAGAGATGGATGGGCGAAGGAAGTGTTTTTTGAAGATGGAAGAGACATAGGCATGTTTTGTAGGCAGCAGGAAAACAGCCAATAGACAAAGAGATATTGAAAGTTAGTGAGAAAGCATAGAGAAGCACTCTGCCAGAGAAGATGGGATAGACAGATCATTTGTGCAGGTTGCAAAAAGAGAGGTAGGTGGCCTCTTCTGGTGAAGAGATAAAGAAGGAGATAGTTGGAAAAGGCATTCCAAATGATAGGTGGAAGAGGAAAAAAAAAACTTTTGGCTAATGGCTTCAAATTTTTCAGTGAGATATGAGTGAACATTTTCAACTGAGAGGATGAAGAAGGGCATATAGAAGAAGTCATAGTAGATATCAGGAGGGTTGAAAACTTTTAGAAAAAATCAGTGTGATGACTGTGGGATAGTGAATTCTTTAGGAGCATGTGAAAGGATCGCTAATGTTTCAGTGAGGGCTAAGTTGATATTATTTAACATAATATTCCAAATAGAAGACCCAAATCATCACAGTTTGGTGGTTTTCCTTTAACTTCATTTAGATGCACAGGAATAACAGAAGGCTTGAGTAATGTAAGTAATCCAAGACTGGGGCAATTACAAGAGCAGAGGTAGTATAAAGGAAGGATTAAAAAGAAATTGCCTTCGGAGTTATGTCTTTTAGAAACTAGGGAGTCATGCCATTATCACCATCACAGAATTTTAGTGACTCCACGGGTCATTTAATTAGTTCCTTATGAATTCACTCTTCCAACAATTTCTTTTTTTTTAAATAACTTTTTATTGATAGAACCCATGCCAGGGTAATTTTTTACAGCATTATCCCTTGCACTCACTTCTGTTCTGATTTTTCCCCTCCCTCCTTCCACCCCCTCCCCCAGATGGCAAGCAGTCCTTTATATGTTGAATAGGTTACAGTATATTCTAGATACAATATATATGTGCAGAACCGAACAGTTTTTTTGTTGCACAGGGAGAATTGGATTCAGAAGGTAGAAATAATCTGGGAAGAAAAAGAAAAATGCAAGCAGTTTATATTCATTTCCCAGTGTTCTTTCTTTGGGTGTAGCTACTTCTGTCCGTTCTTGATCAATTGAAACTGAATTAGCTCTCTTTATCGAAGAGATCCACTTCCATCAGAATACATCCTCAAATAGTATCGTTGTCCAACAATTTCTTATGAGGGTTCATCTCATCTCAATTCACTCCTCCAGTGACAGAGACTCTGAAGTGGATAAGTTAAGAATTCAGTATAAGATCTCTTCTGGTCCCACTAAATGAGTTTCAGGGTTGCAGGATTTCTGTTATCTGGTGGTTTGTCAGCAAGAAATGGAAACAAACTTTGGTGAAAAGTATTTTTCTTTTCTCTCCGACTGTCCAATGAAATTAAGGTAGAAAAGTGAGTATTTGGGACATTATCTACTTTATTATTAGAATTTCACAACGTGCAAAGTGATTGTGGCTCTTCTCACTAACACTGGATGTTACTCTATGTCCAGGGGCATTAATTAAACTTCATTATTTCCTGGGGAAAAAGAGGGACCTATATTAAAAAGGAGAGGCCTACATGAGAAAAATGTGGGAGCTTGAATATCCAGGTTTTGAGATCTAAGGAGGCCTGGGCTTTCAGACTTCCACTGAGTAAGCATCACAACCATTGTTGAGAAATAAGTCACACCACAGCCCTGTATAAAGCAAGATGAACTGAATTCCATTTTCTGTGAAATGGGTTTAAGTGACTTACTCAAGATCATATGGCTAGTATGTGGCAGAATCTGAACTAGCAAGTCTTGAAATTATAGTTTTTTACAGTCAAGGACTTTTGTACTTATATTCCCAGTTCCTTGTAGGCATCTACTATTTCTTGATTGATTAACCAAACCCACAGGAAGGGATAAAAGAATTTTGCAATAGTAGTTTATAGAAAAGATCTAAATTTGGCATAAATATTGTTGGGAATAAGCTTTGGATACTAGATATATTCAAGAGAAGGGTAGAGCACTATTGTCTTAGAATCAGGGGAGATTTCATTGATAAGTTGGTTTGAAAAGGAGTGGAGAGATTGGAAAGTTTGGAATAAGATGTAGAAGGGTATGTTATTCCTACTGCCACTTTCTAATATTATCACAACCTCCATTTTCTTTTATTTCTTTTCAGAATGTGAAGCTCTTGGAACAGTTTATCTGTGCTCAAACAGGTGTCATCTTCCATGCCCCATATACAGGTTAGAGTCCCAGACCCTTAAGAGTTTACCCTTATCTCCTGTTTCCACACAGAAAAATTTCCATCCTCATCTAGACGTGTAGCTTCCAGCTTTTGGAAAATTTTTGGATGTATCAGGACTTGTATGTAAACAAGGGCAAAATATTATGTGTTTTCATAATCAACTGTTGGAATCCTTACAAAGTGTTAAGTCATTAGAGTTGATAGAGACAATAATTATCTAATTTAGCATGGTTCGGTATGATTGATCTGATCTTACAAGGAGATGTTATGGGCCAGAAGAAACAAGGTACTAAGTACAACTGATAGACACAATGCTTGTGTTCACACCTTTAGAGAGCTCATATAAGCAAGAAGTATTTAAGTACTCTTTGGCGTTCACAAGTATGGGAGATTCACAAAGTTAACTTTGTAACTTTGTGAATTCACACCTCCCTTGAAGCTCTTAGGGCCAGAGAGCACTCTGGGATGAAACCCATAATCCCACTCTTGTAACCCTTTTTGGAGAAGGAGCAAAAATAAAGCTTCAGGGAGCCAGTCAAGTGAGTTACTTCGGAACATTGTCAGGGGTCGGAGAGGAGCACTCTGGGAGATTGAGAGCCAGAAGCTCTCTCTTGGAGGCAAGACAGATTCATTTCCAACTTTCACCTTGGTGCTGGCTGGAGGCTGAAGAAAGCAGAGGCAGAAGCAAAGGACAAAGCTGCAAGAGCTCTTAGAACCAAGGAGAGAGAAAGAGGCCTCTAAGAAAAACTAACTGGCTAACTAAGGCTACTTCCAGAAAACCTCCCCAAGAAACCTGCTCCCAGAGAGAACCTTTATATTTTAAAGAAAAAGAATACCACAATCAACTTTGCAAAATAGAGAGTTTCTGGTCCTTAAATTCCTAATCTGTACAGTAGGAAGAATCTTTCTTGAAGTCTAGTCCACCAAATTCCATTATGGCAGTTGATATTACTACAATATAAAATGATACTCTTCTCTCCCTTTTTCTCTCATTTTTTCCTGTTACAAGGTATCTGTATGAACCAGCATAAGAAGATGACAGAGGCCATCCTGAAGGCTAGAGACCATGGTAAGAGACAGAAAGGGGAAAGAGTATTTTAGAAGTGGGAAGAGAATGTGGGCTTGGAGGGAAGAGTGTGTGGGAATGATGAAAGATAAGAAAGTTCCAATTCTGAAAATCTGAGAAAGGATATAGACCTTTCCCTTTCTGTTCTTTCTCTTTACATTTCATTTAGCATTTCAGTGTCTCATTAATGCCTTATTATTATTCCTAAACTTCATCAAACTTAATTCTTCCTCCTCACTTTTCATTTCTCAACTTTTCCTTTCCTAATGACACCCCATTTAATTATATTGCCTTCTATTTTATTCCTTTTCCCCATATTTTTTCATCTCCTTAGGTTTCCTCAGTTATCACATCCCCCTGGCACAGCCACGGGATACTGATTTCAGCAATTCTCATGGAGCTGTGGGCTGTACTCCAATGGCTCCTGCCTTAGCTGCAGGTACCTCCTGGTATCCATGGTACAATTGGCAGCAGCCACCTGAGAGAGAGCTGTCCCGAATTCGACGTCTATATCAAGGCCACCTTAAGGAAGAAAGTGAACCCCTTCTGGAAATGATGCCCATGAGTCCATCTCAAACTAATATTCTCCCAGAGGGAGAGGAATCCAAGAGTATCCACTAAAATGGAAGTCATGAGAAGGGATGAATGTACTGTGTTGCTCCAGAGCTTAAGGGATGGATGTGAGAAAATGCTCTAGCCTAAACTGAACTGATCCTTACCCCTACTCTTCTTAGAAATGAGTAGGATAGTGGCAAGTTCTGGCCTAGAAGAAAGGAGAAAATAGACCGCAAAATGAAGCAGCATATCTAAATAAGTGTTTTTGATTCCCCTTTCTGCTGCAGCTTCCCCCTATATTTTTAAGTTGCAGGTATAGGGGTTACCAAACCTGTCAACACTTTATAATAAAAAATTATTTTATTATTCATGTGTCTGTTTTTAGATTGGAGGTGGTAGATACTTGAACTTTAGCCATTCCTTCAAAAAATGGGGAGGGTGGGAGGGTGGTTAGTAAATGTTAAAGACAAGGTAGATTTTCACTAAGCATCATGATTTTAGAGTTGTATGAATGGATCTTCATGGATGGTTTTCAATGTTGATGAAATCGTAGATCCAGATTAAATCTCATCCTGAGATTGATTTTTTTTTTTGGTTGAAAATGGATATTATAAAATAGATTGATTGGTTTTTTAAACTTGGAAATTGGGCATTTAGTCCCCAGGGCTATCGGATAATTCAGATCTGGAACAGAAAAACTACCATGGGAAGAGGCACTAGGGTGTTTTAAAATGAAGATTCTGGAGGAGATTAGAGATCACTTAATCATCACACGATTGGTTTCCTGGAAAGAAAACGATGTTAGTCTGGACTGGGTAGGATTGAGACTAAGATCGTTCAGTTGGTTGCTATGATGCTGTTGGTAGCAAGTATAAAGTGGAGTGAACGGCAACCCACCCTGGCTTCAGTTAGGCGGAAGGGGCGGGGCTCTACGTCGGAAGTGCCGTTTAGAGGGTGTGGCCAAGAGCGCACAATGGGCCATGGAGTTCCCGTTCGATGTGGACGCCTTGTTCCCGGAGCCGATTATCATACTGGATCAACACCTCCGTGCTCCGGCCCGCCGAACCGGAACCACTACCTCGGCTCGGTGACCTCTCAACCCTCATCCATCTACCACGCCCCTCCTTGCATCACCTATATTTGTCCCAATCTCTTCCCCATGACCCCTTCATCCCAAATCAGGGTAGACTTAAGGCAAGGAATGATTCTTTGACCTTTCATCCTCTAGGCCATTGTTGGGTCTCAACTGCAAAGTAGAATGTACTTTTTCATCTACATAATGGGAATGCATTCTGACCCCATCATGTCCATTATCGTGGGCTGGAAAAGGGGTTTCCGAACCTTTTGACATTAGTCTTTTACTCCTAAAAAGTTCCACCAGGTGGGTGAGGACTGGAAGGAGGGGGAAGGGCTGTCAGTTACTTAGGGCCATAAGGCTGCAAAATCAGGAATGAAGGAGACTTAAGTCAGTACTTGAAGGTGAAAACCTAGGTTTGGAATTAAGGTTACCTTTCCCCTTCCCAGGACCATTCCTTGGATATACAAGGCAAGTTCAGTGATTTATGTTTCTCCTCTCTCTGCAGTTTTGATCTCCAACAGCAAATCATGACTGTTGTCGATGAACTGGGAAAGGCCTCAGCCAAGGTACTAGGAAGACATTTCATTATGAGAACCATGAAGGGTTGACAAAACAGGGAGCCACTAGACCCCATTCCAAAGTGACTTTGAAGGGGCCTAAGGGAGGAAGGGGAAGTCTTAAGGAGGTTATAATTAAATTCTTCCATCTTATTAGGCACAACATCTTCCTGGTCCCATCACCAGTGCTTCAAGAATGCAGAGTAACCGACATGTTATGTATGTGCTGAAGGATACCTCTGCCCGTCCGTGAGTGCTGGACTCTAGTGTTTCTTTGTTCCTTCTCTTTATTAATGTCTTCTAGTAGCTACATAATCTTCCTTTTCCTTCTTTCTCCTTCTCTTCCCTCTTCTTTCTCTTTTTCTCTCTCCATGATAAGCTGTGAGTTCTCCCGCTCTCTCCCCTTCCTACAGGGCTGGAAAAGGAGCTATAATTGGCTTTCTCAAAGTTGGATATAAGAAACTCTTTGTTCTGGTGAGTTACAGGATAGTGTGCTTGGATTTCTGAGTCTGGCAATGGTTGGCAGATTGTGGTGAAGGGATGAGAGGTGAAGAAGAGATGCTTATGTTCTGAAAGTAATCTATTCCTTCTCCCTTCTCTTACCCTCATATCCATCCCTCCATCAGGATGATCGAGGGGCCCATAATGAAGTAGAACCACTTTGCATACTAGACTTTTACATCCATGAATCACTGCAACGCCATGGACATGGACTGAATCTTTTCCAATATATGTTAGAGGTATGATTACCAGCTTAAATTTTAAAGTGCTTTCAAATTGCAAATTAAAGTCCTCCCAACTTGCCATTGTCCTTATCTTGAGACCACTTGTCTCCTGAACTTCCAAATGTTCCTGTTAACCCTACATCCCTTGAAATTTATTATCTCCACTTCCATACTGTCCTCTGAACTCCTTTTTGTCCTGCAGAAGGAACGAGTTGAACCACACCAACTAGCTATTGACCGACCCTCAGAGAAATTGCTGCGGTTCTTGAATAAACACTACAACCTGGAATCCACAGTGCCACAGGTTAGAACTCTTGAGAAATGTGACCCTAGAACAGATGAGAGTGAAGAACCTACTAGTTATGTTTATTCTTTGTTGGGGACTATCAAGAATTTCCCATTTATATTACGTGCAATTTGTACTCCTTCAAGTTCTTTCATATTAGTAAACATTCATTAAGCACCTACTGTGTGCTAGGCACTGTGCTAGCATCCATCTACTATAGTACTCTCTATTCATCTTATTCTCATGCATGTTGGCTCCCTATTTTGATTCTTATGCTGCAGCCAAATTCATCTTTCCTATTATCTAAACATAACTTCATCATTTCAGTCTTGCCTTTACAAAAGCCATTCCCCACAATTTGAATGTCTTCCCACAGTACACAGTCCATATTAAGAATATACTTATTCACTCCATTCAAATAATGTCTCTGTTTGGTATGTCTCTAAATTAATACAACCTGAACTTGATCTTGTGTTTTGTAACTTGTCTTCAATCTGTCATGTATAAATGTATGTGACCTTTTTCATCATTATACTGATTACCCAAAATAAGAATTATGTCTTTGATATTTCTATTGACTGATGCAAGGACTTGTCTCCTAGACCTAAATCAAATATGACCTGGGACATTTTCTAGCTAGGTGATTTTGGACCGTTATTTAACCCTGTTTTTGGCTTAATTTCCTCACTTGTAAATAGGGTTAATAATAACTCCTATCTACCTCCCAAGATTGTCATGAAGATAAGACACAATATTTGTAAAAAGTTTAGAACCATATCTGACTTGTAATAGACAGTATGTAAATGCTAGCTATCATTTTTTTTTCTCTTAGTTTCTAGTACAATAGGGAGTACTCCATTTATGTTTTTTCATGTGACTGAATAAATGACTTAATTTCTCTCATTCCAACATTCAGGTGAACAATTTTGTGATCTTCGAAGGCTTTTTTGCCCACCAGCACCGTGAGTTTCCCTCTCCCTTCTCAGTCCTAGAGTCAGGGGTAGGGAGTAGGGAGTAGGTCCATTAATCCCATTGTCCCCTTCCCTTGAGTAAGGGAACCCCCACTTCCTTTCCCACAGGGTCCCCTGCTTCCTCTCTGAGGGCGATTCGCTGCTCTCGTGCTGCCTCGGTTGATAACACACCTAATGGTAAACTTCATTTGGGATTTAGAAGTTGAATATCATTTTAGAGACTAAAATGGGAAAAGGGACGGCTATCAGGAATGGGAAAGAAAGCTATTCAAGATTCCAAAAGTCATTTAGAAAATTATTTTTGACAAAGCTATCCAAGGTCCCAAGCATCATTTAGATAATTATTTTTGATATATGGCAATATGAAAAGTTCTGTTTCAGGCATGATTTTTAATTAAATATTCTGGCTTGACTATTGATGGTATGAAGTACTTGCATGCAGTACCCTTTGAGCAGATTTCTTATTTTTACTCTTATTTAGGTTCCTTTAAAGTTATGAATTATGGCATTTTTCAATTCATAGAATACATTTTTATATTATAAATTGATTTATGATGCCCTCATAATTTGTGAAAATTAAAAATCACCATTACAATGAAGTCACTCAGCAGAGACTAGCTAGACACTCCATCCTGTTTGAAATCCTAATTCCCCTACATGTCACACATAGACAGCTGGAAACTCTCAGATAGTTACAGAGTCCCAGCCTTGATTGATCAGTTTTTCAATTTGCTTTTTTAACTGGCTCACACTTTTCCTTAGTGGATATAAGGAAATGATTATTTTGGTTTCTGAGGCTTTCCCTTCTAGCTCTTTTCAGATTATAGGCTACAAAGTATAAGAGAGTGAAAGTCAACAAAGCTGGTGATCATGTCAACATCAGAAGTCAATAATATTCAGAGGCTTAAATTTTCAGCTGAAGAGGTATTATAGTCAATAAAAGATTGAATAAAATGTGAGTTGACTGTTCCTTCAGATGGAAGGGACAGAGTGAGTGAGCAAAGAGGTGAGGTCAGCCTATAGTCATCTAATTGTGACTTTTCTCTCATACTTCTTGTGTATGCTCCTGTCCTTTACTTTGTAGTCTTTCTTCTTAAATGAAAGTTAAATCTCTTCCTTACCTGTGGCCAAAACAGAGAGGTTGTTCTCTGACCTCCCCAGTTCCCTTCAGACTAATTCTTGATTAACCACGGACTTTGTCCATCTCATCTAGAGGGACCCAAGGTCCTTACTGCCCAGGCCGGAACCATACTACTGTCCCAGATTCTCAAGGGTGCCTGACACCACCCTCTGACCAGTAAGAAGCTCCACCCCTCTGCTTCTGTAGCTATGCTCTTCCTGCATCTCCCCAAATTCTCCTCTCTGATTTCTCTCCCCTGACTCCTTGCTTGGAATACTCCCTTCTGTTCGCCTCCCATTTGTTCCAGTATCCTTGGGTGTCCCTGTCAATTTGTAGATACTTCATAAAACTGATTTCTAGGGGTGGAGATTGATTTGACATCCAAATAGCAAATATGAATTGTGACATCAGGGAGTAGTCCAGTGAAGGGAAATGGAAAGCTGATGAAAAAATGTCTGTCGATTAGTGCTCATTCTGTCCATATGCCCTCTCTCTCCAGCTCCAGCCAGAAAGCTGCCCCCCAAGAAGGCAGAAGGAGAGATTAAACCATATTCTTCTAGTGATCGAGAATGTAAGAGGAGGGATCAGGGTGAGGGCAGGGTCCAACAAAGAAATGTCAGTCCCTATGTACGGGCTTATATCTCCTTGTCTCTTCTCTACAGCATTATGTACTTTCTCTTTTCTCCATTTGGTTGTCTTTTTGCTCTCTTCCCACCTTGTTTTCTTTTTCTTTGGTTTTTTTTTTTTTTTTGTCTCTCTTAGTTCTGAAGGTGGCTGTAGAACCTCCATGGCCCTTGAACAGAGCCCCCCGACGTGCTACACCTCCAACTCGACCACCCACCCGGTCCAGCAGCCTGGGCAATTCTCCGGATCGGGGTCCCCTCCGTCCCTTTCTGCCAGAACAAGAGTTGCTACGATCTCTTCGTCTCTGCCCCCCCCACCCTACTGCCCGCCTGCTGCTTGCAACTGACTCTGGCGGCAGCCCAGCCCAACGTAGGCGTACCAGGTAATGAGACTTTGACATCGGGGTAGAGTTGGGAAGAAATTTGAAACTGTCAAAAGAGATCTTAGAATATTAGAATCAAAAGGGGCAACCTGGAAACTGACAGAATGGTGTGAAGAATGTTTGGATATAGATAGGAGAGGAAGAAGTGGCAAAGTCTTCATATATCCCGAGGACAGCTTGCTTTAATGGGAAAAGGAAAGAGGAAGTATGCATTCTCAAAAACAAGCAGTTTTAAAATCATAAGAATGAGGAGGTAAATAATATACCTGGGATTTGTTTTGGTAGAAAGGCACTAAGCAGTATGCTCTTTGGAATCTTGACTTAGGACATTGATGAAAAATGGTACCTATTCTACTCTCTATCCTTGCATACTGTTAATACTTGCCTACAAGTAGGGGAGGGAATATTTCTTTAATTTCTATCCTTGGCTATCTTATCTCTGATTCTTCATTTCTTTCTTTTCTCATTTCCTCTCTCCTCATTTTGTCCTTCCATATGTTCCACAGTTCCCTCACTCGCCCTGAAAATAACAGATATTGATGGTTATACCTCCTCACTTAAGACCACCTGATTTTAAAAGGATCCATATTCCCATTTCATCTTCCAGGATGCAGTGGAGCTCTAATACTTAGGATCAAGTGTCCTAACCCCTTGCCAGGTTAATCCAGCAGCAGAATAACAAATATCCTATTCCCATCCCCATTTTATTATTCCAGGAGAGGTAACTCTTATTCTCTAATTGGGTTCTGAATACTTCTAACCAATACATGGAAACTCTGCTAGATTAACTAGCTAATCCTTTGAAACCCAGGATCCCTCCAGACTGTAGTAGAGTACAGGGGTTCTTAACCTTTTCTGTGTCATGAAACCTTCTGGCAATCTTGTGACACCTAATGGACCCGTTCTCAGAATAATTTTTTAATATACAAAAAAACTGAAAAGATAATAAAATACAATTATCAAGATAGTTTTTAAAACTCACTCCACAGATCCCAAATCTGTACTTTAGAATAACCAATAGACCTAGCCCTCTTCTACCACATATTTGAAGGATCATTGTCCCAGAAACAGGTATATTTGGCCTAGTTTTCCTGTTTCCTGTGCAACATTCCTTGGAGTTAGATTTCCTTTTGGATTAGTAGTATTCCACTCCTTTGGCCTCCAGACTCTTCTCTTCCATAATTCTATCCCAAGAAGAGTCATACTCTCTTGGGGCCCATTTTTTAGGTGACAAATCCTTCTGAAATTAACCTGATTCCCAAAGGGAGCATTCAGCCTTGCAAAGTTCCTAAATCCCAAAAGACAGTGTGGAAAGAGCCAGTTGGAATTAGGGCTCCTCCATTATCTCTTTATTGGACCTGTTCTAAAACCTGGATTATTGCTATGTTGTGATTTCCACAGAGAAATCGCCGCTACTACCACTTTAATAGCATCCTCTTAGAGGATCTTTAAGTCTTAAGGTCACCTCTGCTTATTACATACAAAGAAATAAACCTTGGTCTGAAGGATCGACTGAATCCTAGTATCTCCTCTTCCATTTCTCCCATACAACTACTTAGATGATGGTGTATGCTTATTCTCTCAGATTGTGTTGAGATGAGTGTGTACCACTCTTTTCCTAACCTGTGCCCCCTCCTCATCCAATCCACTTATCCTCTAGTTTTCCTTTCCTCCCTTTTACTGAGATAGGAATTTCCTCCCTTTGTTTCTAGGCTCTTAGAGTGTAATCATATACCCTGGGATGGTATATAGCCATTCCCTTTTTCATATTCTGTGTGTGGTAGATTACATTGTGTCCCTAATCCCTGGGGAGCAGGATCCTCCCTTACCTCAATGTTATTTCAAATAAAGTGTGTATCCTTTTGTGTGTTTTCTAATGGGTATTTTTCATTGGGAAAAACAAAAGCAACAAAAAGCCTCATTTATTCTGCTGCTGTCTCTTGCCCTGGGGATTGCAGGATCTTTCCACCCGGCATTCTGTGGTCACTGCTTCTGCTTCTTTCACCTTTGAGATCTATAAATCTTCCATTGATTGAATCACTAGTTTCAGAATCTAGGATTCCTTTCCCTTCATTCCATCTCTGATATTCTTGGATCTGCATCTCTTACCTCATAGGATCTATAGATGTCTACACACTCATTTCCACATGTGGACTCTTACCTCTGATTTTAATAACTGCAACCTTCCTCCTTTCCCATGCTTAGTAACCCCTCATATCCAGGCTGATTACCACACTATGACTTCTTGAATGTCTTTCATATATCCCTGATAAGGACCTCCTAGTTTTTTGTCCACAAGTCTGATATTTTCTATATCCCATAAACCTTCATCCCTCTTGATTTACCTCTGTCCACTTGCATTTCTCTGTTCCTAAAGATCCTATACTTAAGCCTCTTTTCATTTCAACATTCTCAGAGGTTACTCTAAGCGCTAACAACCTAAGTCCACCACAAGCTCAGAATTATCATTGCTAGATTGCCTTCTCTTGGTTTTCCTTTTCTTTCTATAGCTCCCCTTAGTTTCTATTGCTACTCACTCCATCTTTCCATCCTTCAGTCCCTTTCCTGTTACCTCCCCCATAGCCCATTTCTTCTACAGGGGATCAACCCCAGGACTGGTGGCCCAGAATTGCAGTTACAGTCGATATGGGGAGCCAGATTCCTCAAGTCCCAAAACAGGTAAGTGGCAGGGCATTATGGGAAATCTTGGTCTAGAAATCAAGACTGTGCTCTAAACATAGTCATGATTTTCTACAAATTATATTCTGTTCTAGCTCTCCCTTATGACACAGTGGAAAGAGCACTAGATTTGAAATCAGAAAATCTCGATTTTAATCCTCTGTCACTGTTTGACTGTCACTATGTATGACTTAGGTGAATTATTTCCCTAATAAATTTATTTTAGGTGAGTGACTTCCTCAGTCCAAAATTCCACTTCTGTAAAATGAAGGGGTTAGATTATATGGAAAGGCCTTTAAGGTCTTTCCAATTCTGAATCACTGCTCCTAAAACTGGTAGCAGTCTAGAGTCTACCTGACTTTGGGATCTAGATTTTCCACTGATTGAATCTTTAGAATTTCCTAGCAGTTAAATTATATGATTTATAAGGCCTTTTTCATCTCTAACATTCTTTTCTATTCTCACCATGCTTTTCAAACTATATTATACATTATATCCACTCTTTCTCTTTTAGCACACAAACACATACACACACACACACCCTGTTTCCACAGGCAATCAAGAACAGAGGAAGAGGGAACAGGAAACAGAGAATAGGTGAGGTCTGACTTGCAAGCTCACATTATCCTGATTATATGCTTCCAACTCTCCCTTTTCCATCTTCTGACTTTCTAAGTTATTTATCCTGATCTCACATATTAGTTGCCCTTTTCCCATTGCCCCACTTAAACCTCTTATAAATTTCCTTTATTTCTAAATAACTATAATTCCTCTTAATACTTTCAAGGATTCGGCCCCATATTCCTCACATGAGCATCTCTGTAATGCTTTAATCTCCTCTCCATCCCACCTTAACAGGTGTACCAACAAAGGGCAGCAGGTTGTGTCAGGGGAGCAAGATGGGGGGGGAACCAGGTCCTCCACCCCTCCACAGGCTCTACAGCTCCCAGTCCCATTGTGGAGACTGGGGGAATCCATGGTCAACGCAAGGTTCATTCGATACCTCCAAGAGCACCGAAGTACCAGGCCATGGTAACCTGGTCCTTCTTTTCGTCCCTCACTGGGTAATCCCCCAAGGCCTGGAGGCTTTGGCCCAGCTCCTTGGAGAAATACTGAGCCCAGCCCTTGGGGAACATCAGTCGGTCAATCGGAGTTGGGCATCTTTCCTTTCCCCAACCACTGGTCTTATCTGCTCAAATTGTATTTTAAACAGAAAACTTTATTTTTAATATTAAAGGCTGTGGTCAGGAGTCTGGATTTCAGTGTGATGTATTGGGAAGATTCATTTTAAGGTCAGGATTGACTTTTGGCGGGTGACTGACATTCTCACATGTAAAATCAGAGGGAAGTAAAATTAGTCCTAGATCCCACCTACATTCATGTCTTCTCTATCGATTCAGGGCCGTTCTTTCCTCTTTAGTTTGACATTTTTGCTTGCTTTTTCGCCTGTGGTCCAGTGCTGTCTGCTGGAGTATATGCCTCTGCCAATACGCATATACACTTTCCGGTCACCTGGCTTCTTCCCTGTTTGCCTTTCGCGCAAACTCAGTGCGAAGAACCCTCACTTTTTTTTCTCCCTCAAGCGCAGGCGCTCTTCCTGTCTCACTGCCGGCTACCTCTGAAGTCTATAGTGCGCAGGCGCGAGGTCTGTTTCCTTCCCTCTCCTCACCTTTCCCCCTTCCCCCCTTCCCTTTCACGAAGCCGGTTTCGGGGCGAGCTCAGTCTGCGGAGGATACTGGACACTGGATTAGGGAGACACCTTTCCCACTCCCGAAAATAATGTACCAGCCAAGCCGAGGAGCGGCCCGAAGGCTCCGCCGCTGCCTCCGCGCCTACCAGGCCCGGCCTCAGGTGAGGGACAGGAAGGGGAGGGGAAGGAGAAGGGGTTGCGCGAGCACCCCTGCTGCTGTGGCTGTTCGGGCTGTTCGCTTTGGGCGGTGCGCGCCCCTGAGCAAAGGGAGCAAGCGCAGTGACGACCAACTCCCCTCAACCCTTCCTCCCTCCCGTCCACGCCGGCGTCCCGGAGCAGAGGACCTCTATGACACTGGGGTTCCATAGATCACCCAACTGATGGAGGAATGCGGGTCTCGTGGAATTCGCGAGGGAGTGACTTCTCAAGTAGTTTAGGAATACTTGTGGTAGTTTCTCAGGCCCACTTTCTCCCTTCGCATCGGGGAGTTTACCTGAAACTTGGAGGTGAATTGAAGGGCGGAAGGACCATGGAGTTTGAGAATGGTTGGAGGGTCTAGCAAACCAACTCCAGGCAAAAGTGAGACATTCTCTACAGGTAGTACATCCCGGAATTTCTGTATTCTGATCCGAAAAGATGACTCTTCACCTCTCCCTAAAAGGCTTTATTCAAGCCGAGGCTGTTCTGAAATTGAACATTCCAGCATTTGCCAGAGGGCATTGAAATTTAGAGAGAGTTTATAGTTCATTTTTCCGTCTACGGAAACGTTAATTTCACAGCTTAGTTAATAAAAATCATTTAAAATAGAAAACTGTCAAATTGCTTTCCCCAGATGAGTAACTCAACAGTCCTAGTTTGACCTAAGTCACCTCTTCCCCTTTACTCCCCCATCCTATG
The DNA here is from genome assembly GCF_016432865.1 of Antechinus flavipes. Taxonomy (NCBI): domain Eukaryota; kingdom Metazoa; phylum Chordata; class Mammalia; order Dasyuromorphia; family Dasyuridae; genus Antechinus; species Antechinus flavipes. The sequence continues at coordinate 189,250,574 of NC_067401.1, forward strand.
CACGAATTCGGACGGACCTTTTTCGTTTCCACAATCACGAACTGAATTACATTTTTAAAGTTGATTTGATGGTTTTGTGATTTACGTTCCAAAATTGGTGATTAAGACTTTTAGCCCTTAGGAATCCCTTCTCCATCAATTTGTCACTTAACATGATGCCCTTAAAATAAGGCAATTCAACTTATGGAGATATTTTCAGGGAAAATATTTGTACTAGTTGTCCATTTCTCTGTAGCTGCAGGCCCAGTTACCAACTGCTTTCTGAACATTTCTACTTGGGTTTCCCAAAGATATCCCAAACTCATAGTCAAAACAATTTTTCATCTTTCCCTTGAAATATATTTATCTTCTCATATCTATTAAGGACCTACCATTTTTCCATTCACCTTTATTCATAACCTCTGAGTCATCTTTGAGACTCCTCTTTCCTTAACACTACCAGCCTTTCCTTTCTGCCTCCCACCCCAATATACAAGCATTTACCAAGTCTTGTTGATTCTACTTCATCAGATCTTACCTGCATTATTGTCAACTTTTCCCTGAAGCAGCACATCACTTTTTTGTTCAAGAAGCCTCAATGGCCTGTAAGATAAAATAGGAAAAAAAAAAAAAAACCCTGTTTGATATTTAAATCCCTTCACAATGTGGCTAATGGCTCTTTCCAGATTTAATTTCTCTTCCTTACATATATGTTTCAGCTAAATTGATGCAACTCAGTTTCCCATACATAATCATAGCCTAGTTCCCATCTCCATGACTTTTCCCAGGCTGGCCCACAATGATTCCTCACTTGCACTTTCTGGAATCTGAACTTTGCTTTTTTGGTTTGGTGCAAGAATGACTACTTCCTATACAGGCTTCTTTTTACACTCCTCTCCCATCATTACAGCTACTTTTTATTACAGGGATGGGGAGAAACCTGTGATTTCATAGGCATAAAGAGGAAAAGAAATTCCTTAACAATATAGGTCAGCAATTTCTCTGATTTTAGGTCTATAAGTTGCCTAGAAAAGAGATAGGACATAGGTCCTTGTCTTCTTGGTGTAGTGAGAGGCAGTTCTCTATCGGTAAAAGACATATTTACCTTTATTTTGTTTCAGTAAAATGTAAAAATCTTAATCTCAGGGAACTTTTTTGGTTTTCATTCATTCATTTATTTAAATGAATCATCTAGATTAGTGTTTGTAGCATAGTAGGTGTTTGGTGAATGTTGAATTTAATAAGTGGAGTGACAGAAAACATGATCTACGAGATCTGAGTTTAAGTCAAACTTGGTTGCTAGCTTTATTCTGTAGCTGCCTCTTTTTTTTTCCTTGAGGACATATGGACTATTGTGCTAGTTGCTTTTTTTTCCTTCTCTAGCACTTTTTTTTAATTATGAAAGCTTTTTATTTTCAAAACATATGCATAGATAGTTTTCAACATTGACCCTTGCAGAACCTGTGTTCCAATTTTTTTCTCCCTCCCTTTCCCTCACTAATATATGTTAAACATGTACAATTCTTCTATACATATTTCCACAATTATCATGCTGCACAAGAAAAATCAGATCAAAAAGGGAAAAAATGAAAAAGAAAAAATAATGCAAGCAAACAACAACAAAAAGAGTGAAAATACTATGTTGTGAACCCCATTTAGTGTGCACAGTCCTCTCTTTGGGTGCAGATGGCTTTCTTCATCACAAGACCATTGGAACTGGTCTGAATCATTTTGTTGTTGAAAAGAGCTGTGGCTTAATCTATTTCCCAGAAACTTCATAAACTTAGGGGGAAAAAAGTGCCTTGAAACTTTTATATTTGAGGGAAATAGTCCTTTGTATATAAGGTGGTAAAAGAGGAAAGAGAAGAAACATCGCTTAATTTCTTCTAGGGTGAATGTGTGTGAGAGAGAGAAAGGGAGGAGAGATATGATTGAATTTTACTTATTTTTACTTATTAACTTATTAAATTATTAGCCATCTTATAAATTTTTCAGACAGCAGTTCTCACAGATCCCACTAAGTCACTAATCCACGAAGGAAGGAATAGCCTGACATAAAAAGCGCAAATATTTGAAGCATTGAAACTTCTTGAAGTCTAATCCTATTTTAACAGCAAAATCAGTACTGTCAGATTGGTTAGGAGGTTATACAAAGTTTAAATATAATAACATGAATTCTCTCACCACAGAGCCAATGATATGTTAGTGGAATTGGATACATATACAAGTAAGTGTAATACAAAATAACATGCATAAAAGAAACAGTGGGGGTTTTACCTTTTGGAAATATCAAGAGAACCTTCATAATTATTTAAAGCATTTGGGCTTTAAAGCCTGTATGAACTGAGGGCAGAGTAAAGTATGGTAGAGCAGTTCAATAAATGGACTTTCTAGGCATAAACAGATAACTTAGTGACTTCCTTTTTTATACTATGCATTAAATAATACAAGCCTCTTTTTCTCCCAATCTACCTGTTTATTCTTAGGGAACTGATGACTTGAATCTCCTATTTGAGAAGATTGAGACCATATGAGTAAGCTCACTTAGTGCTTTTCTTTCAGTACCTAAAATTCGGTATCATGCCCTCTTCTTCCTTGTCTTCACAGGAAAAGAATTATTCCTACTCACTAAGGTTAATGCTACTTGAGACAACTTGGCCCTTTGGATAGAATGCTGGGACTTGAGTCTCATGGATGAGTTCTTAATCCTGCCTCTGATGTGTATGAACTGTGTGACTATAGACAAATCATTTCAGTTCCCTTAGTCTCAACTTTTCCCTTTGGAATTAGGGGGTAATAATTTGTGAGGCTCAAACACATTTTAAGCCTTGGAATGTCACATATGTGGCTTTGATCCCATTTCTTCTGCCTTTGCCCAGTCAACTATTTTTTCTCATGCATTTGGTCTCTCCCTCTCAAATGGTTTATTCCTGAATGTCTACAAACATACTTCTCTTTGACTCATTAGTCAAATTGCCACATAGGCCATGTAAAAATGTATGTCTAATTCTTCATCTTGAGTTTATCACCACTCTGTCAAAAAGTGGGTAGCTTTCTTCAGTATTAGTCTTCTGGAATTGTTGAGTCTTTTGTAATTGTTTGAGAAAGAAAGAAAATCAGTCCTAAACATTTAATAAATAGACCTACTATGTGCTAGTATTGTGCTAAGCACTAGGATAAAAATTAAATTAAAAAAAAAAAAAACAGCCATAAAGATGCTTACTTACAGTCTAATTGGGAAAGACAAAAAACAAAAGGAAACTGAAAGGGAAGATGATGTGGAGAGAAGTTGCCAGCTGTTAGGGCATGGTAGAGGGTTCTAAAAAGTCTAAAACCAGTGTGGCAGGAAGGAAATTGGGAAGAAAAACTCTAAATAGAGGCCTGTAGTTCATAGTCCTGCCCTTCGGTCAAAAAGTCCAATTTGGGTAAATAGAGAATGTTAAAGAGATGTAAATACCAGGAAGATGCAATCTTGCAGCATAAACAAAACCCCTATTACAGAGACCAATTTTCCAAATTGGCATTGTCCAAAAAAGTAGTCATTTTGTATTCTTGTTTTCTTTACCTTTCCATCAAGAAGTGGGTGGCATGTTTCATCATAAATCATCTGGAATTGTAATTATTTTTTTTTAAAGCTTTTTATTAGTGTTTTATTTCCCCCGCTTTTAATAAGTTAAAACAGATTTTGTTTTTAAAACTTTGAATTCCAAATCCTCTTTCCTCTTTCTCTACCACCTTCTCTCATTGAGAAGGCAACAATTCAGTATTGGTTACATATGTGTAGTCCTGTAAAATATTTCCATGATTAATAAATCATGTTGTAAAAGAAAATAGAAAAAAAACCTTCAAGAAAAATGAACTAGGGGCAGCTAGTTGGTGTAGTGGATGGAGCACCAGCCCTGAAGTCAGGAGGACCTGAGTTCAAATCTGGCCTCAGACACTTAACACTTGACTGTGTGATCCTGGGCAAACGTCACTTAACCATAATTGCCTCAGCCAAAAAAAAAAAGTCTGTTGCAAAGTTCGATTCTTCCTGTGCAGCAAAATAACTATGGATATGTATACATTCATTGTTTTTAACATAGACTTTAACATATTTAACATGTATTGATCTACCTGCCATCTGGGGGAGGGGGTGGGAAGGAGGGGAAAAGTTGGAACAGAAGGTTTTACAAGGGTCAATGCTGAAAAATTACCCATGTATATATCTTGTAAATAAAAAGCTATAATAAAAAATATATATATGCTTCAGTTTGTGTCCATATACCATTAGTTCTTTCTCTGGGGATGAATAGCATTTTTCATCATAAGTCCTTCAGAGTTGTCTTGAATCATTGTATTGCTGAGAATAACTAAGTCATTCCCAGCTGATGATCATTTCGTGATATTGCTATTACTTTGTACACAGTATATTGCATTAACTCATGTAAATCTTTCCAGGTTTTTCTAAAAGCATCCTGCTCATCATTTTTTATAACAAAATAGTACTCCATCATAATCATATCACTTTATACCTCCCTCAATTTCCAATTGTTTGCTTTCAGAAAAAAGCTATAAGTAATTTTTATACATATAGCTTCTTTTACTGATTTTTAAAAATCTCTTTTGAATTACAAACCTAGTTAGTGGTATTATTAAGTCTTAAGGGTACACATAGTTCCAAATTGCTCTACAGAATGATTGAATCAGTTTATAACTTTACTTACATTGCATTCATAAATGTCTCGTTTTCCCCACAATCCTCTCTAGTATTTATTTGCCTTTTCTGTCTTATTAGCTGATTTAATAAGTATGAGGTAATCCTTCAGAATTGTTTTAATTTGCATTTCTCCAAACAATGATGAGTTAGAGCACTTTTTAATTTGGCTATAATTTTGATTACTTCATCTGAAGAATTTATATTTTTTATTGTTTATCAGTTAGGTAAATAGCTCTTTTTAAAAATGAATTTTGACTCGGTTCTCTGTTTAGAAATGAGGTTTTTATCAGAGAAACGTGCTTAAATTTTTTTCATAGTTACTATTGCTAATTGTATTTCCTTACATCCCATTTCCTGCTCTGTTTTTTTCCTCCTTTTTCTTTATCCCTCTTCAAAAGTGTTTTACTTCTGACTACTCATTCCCCCAATCTGCCTTCCCTGTCCCATCCCCTACCCTCTTTCCTTCCTACTTTACTGTAGAATAAGATAGATTTCTAGTCTCCATTGAGTATATATGTTACTCCTCTTTGAGCCAGATCTGAAGAGAGTAACTTACTCACTCTCATCTCCTTCCCTTCCCCTTCAATCTAATTTTTTTTCTTCCCCTTTTATGTGAGATAATTTGTTCTATTTTATTTCTCTCTTTCCTTTTCTTCCACTACATGCCCCTCTTGTCCCTTAATTTTATTTTTTTAGATTTCATCCTATCATATTCAATTATACCTGAGTCCTCTGTCTATATATAATTCTTCTCCTGGATCTATTTTCCAGGTCATGTTTTTTTAGTGAGATATTTCATATTGTCTTCTACTTTTTCATTCCTTTGATTTTGTTTTATTGTTTCTTTATTTCTCCTAAAGTTATTAGCTTCTTCTATTTGCTTGATTCTAATTTAAAAAAATAATAATTTTCTTCAGGGAGTTTTTGAACTTTTTCCATTTGTCCAATTCTACTTTTTAAGGCATTCTTCTCATTGGCTTTTAAAAAAAAAAAATTTGACCTCATCCGTTTTTTAAGTTGTTATTCAGTATTTTTTTGTGTCTCCTTTACTAAGCTGTTGTTGGAAACAAAATTCTGAACCCTAAGTAAGGGTGCAATAAATAAACAACCTCAGAATAAGTGAAGCAGCTTAAACTTTTAATACATTCCTGCAGGAAAGATGTGAAAACTCAAAATGAACTTAAACACAGTTTCAGAAGCAAAAATTTGTCTTTTATCCCTGATCCCAGCTGTGAAATCCCTTCCCCATCTCCTTAATAACTTCCTAGGTTAACATTCTTCCCAGTCCTTCTACAACATATATCCCTTAATATGTATCCCTTTCTGCTCTTTACATTGCATGACCATTAAAATGAACCTTGGTATATGAATGTTATATGGAATATGTTCTGTAAGAAACGACTAACAGGATGATTTCAGGGAGGCCTGGAGAGACTTACATGAATTGATGCTAAGTAAAATGAGCAGAATCAAGAAATCATTATACACAGCAACAAGAAGATTATATGATGATCAATTCTGATGGACATGGCCCTCTTCAACAATGAGATGATTCAAACTAGTTTCAATTGTTCATTGATGAAGAAATCCATCTACACCCAGAGAGGGCTGTGGAAACTTGAGTGTGGTTCACAACACAGTGTTTTCACTCTTATTGTTTGCTTGCATTTTATTTGCTTCTCTTTTTTTCTTGTGTGGCATGATAATTGTATAAATATTTATGTATATATTGGATTAAACATATTTCTGCCATGTTTAACATATATTGAACTACTTGCCATCTAAAGGAGGTAATGGGGAAAGGGAGAAAAATTTTTTTAGACTACACAACTAATTCTGTCTAGTTTTACCAGGTTTCAGGTAAACTGAAACTGGTTTCAGGAGTTCTCCTTCTCTGGACTACTTCCAGTTTCTTATTTTCCTTTTTTCTGCTATGGAAACATAACTATATATTGTTTCTCACATTGTTTACTTGTTTTTAATATCATTCTTCATTACAATGTTTTTCATTTCACTCTTATTTCTCTTGCTAATTTTTCTTCTACCTCTCTTACTTGCTTTTCAGAATCCTTTTTGAGCTCTTCATGGTCTGAAATCACTTCATAGTTTTCTTGGAAACTTTGACTTGTTTTTTCCTGACTGCATTTTGATCTTCCTTGTCACAATATTAACTTTGTATAGTCAAAAATTTTTCTGTTGTTTATTCATTTTTCCAAACTATTTCTTGACTCTTAACTTTTGTTAAAGTAGGGCTCTGTTGTCAGAAGGAAGGGAGCATTGTCCCAAATTTGAGAGATTTTGTACAGCTGTTTTCAGAGATACTTCTAGGGACCTGTAAGTTAGCAGTTTTTTCAAGATGATAATGATCTAAGAAAAGATAATGTTTACTACTCTCCTGGCCCATCCTCTGTGAGACATCACAAGCACTCTTATGTCCTGGAACTGTGTTCAGGGTCTCCACTCTACTGTAACTACAATTTCTAGTGTCCTAGTGCTCCTCTTCAATCTGGAGACTTGTAGGACTGAGATCCAGTAAAGTATGGATAAAGCAACAGAGTCCTGCCTCAGTGCTAGCGAAGAGACTCTGTAATTTCCTTTTGACTAGTTATTTCACCCCTTACTTTCTGTGGACTGAGAGCCTAGAAAAAATTGCTGGAGCAGCTAGGTGGCGCAGTGGAGAGAGCATCAGCCCTGAAGTCAGGAGGACCTGAGTTCAAATGTTGTTTCAGACACTTAACACTTCCTACCTTTGTGACCCTGGATAAGTCACTTAACCCAGTTGCCTCAGCAAAAAGAAAAAGAAAAAAATTGCTGCTGCCACTTAATTCAGTGTCTTCTAAGGCCTGTTCTAGTTTACTGGGGTTGGGCTACACTAGCAAGGCCTGCACTGAACAATGTTCTACTCTTCACTCACTTAGGTAGGGCAGATCTTTTCTGCTCACCTTCTGAGTTGACTTTGACTGGAAAATTATTTTACCCTCACCTATTTGTGTGATTTAGTGCTGTAGGAATTGTTTTGTGGCATTAGTTGAAGGTTTTGGGGGAGAGCTCAGGTGAATGGCTGCCTTTCCTCTGCCATCATATCTCCACCATAATCTTTCTGTCTAAAAGAAATTCCACCACATTTACAAACTTGTTCAGCTTTCTTCATTTGATGGATACCCCTTCAGTTTTCCAGTTGATTGTCACCATTAAATGATCTACCTTGAATATTTTTGTATATTCTAACTAGGTAGCACAGTGGATAGAATACTAGGCCTGTGTCAGGAAGACTTTTCTACATGAGTTCAAATCCAGCCTCAGATACTTAATAGGGATGTGACCCTGGGAAAGTCATTTTAACCCTATTTGCCTCAATGTCTCACCTATAAAATGAGCTGAAGAAGGGAATAGAAAATCTTTGCCAAGAAAATCCCAATGAGGTCACACAGAATCAACTGAAATGAATTTATTTTGTTAAGGACATATCCTTTCCATAATCTACCCTCCCTTTATTTCTTTCTCTCTTTTCTTTACTTTTTCCTGTTTGGTAAGATATATTTGCCTATATATAATAATACATAATTATTTTCAATTCGTGGAACAAAATAAACATTTCTACCCCATAATACAATTAAAAAAGGAGACTGTACATGAAACTGTAAATCTTGCTCTTTGCTCCAAACATGCAACAAAGTTATATAAATCTTTCCTTCCCTGCCCAATCAGAAAAATGTATTTCCTTGTTTAGTTATGTGGCTATGTCTAGGTGTTCTTTGCTTTGAGCAGATCAGATGAGAATGGAAGGTTTATTTATTTATTTATTTTTATTATTATTTTTTTAAATAATTTTTTATTGATAGAACGCATGCCAGGGTAATTTTTTTTTTAATGGCTTTTTTTTTTTTAATAAATTTTATTTTATTTAATAATAACTTCACATTGACAGAATCCATGCCAGGATAATTTCTACACGACATTATCCCTTGCAATCACTTATGTTTCGTTTTTTTCCCCTCCCTCCCTCCTCCCCCCCGCCCCCCAGGATGGCAAGCAGTCCTATATATGCTAAACATGTTGCAGTATATCCTAGATACAATACATATTTGCAGAACCGAACAGTTCTCTTGTTGCACAGGGAGAATTGGATTCAGAAGGTAAAAATAACTCAGGAAGAAAATCAAAAATGCAAATAGTTCACATTCATTTCCCAGTATTCCTTCTTTGGGTGTAGCTGTTTCTGTCCATCATTTCTCCAATGAAACTCAGTTAAGTCTCTTTGTCAGAGAAATCCACTTCCATCAGAATACATCCTCATACAATATCGTTGTCGAAGTGTATAATGATCTCCTGGTTCTGCTCATCTCACTTAGCATCAGTCCATGTAGGTCTCTCCAAGCCTCTCTGTATTCATCCTGCTGGTCGTTCCTTACAGAGCAATAATATTCCATAACATTCATATACCACAATTTACCCAGCCATTCTCCAATTGATGGGCATCCATTCATTTTCCAGTTTCTAGCCACTACAAACAGGGCTGCTACAAACATTTTGGCACATACAGGTCCCCTTCCCTTTTTTAGTATCTCTTTGGGGTATAAGCCCAATAGAAACACTGCTGGATCAAAGGGTATGCACAGTTTGATAACTTTTTGGGCATAATTCCAGATCGCTCTCCAGAATGGCTGGATTCGTTCACAACTCCACCAACAATGCATCAGTGTCCCCGTTTTCCCGCATCCCCTCCAACATTCATCATTATTTTTTCCTGTCATCTTAGCCAATCTGACAGGTGTGTAGTGATATCTCAGAGTTGTCTTAATTTGCATTTCTCTGATCAATAGTGATTTGGAACACTCTTTCATGTGAGTGGTAATAGTTTCAATTTCTTCATCTGAAAATTGTCTGTTCATATCCTTTGACCATTTATCAATTGGAGAATGGCTTGATTTTTTATAAATTTGAGTCAGTTCTCTATATATTTTGGAAATGAGGCCTTTATCAGAACCTTTAATTGTAAAGATGTTTTCCCAGTTTGTTACTTCCCTACTAATCTTGTTTGCATTCGTTCTGTTTGTACAAAGGCTTTTTAATTTGATATAATCAAAATTTTCTATTTTGTGATTGGTAATGGTCTCTAGTTCATCTTTGGTCACAAATTTCTTTCTCTTCCACAAGTCTGAGAGATAAACTATCCTATGTTCCTCTAATTTATTTATAATCTCGTTCTTTATGCCTAGGTCATGGACCCATTTTGATCTTATCTTGGTATGTGGTGTTAAGTGTGGGTCCTTGCCTAATTTCATGCCAGGGTAATTTTTTACAGCATTATCCCTTGCATTCATTTCTGTTCCGATTTTTCCCCTCCCTCCCTCCACCCCTTCCCCCAGATGGCAAGAGTCCTTTACATGTTGAATGGGTTGCAGTATATCCTAGATACAATATATGTGTGCAGAACCAAACAGTTTTCTTGTTGCACAGGGAGAATTGAATTCAGAAGGTATAAATAACCCGGGAGGAAAAACATAAATGCAAGCAGTTTATATTCATTTCCAGTGTTCTTTCTCTGGGTGTAGCTGCTTCTGTCCATCTTTGCTCAATTAAGGCTCTCTTTATCAAAGAGGTCCACTTCCATCAGAATACATCCTCAAACAGTATCGTTGTTGAGGTATATAATGATCTCCTGGTTCTGCTCATTTCACTTAGCATCAGTTCATGTAAGTCTCGCCAGTCCTCTCTGTATTCATCCTGCTGGTCGTTCCTTACAGAACAATAATATTCCATAACGTTCATATACCACAATTTACTCAACCATTCTCCAATTGATGGACATCCTTTCATTTTCCAGCTTCTAGCCACTACAAACAGGGCTGCCACAAACATTTTGGCACATACAGGTCCCTTTCCTTTCTTTATCTCTTTGGGGTATAAGCCCAGTAGAAACACTGCTGGATCAAAGGGTATGCACAGTTTGATAACTTTTTGGGCATAATTCCAGATTGCTCTCCAGAATGGTTGGATGCATTCACAATTCCACCAACAATGCATCAGTGTCCCTGTTTTCCCACATCCCCTCCAACATTCCCCATTATCTTTCCCTGTCATTCTAGCCAATCTGACAGGTGTGTAGTGGTATCTCAGAGTTGTCTTAATTTGCATTTCTCTGATTAATAATGATTTGGAGCATATTTTCATATGTCTATAAATAGTTTCAATTTCTTCGTCTGAGAATTGTCTGTTCATATCCTTTGACCATTTATCAATTGGAGAATGGTTTGATTTCTTATAGATTAGGGTCAGTTCTCTATATATTTTGGAAATGAGGCCTTTATCAGATCCTTTGATTGTAAAAATGTTTTCCCAGTTTATTGTTTCCCTTCTAATCTTGTTTGCATTTGTTTTGTTTGTACAAAAACTTTTCAATTTGATATAATCAAAATTTTCTATGTTGTGGTCAATAGTGATCTCTAGTTCTTCTTTGGTCATAAATTCCTCCCTCTTCCACAGGTCTGACAGGTAAACTATCCTATGCTCTTCCAATTTATTTATAATCTCATTCTTTATGCCTAGGTCATGAACCCATTTTGACCTTATCTTGGTGTACGGTGTTAAGTGTGGGTCAATGCCTAGTTTCTGCCATACTGATTTCCAATTTTCCCAGCAATTTTTGTCAAATAATGCATTCTTATCCCAGAAACTGGTGTCTTTGGGTTTGTCAAACACTTTATTATTAAAGTTATTGGCTGTTTTGTGAGAGTGGAAGGTTTAAATGTCACCCATCTTCCCACTACCCCAACAACTTCCTCCTCCTTTGTATAGACTTTTACTTACACACCCCAATTTTGTAAGATAGTTTTCCTCTCATTTCTCTCCCACTGTTCCTTCCCTTCCCATTCTTATTATAAGACCATCAATACATAATGAAATCATTTCCAGGCCCTCTGTCTAAATAGACACCCTCTATGACCCTTGATGATAACAGGGTTCTGAGAGGATACATACCATGATCTATAATAAAACAGAAACCATTTATCTTGTTTAATCCTTTATAATTGTTTGCTCATGTTTACCTTTTTATTTTTCTCTTGACTCCTATGTTTTGCACTTCAGAGTATCTGCGCAGTTCTGGTCTTTTCATCAGGAATGGTTGGAAGGTCCTCTATTTCATTAAAGATCCATTTTTCCCCTGTAGGATTATACTTGGCTTTGCTAGGTAAGTTAATCTTGGTTGTAAGCCTATATTTTTCTGGCATATTACATACCTAGGTCTCTTCTTCATTATGTTAATGTATGATCCTAACTGTGGCTCCTTTGGTACTTGAATTCTTTCTTTCTGGTTGCTTGCATATTTTTCCTGTGATTTGGAAAATCTGCATTTGGCTATCATGTTCCTGAGAATTTTTATTTGGAGGTTTCTTTCAGAAAAGGTAGATTCCTTCTGTTTTTATGTTGTCCTCTGGTTCCAAGAGATCTAGTCAATTTTCTTTTTTCTTTCTTTCTTTCTTTTTTTTTTTTTTTTTTTTTTTTTTTGCTGAGGCAATTGCGGTTAACCACTTAACCGCAAGTGACTTGCCTAGGGTCATACAGCTAGGAAATGTTAAATGTCTGAGACCAGATTTGAATTCAGGTCCTCCTAATTTCAAGGCTCAATCCACTGTATCAACTAACTGCCCCTCTGGTCAGTTTTCTTGTGTGATTTCTTAAAATAGACTAGTTAGGTTTTTTTTATTGGTTGTGACTTTTAGTAATTAATTGATTTAACATTTTTTCTAGATTGTTTTTTATGTAATACCTTTCATGTTTCTTCTTTTTTTGCCCATTTTTAAAGACTTTGTTCGGAACTTCTTTTTGACTCATAGATTCATTAACTTCTAATTGAGGCATTCTAATTTTCAAAGACTCCTTTATTTGGTTAAGGTTTATATTTCTTCTCTATTCTCTTCCCTATTCTTATCTTTCATAGTTCTCAGGTCTCTTAATTTTTTGTCTTAACATTCTCAATTTTTTAAATTGTTTTGTTTAGTGCTCTTATTTATAAAATATATATTTTTGAAACTCTTCCTTTATTTAAAATTCTAGTTGAACTTGTGTCCAAATTGTGTTTTTCTTTGAGGCTTTGCTGGTAGGTGTTTGGGGAATGATTCTCTTTTTTAGATTGTGTCTTGACTACTTGACTAAAATAGCTCTTGGCTGGTCTCATCTGTTTTTTTTACTGAATCTTAAAAAAAGGTTTCTGTTCTGGACCTTATCCACCCAATCTCTCCTCCCTTTCACATCTTCTAGGAAAAATACTATTTCTGCTTTCATTACCTCCATTTCCGTCACTTACCTCTCAGCTCTTTGCATTCTGACTTCCTACCTCATCACTCCTTTCAAACTACTCCCAGAATTACCAGTGATTTCTTAATTGTCAAATCTGGTGACCTTTATTCACTCTTCATCCTTTTCAACTTCTCTGCAACATTTGACACTGTTGATTACTTTCATCCTGGGTCCTCTTTATCTCTTGAGTTTACTTGGCATGCCTACTTCCCGTCTCTCTGTTTCCATCTCAGTTTTCTTTGCTTGATCATCATCCTTATCACATTCTTTAACTATTGGTGTATTCCATAGCTATATCCACTTTCATCTTTCTACATTCTCTCTCCCATGGTGATTTCATCAATTTTCATGTCTCTAATTATATTTATAGCTGTATATCCAACCTTTTTCTCTCTTTTTTAGCTTCATTTGCCTTATGGGCATTTCCAGCTAGATATATGGAATGTATTTCAAACTCTAACTTTCAAACATGGCCAAAACAGGACTATTGAACTTCTCTCTTCCCTCTGCTTCTTCCCCCCCAACTATCCATCCTTTGATCTTTCCTGTATCTGTCAATGGTACCAGACTTCCAGTCATTCAAATTTGCAGCCTCACTCTCTTCCTTGATTCCTATCATCCTTATGTCTAATCAGTTGCTAAGTCTTTTTGAGTCTACTTTCAGAACTTTTCTTATATCCTTCCCTTTCTCTCTATGTGTTCAGGACTTCATCATCTCTCATCTGGACAATTACTAATTTTTTTTTCCTTAATGAATATTTTTTATTATTATTATTATAGCTTTTTGTTTACAAGATATATGCATGAGTAATTTTTCCAGCATTGACAATTGCAAAACCTTTTGTTCCAATTTTTCCCCTCCTTCCCCCCCACTCCCTCCCCTAGATGGCAGGTTGACCAATACATGTTAAAGATGTTAAAGTATAATAAGTTAAATACAATATATGTATATATGTTCATACAATTATTTGCTGTACAAAAAGAATCGGACTTTGAAATAGTATACAATTAACCCGTAAAAGAAATCAAAAATGCAGGCAGACAAAACTAGAGGGATTGGGAATTCTATGTAGTGGTTCATAGTCATCATCCAGAGTTCTTTTGCTGGGTGTAGCTGGTTCAATTCATTACTGCTCTACTGCTTTGGTTCATCTCATTGTTGAAGAGGGCCACGTCCATCAGAATTGATCATCATATAGTATTGTTGTTGAAGTATGTAATGATCTCCTGGTCCTACTAAATTATACTTACTCATCATCAGTTCATGTAAGTCTTTCCAGGCCTTTCTGAAATCATCCTGCTGGTCATTTCTTGTAGAACAATAATATTCCATAATATTCATATACCACAATTTATTCAGCCATTCTCCAATTGATGGGCATCCACCTAGTTTCTAGTTTCTGGCTACTACAAAGAGGGCTTCCACAAACATTCTTGTACATACAGTGGACAATTACTGTTAAATTTCTAATTCTTTCTTCTTCAAGTATCTTCTCTTAAAAGGAACTTACCAATGATTTTCCTAAAGCATAAGCTTGACCATTTCAGTAAACTTTAATGGTTTTCTATTGCCTTTAGGATAAAATACATTTCCATTTGGCAATTAATTTCCATCATAACCTGGCCCCATCCTACCTTTCTCATCTTGTTATACATTAATCCCCTTTGGTCCAGCATTATTCCTCACATACAATACTGTCTCTTTTCTCTCTGCCTTTACATAGAGTATCTCCCAAGTATGGAATATACCAACACTTCATCCCTTCCTCTTAAATTCCTAATTTTCTTCAAAGTTCAGCTCAATAGCTAGTTTGTACATGAAACCTTTTCTCATTCCCTCTCCTGACGGCTCATGTCTTTCCCCAAAAAATTACTTTGTATTTTTATTTTGTATATACTTCTATGTGTAAATGTTGATTCTCACCAATAGAATATAAAGCCCTTGAAAGTAAGGATTGTTTCATTTTGTCTCTTTACCCAGTGCCTAACATGTAATAATTGTGGCAGGTAGACACTTTAATAAATGTTCATTAAGAAATCTCTAAATTATACTTATTTCCAGGACTTTGCTCATTGTTCTTTATACTCTGGTTTCAACCCCAATCACTTTACTGAAAGTAAAGCTTTGTTTGTTCTCTAACAAGGAACTTTTTATTTTTTAAAATAAATTGTTAATTTTTTGTTTAGATATCACACCTTCATTTCCAAATATATGGCTCCCTAAAACCCTATCCATCAAACTATCCACAGCAACAAAGAATAAAAAAGAAAAAGGAAAAAAAATCTGTTCAACAAAACTAACATACACCCAAGTCTGATATCTGTATTATTCCATAGCCATGCCATTTTTGATCTTTGCAAAGAAGTGTAAAAAAGGTTCATTTGTTTATCTTTTCTTTAGGTCATTTTGCTATTATAATTTCACAGCATTCGGTTACTTTTTTAGTTCTTTCCATGTATATTGTTTTCTTGATATTTCATTCCATAAAAATTCATATGGTTTCTCATGTTTCTGTGAATTCTAAATTTTTTTTATGATATTGTAGGTAATAACCTACTTCACAGAAAAGTTCATAAAATTTATTTAGCTACTCTCCCAGCCAATGTATATCTATAATATTTCCAGTTCTTTGATACCAAAAAAAGTTTCTGTGATTATTTTAGCATATTTGGAATTTTTATTTCTGTCTTTTATTTCCTTGAGATATAACCTACCAATGGGAGGAAGACATTTTTCCAAAACTTTTTTTTAAAAAGCCCAATTCCAAATTATTTTATAAAATGATAGAAACAATTTACAGAAATATGACACTATGTCTGTCTTTTTGAACTATTCTCTCCAGGGTCTAATCATCAAATTCATTCCCCTCAGCCCCTTCACCTTTTAAAAAAAAATTCACTCATCTTTCTCTAGAGACAGTTGACTACTGCCTAGTCTTCTGACTTTGACTTCAAAGACTTTACAATCTATTCTTTCTCCTCTTATCTATTTCCTTCCTGATTTTTTGTCCTTTCTTCCTGCTTAATGTCACTGTTTTTCCTGCGCCTTTCTTTGGGTTCTTTGCTTTTCTCCATACATGCTTTTTCTTATGTAGCGCTGTTATTCCCACAGCTTCTTTTTAATCCTCTCTATGCAGATAACATGGTCAAATGAAATAATATATGTAAAACAATTTTCAAGTCTTAAAGAAAGCATTACATAAGTATTTTGCAATATCATCCTATCCCTTTCCCTGCTATTGTTCTCTATCCACCCCTCTTCCCCAATATCTTTCTTCTGAGTGCTAAACCTGCATCTCCAGCGTTAAGACCTTTTCAGTGGAATGTTCCATTGGACTTCAAATTCAAAATCAAGCTAAACATTTTTCTCCTTAAATCTGCTCTTCCTATATGATTTATGGAATCTGTTAGAAGCATGACTAATTTACACAGTTTCTCATGTTTGTAACTTTGGAATTATCGTCTGACACTCTCACATCCCATACTCTCTTACTTATCAAATCCTGTAGACTACTTCATCTTTATATACCCTCTTTTGTCTTTCTTCTACACTTTCTTGTATAAGGTCTTCATTACCATCCACCCATCTGAACTTTATCTATTAACTTTTTTCTCCTGTTGTGGTCATATTGCTATCAGAATATTCTTTCTTAGGACTTTAATTTGGTTCAGAAATCTTTAGCCATTCTCCTTTGCTCCTGACTAAAGTTAGAAAAGTTAAACTTTTAATAATGTCCATAATCTGGCACCATCCTTTCCAGCTGTCTCATATCATTGTATGCTCATAAGATCGTAAAGTTTTAGCTGGAAGAAAACTCAACTTAGTGTCATCTAATTTGATCCCATCATTTTGAGGTGAGGAACCTAGGGCCCAGAGAAGTTATATAACTTCCTAATGTTTCAGACGTGGCAGAGTCCAGATTCAAACCCAGGTTCTTTGTGGATTTAGCATTCTTTTCACAATACTACATTGTTTAAGCCAAGGTCCTTTGGTTTAAACCAAGAGTTCAAATCAAATAGAAAGGGATCCCTTTGGCTAGAGAGCTGCATATTGATTTTACAAAACCACAAATTAACATCATGTATTATGTTTTTATTTGTTACATTTTAATCTGATACTGCATGAATAGTTTGATGCCTCTGCTTTAGTTACACTTTTCCTTATGCTACCCTCCCTTCCCATCATTACATCTTGAAATCATATTGTCCTTTAAATGCCACTTTCATGAAAATTTTCCCTGATGACCAGCCACCCCACCCCCATCCTGAACCTCACAGTTCAGATTGTGCTTCATCTGATGCAGTAAATGTGTAATTTGTATTAAAGTTATGTTTGTATCTTATACAGTCTATAAGGGTTGAGACTTTGGTCTTTTTAAAATGTTCTATCTCCCTACCTCCTACCACACAAAGCTTAATGTTAAGAATTGATAGGCTTTATGTGGAAGGAAGTCAGAAAGCTAAGTCATAGCAGTGGAGTTAAGAGCAGAGTTTGAACTTCATTCAGGAAACTGAGAGGCACTGAAGGTTTTCAAACAGAGGATTAACTTGACCAAACTTGTACATAAGGAAAATAATTTGACAAATAGTGTGACAGTTTGGAGGGGAGAAAGTGGGAAGGAATACAGCTCAAAGAGGCTATTAGAATAGACTGAACAAGGGAGTAAAAATATCTACTAGAGTAGCAGTGAGAATTAAAGAGGGATCTCTCATAAAGAGGGATGAGGTAGACTCTATTGATTTTAGTCTGTAATGACTTCCATCTCGTTCTCAATAATTCTCTCCCAAATATAGCTGGCCTTTGGGCCCACTTTAGTTGAGGAAGCTGAGTAGTCTCATATAATGGGTAAACATGAAAAAAACAAGTTTATTTGTCCTTCCAATTAACTTCTTCTGTTTCTAACTCGTTTTTCTTTTCTTTTCCTCATAGGACCAATACCCTCAGGCCCCACCATTCCTACCCTTGTGGCTTACTTCACCAGCAATCACTCCTCCCTCAGCGTCTCCACATCTCCGGCTCCCTCTTCTCTCATTCCCTCCCAGCCAACTCTTCCCCCAAGTTCCCCAACAGCCCCTTCCCCAGGCCCAAGCTTTTATATCACCCTGGATGGGTCTTCCCTCTGGGAAGGGAGAGGATGGGCCAGGGCCAGGATTGCATGGAGGTTGCCTAGATGGGCTTAGAAGCCTTTTTGAGGAATTGCCTTGCCCCCACCCAGGGGCTCTGATCCCGTTCCGGGCCCCTGGAAGTCCTCATCCTGCTCCTGCCACTTCATCAGGTAATCCCAGCATGGAGGAACACCTAGCTGTCATGCATGAAAAACTGAGGCAGGAGGTGAGTCAGGGGAAAGGGGTTACTATATGTATAGGGGGTGGTGAGGTTTAGGCAAACCTTAAGATGTCCAGGTCTTTTTTGAGTCATGAAGCAAGGGAGTCTTATTTCTCTAATAATGTACATTTTCAAATAGATAAACTCTTACTAGATCACATTGGGGAAGTAGGAGGTTGAATGGTAGAAAGGATGATCTCAGAAAGCATTCAGGAAGGTGAATAAATAGAAAAACCAGTAGGTTTTGGGAGAGCTATTGGGTGGCTAGGACAGGAAACCTGACCTTCAGAACTAAATTGACCTGGTTCCTTCTTGTAGCTCCCCAACCTGTTTCTTCGCTCCCATGATTACAACCTCTACTCATCTGATGTGGAATTCATCAATGAGATCCTGAACATTCGAACCAAGTGAGACCTGGATGCTGGTGGGGAGGGATGGAGGGTCCTTGTATATGGAGTCCCTCAAGAATGTCCTTTACTATCTAATCCTTTGTTTCTTCCAGTCTTTGGACTCAGTTGTTTCTCCTTTTTCTGGCATTTTCCCCCAAGGAAGTTATTTCCTTCTTAACTCCAGGCTGTGATTGATGGTACCAGGTCTTGCCTCTTTTTTTGTTCTCTTCAAAATATCAAATGTCCTACAGAATTTAACCAAATATAGTAGAATGCACAAATGTCAAAAGACCTAGATTCTGCTTATTTCCTAAGTAGTGTGGTAACTTTGGGGCAAATCCCTTAATTTCTCCAATCCCATTTCCTCATGTGTAATATGTTGATTTCTAGCCTATCTACTTCTGGTTTTTGTACTGAAAATCAATGTACTTTGTAATTGGTAACACATGCAAAGGGAGAGTTTCATCCTGTCTCTGCAAGATGTTGTTCATCTTTGATTCTTTCCCTTGTGCCTCCTCCTTCACCCCAAAGTATGTATTAACTTACCCATTCTCTTCTAAAAGCTAATCCACATACTTTTTATCCTAACTCATTTCTAGGGGAGATACTGTCATTTATACTTTCTCAGTGATTGGCTCAGTCCCTAACTTCTACCTTTGTCTAGAGGCCGCACGTGGTACATTCTATCACTGACCCTCTGCCGATTCCTGGCCTGGAATTATTTTGCTCAGCTACAACTGGAGGTTCTTAGGTTGAGCCAACACCCTGAAGACTGGA
Source organism: Antechinus flavipes (assembly GCF_016432865.1). NCBI lineage: Eukaryota > Metazoa > Chordata > Mammalia > Dasyuromorphia > Dasyuridae > Antechinus > Antechinus flavipes. Next base: position 189,270,045 of record NC_067401.1, read on the forward strand.
CACTACAGGCCCGTTGGCGCCTTGTGGGTTTGCCTACCCATCTCCTCTTCCTGCGTTTCTACCGCCGGGATAAGGATGAGCTTTACCGGTAAGGGAAATGGAAAACCTAAATAGCTAAGCTTCTAGTTCTAATTATCTCACTTCTCCCAGATTCTTATTCCTTCAGAAACCTATAAATTTATCTTTCCATCCCAACCTTCATTGATCTTCTTCTTATCTATAGGACATACGATGCCTATTCTACTTTCTACCTTAATTCCGAAGGCCTCATTTATCGTCATCGCCTGGATAAAGTAAGTTTGAACTCATGGTGGGGTATCTTACACACACTCTTAACATCATCTACCCCCCACAACATTAATCTTTCCTCCTCTTCCCCTCTTTCCAGCTGATGCCCTCACATTCACCTCCAATGCCCGTCAAGAAGCTGCTGGTGGGAGCCCTGGGAGCCCTGGGCTTGGTAGAGCCAGAGGCGGAAGCTAGCTTACATCTGTGTCCTAAGCCCTGAATAAGGATGAGGGGGGCTTGGGCATAGGTCTGTGTTTGCTCTGGGGGAGCTAGAGGCTACACTGAGCACATTATTATGCACAGGGGGATGGGATTGTAGGGAGGCTACAGCAGGCCTAATCTCCTCATCCGTAACTCCCCATCTTTTCTTTCTTACCCATTTTCCATCTCATGCTGTGTAGTTTAACTTGTACATATTAAAACTAAATGAGGATGTAAAAACCTTTAATGTAACTCCTCTGCATGTGTGAACCATGTTATCTAGTAGTCCCAATATAAAAATTCTCAATATCTTTAATAAACAGGAAACATTAAAAAACAAAAGCAAGAAAAATCTGTACAAAGGAAATTAGAGGGCTAAAGGAAAGATAGTTCCCTTAACCCAATTCTTCCCGGGTCTTGCCAACTTTCTTGGGCATTTTTTTGGCATTAGGATCTTCTAGCTCCCGAGCCTTGTAGTAGTGGGGAGCCACCTCTAGGAGCCAACCACTCTCAATTTCTAAAACCTGGAAAGAGAAGAAAGATGAATATGAAACCCCACAACACTAGTTTCTAATTTCCTTACTGTGTCTATCAAGGAAACTTAAAACATTCTAGAAACATTTTTAGAAAGATGGGGCCATTGCTGTTAGTCCTCAAGAGCCAGAGCCTAGAGAATCTAGTTTTTCTTGTGATTCAATATCTTAAGGGAATTACTCTTGAGAAGGCAATAGATGGGAGTTAACCCAGAAGGGTCTCCTTTCTAAATTTCTGAACAGGTCCCATAGGTATTTGCCTTTTCTTAAAATACAAGAAAACCAACTGGGATGATGGGCTCCTCCCATATGCCTACTTGAGGGACACCAATCAATGGGAAAGGGATCTGATGGTTTTACCTGTCTCATAAATTCCTTGGTTGTCAAAACAAGTTCATGGTAGAGTAGCCAACGTGGCTGCTCCTCAAAAAGAGAGGAGTTGGGGTGAATGAAGACAGTTTGTTGCTGCTTCACTGTGCGATATCCACTTCGAGTCAGGCGTGCTGTGTGGTAGAAGTAGCCAGCAGTGATGGCCTGAAAGAGGAGGCACAAGAGAAACCTAACCATTTGGTTCCTTCATCGCTCCCAGCCACCCCAATAAAGAGGAAAATAAGTCAAAAAATACAAAGCTTGGTCATAAAAGCTTTATAGGGTAGAGGAAATCCTATACGCAACAGCCTCTTAGAATTACTCTGCTTAAGACTACTGGAAGATAAATATGGAAGACAGCATAATTAGTGATCAATGGAAAGTTGACCTTACGGACACGAATATAGTCCCCCTGGCAGGAGGTGAGCCCAACTTCTACACGTTCCAGAAGCCCCTCTAGCTGCTCTCGTACATCTCGGGCTCGACGCAATGAACGCAACTGTACAAAGTTCTCGTAGCACCACTGAGAAGAATAACCACTCTCAACCCACTACAGGAGACAAAAGTAGGGAGAGTTTGGGAACATACTGAGACCAGATGTCTTCATAGCTGTCATTTTCCTTCTTTATCCCCAATTCTACCAACCTGTGTATAAACATTTAGTAGCACCAAGTGGTCCCCACCAGGCAGGAAAAAGTTAACACGGGCATTATCAGCATGAACAACTTTGTCCTTGGGACGGTAAAAGATGGAATTATTGACAGATAGCATGGCAGCCACTGTCAGAATCTCCTCTGAACAGCCATACCTGAGGTGAATAAAGAAAGAGTTGAGATCCCTTTTCCAATCCCTCAAAAAGATGATTATGTGTTGGGAACTCTACTTCAAGGCCTCTGCCTCCAGAATAGGATAATGCTAGTAAACCCAAATGTAGAGGACAAATAAAGAATAAAAATTCCAACTAGATGTGAAACTTGAAAAGTGTGTTCCTATTTAGGGTGTGTAATACATAGTACTGGGAAAAGTATACCCCTCAGTTTTAATGAGAATAAATACACAGAGGGAAGTAGATATAAACATGCTTCAGAGGAGATTGGGGTCACTCACTTCTCAGATGCCAGAATCATCTTAGATAACATAGGGTCCACAGGCAGTTCTGCCATCTTTCGGCCAGGCTAAGAGAAAAGAAGAAATACCTAATTTAGGTCCATCTTTCACAATCCTCAGATTGATCCACAGCTTCCATCTTTCTATTCTGATCCTATACTCTTCCCATCCCTCCTCTGAGCTCTTCCCCATTTCCATTCCCATGCTTGCTGACCGTGGTGAGCTCTCCTAGGTGGTTGAGCGCTCCAAGAGCATACAACTGTTCGAGAGCCAGCAGTAGGGTTTCATAGGGTGGGGGATCCAGAAAGTCAAAGTGCATTAAATCATGGATTCCTGAAGAGCAAAGGGGAGAATTAAGATTGTATCCCAGAATTCTGGCCTTAACTTCAGCTCTCCCCTTTTCACCCACCCTTTCGGAGACTCCACCATCTGGCTCACCCAGACTCTTAAGCAATAGGACAACATTGCCTAAACTGGTCCTCTGGATCTCTGGCACTGTGGACTCCTCTAGCTCATGCTGATAGGCCCAGGCTGTGTAGAGGCGGAAGCACTTCCCTGCAGCCACTCGACCTGCACGTCCAGCTCGCTGATTAGCGGAGGCCTAAAGAAAGGATAATTTAAAGAATTTTAAGAGGTGGAAGTGATTTGCTACTCTTTTCTTCCAGAGGTCCCTCTCCCTTGAATTTTCCTGGGGCCAAGTGTCCCTTTCCTCATGTGCTCTTGCCTCAAGGTCCTGACCTTGCTACAGGGTGTGACAGTGAGGGATTCCATGCCAGTTCTGGGGTTGTAGCTCTTCTGTTTGCAAAAACCAGGGTCCAGGACATAAATAATTCCCTCAATGGTCAGAGATGTCTCAGCTATGTTTGTTGCCACCACCACCTGTGAAAAAAGACAAGAGTCACCTGATATTCACTCAATTAACTACACCCCACCCAAAGAGACACTATCTCAGCCACTTTATTCATTCTACTTAGATTGTAAGCTCCTTAGGGGCAGTGATTGTTTAAGCTACCATTGTATTTTTTTCCACTGACCAATATGCTGTTCACCTTTAAATAAAGTTTTGTGAAATTTTAATTCTTAGTTTCCTACCTAAATATCCAGAGCAAAATAGGTTGGAAGGATAAATATGGGATAAAAGGTAGTCCATGGTATTTAGGGAAATGAGCTGCAAAGTACTGATGGTTTAAGGAATGTTCAGGCAGACCCTGAAAGCTATGTTTGGGTTTGAGGGGAGAGAAGAGACAGAAGAGAGGTAGATATTAGTGTAGTATATCAGGTTGGGGGTCACACTTAAATGTTAGAATAGTGCAAGATCAGATGTGGGAAGAAGGGTGAATTTGACTTGAGGACATAGAGGAGGGACATTTTGACTTGGGAAGAAAAGGGGAATTCATAGACATTACCCATTCCAATCTACTCTGTATTACTAGCAGATTAATCTTTGTAAAACACCATTTTCATTAAGTTTCTCTGGTCAAAAATTTTCATAATTCTTCATTGTCCAGGACAATAAAATCTAAAGAGCCTAGATCAATGCTTTGTACAATCTGACCCCAATCTTAATTTTTCAATCTTATTTCTCACTTCTCTAATACTGTTCACATTCTAAACAAACTAGAATATTCTGTTGTTCACTTTGGCTTTCCTCAAGAGCTTTTGCATCCTATCTGGAACACCTTCCCTATCCAAATTCTACTACTTCCAACCCTACTTCTTATACACTCAGCCCAGTGATCTATATTCTCTGATATTCTGTTGATAATCTTTCCGTGTGTGTGTGCTGTCTCTGGGCATTTATCTTTTTGGAGGCAGTTGCTGTGTCATTTATTTCCTCAGATCCCTCAATGTCTAGTTTGTATATACATACACACTCGAAGATTAAGTAGACCATTTATATACAAATTACTCCTTCACTGAGTTCTGAGACCTAATCTGTGTACCAAACCACAGAGAAAGATCTGTCTCTCCTTTGTTCCCCTATCTTGGTCCCCAACCAACACTACGCTTTCCAGACACCAAGTCATCTTCACCTTAAAGGCCCTCCCTTCCTTCAATGATGAGGTAACCATGACTGCTGGTCTGCTTTCCTTTTGAAATAGAAATTTTCCTCATTCGGTTGCTTACTGCTTAGCTTCTTTCCATTCTTGTTCTTTTCATAATTCATTTTGTCTCTTCCCTAGGCCACTACCAGTGACTTTGAAACTGCAGGTCTCTGTGCTCACTCACTAATTGGGGTTGGAGAGTTGGAGAATGGGGATTGGGGGAAGAAATGATCTTCATTCCACTTCAACAGGAAGAGATGTCTTTCAGAATTTACAAGTTGAAATGCAGTGTTATCCTCCAATAGAAAGTTAAATTCTGTTAGCTTGTAGGACTATTCTCCAGCTATATGATGAGTATAACACAGTGGTTATGGGCAATTTCACAGTGATTTACAGCAAAGGTGTCTACATGGCCACCAGATTAAAACATAAAAAGGAAATGTTTAACAAAATAAAAATATAATAAAACATAGCATTAAATATTAAAAGTCAATGGGGAGCCCACAGAGAGCCAGCCAGTTCCCATTTCTATTTGAATTTGACACCAGAGATTTATAGCATGAGTTTTGAGAAAATTAATTTGACCCACTTTCAGGACAAAATCCCAAGGAAGGCAGTACCTAAGATTGCTGAGTGAAAAATAGTGTGATAATATCTGAAAACAACACTGAATTTCCAACTAAAGACTTTGGGTTCATATCACAGTTCTAGGTCTCATCTACAGTAACATGAGAGGAACCTTCCAGTTTTAAATCCTGATTCCTATGACTTATAATTTGGACATTTCCAAGGAAAGAGAAAGGGAGGAAAGAAAGAAATCTACTAGGCTAACCTTTCGTGCCCCAGGGGGTGTTGGCTGGAAGATTCGAGCTTGCATGTCAGAAGGCAGGTTTGCATAAATGGGCAGCACCAACAGCTCCCGGATCTTGGAGCCTAAGCGCCGGCAGCGATCCTGTAGCATCTCACAAGCTGCTTCAATCTCTTCCTATAGTAAGGATGAGGGTAAAGCAGGGTAAGAGGAATGTGGGAAGGGGGAAGGAATATGTGAAAGGAAGAGTAGTGTCACAGGAGCTACCTCATCCTTGTGCCCTTCTTTTCCCCAGGGCACAAGGGCCTTATCCCCTCTTTTGCCATGACTCACCTGTCCAGTCAGAAATACCAGAATGTCCCCAGGGGGCTGAGTGACATGGATCTGCAGCACAGATACTACACAGGCTTCTAAGTAATCTGCCTCTGGAGCCTGTGGATCACAAAGTCAAGGGATAAAAATTAAAAATCAGAGTCTTTACAGATTCTGTCCCCCAATCTTGCCCCTTCAACCTTTCTACCCGCCTCTCCAGATTTCCCTTCCCTAGGAGGTACCTTGGTATAGAAGATATCAACAGGAAATCTGCGGCCAGGGATCCGGAAAACAGGAGCATCATCGAAGAAAGCTGAGAATCGAGCAGTATCCAGTGTGGCAGAAGCCACCAGAACCTTGAGTTCGGGGCGGAATCGAGCAACATCCTTGATCAACCCAAACAGTATGTCTGTATGCAGAGTCCGTTCATGAGCTTCATCCACCATTACCACACTGCAGTAAAGAGAAAGGATAAAAAGCTAGAGATCGAGCAGTAGGGACACATAAGGGAGCGAAAAGCCTGAAACAAAGAGCCAAGGATTGGGAGTCTGAGTCCCTAAGAAAATCTGTTGGGAAAATGGTTGGAACCAGGGGAAAAACTTACCTGCTTGACAAATGTTTGCTGAAGGGAACTATCAAAAAATTAAGCTAACTCTCATGAGGTTAGGAAGTATCAGGAAGATCTGAAGCCAGGTCTTGGCAAGGAAATGTTTGTCTTTAGTTCTTAAAGAAGACCATGACATCAGGGAGATGATGCCATGACATGCAAGTGAGCAGGATTTAAGTGATGGAGGGCTATGGAAGGTCACCTGCCTCACTTTTCTTTCCAGAGTCATTTGGGTCCAGGGGACAGATATTGATAAGGACTAGAGATGGCTTTAGCTTTTTAAAGTAAAGTCTTCAACAGATCTCAGTTTGACTGATGCCACACCTATTCAGTCTTAAGACTAGGTAGCAATTGAAGCAAAGAATATCCTTTCACCTAGTCAAAAAAAATTTTTTAATAAAATTTGGGAATCACCCTGGCATGGATTCTGTCAATATAAAGTAATTATTAAATAAAAATTTAAAAATAAATAAATAAATAAAATAAAATAAAATTTGGGAAAGACCAAAGCAGTGGAAGCAGAAGGCCCTTGGAAATACATCCTTAGAAAGTGCTCTATAAATCTCCAAACATTATGTAATTGATAATGATGGGACACTAGTCAAAAACTATTTAGCATTATCTATTTAAAACCATCAATAAACATCATATGTGATGGTGATAAACTGGAACCATTCCCAATAAAATCAGAGTGGAACAAGGTTGCCCACTATCACCAATACTATTCAATTTTGTATTAGAAATGCTAGCTTCAGCAGTAAGAATTGAGAAAGAAATTAAAGGAATTAGAGTAGGTAATGAGAAAACCAAATTATCACTTTTTGCAGATGATAATGATGGTATACTTAGAGAACCCCAGAGATTCTACTAAAAAGCTATTAGAAATAATCCACAATTTTAGCAAAGTTGCAGGATACAAAATAAATCCATATGAATCCTCAGCATTTTTATACATCGCCAACAAAATCCAACAGCAAGAGATACAAAGAGAAATTCCATTTAAAATAACTGTTGATAGTATAAAATATTTGGAATCTATCTGCCAAGGGAAAGTCAGGAACAATATGAGCAAAACTACAAAATACTTTCCACACAAAGTCAGATCTAAACAACTGGAAAAATATTAACTGCTCTTGGATAGGTCAAGCAAATATTTAGTGCTAAAACAAGCAGACTCTCAAGAAACTATTTTAATGACTTAGAAAAAATAACAAAATTCATATGGAAAAACAAAAGGTCAAGAATTTCAAGGGAACTAAAATGAAAAAAAATCAAATGAAGGTGGCCTAACTATCCCTGATCCAAAACTGTATTATAAAGCAGCAATCACCAAAACTATTTGGTATTGGCTAAGAAACAGACTAGTTGATTAGTGGAATAGGTTAAGTTCACAGCACAAAATAGTCAATGACTATAGCAATCTAGTAGAGTTTGACAAACCCAAAGACTCCAACTTTGGGGATAAAAATTCACTATTTGACAAAAACTACTGGGAAAACTGGACATTAGTATGGCAGAAACTAGGCATGGACCCACACTTAACATCGTACACCAAGATAAAATCAAAATGGGTCCATGATAGGCATAAAGAATGAGATTATAAATAAATTAGAGGAACATATGATAGTTTACCTCTTAGACTTGTGGAAGAGGAAGGAATTTGTGACCAAAGAACTAGAGATGATTACTGATCACAAAATAGAAAATTTTGATTACATTAAATTAAAAAGCCTTTGTACAAACAAAACTAATGCAAACAAGATTAGAAGGGGAGCAATAAACTGGGAAAACATTTTTACAGTTGAAGATTCTGATAAAGGCCTCATTTCCAAAATATATAGAGAATTAAGAAATCAAGCCATTCTCCAATTGATTAATGGTCAAAGGATATGAACAGACAATTCTCAGACGAAGAAAATGAAACTATTTCTAGCCATGTGAAAAGATGCTCCAAGTCATTATTATCAGAGAAATGCAAATTAAAACAACTCTGAGATACCACTACAACACCTGTCAGACTGGCTAAAATGACAGGGAAAGATAATGAGGAATGTTGGAGGGGATGTGGGAAAACAGGGACACTAACACATTGTTGGTGGAATTGTGAATACAGCCAACTATTTGAACTATGCTCAAAAAGTTATCAAACTGTGCATACCCTTTGATTCAGCAGTGTTACTGAGATCATATCCCAAAGAGACCTTAAAGAAGGGAAAGATGACTGTATGTGCCAAAATGTTTGTGGCAGCCCTGTTTGTAGTGGCCAAAAACTGGAACTAGATGCCCATCAATTAGAGAATGGCTGAATATATTATGGTATATGAATATTATGGAATATTATTGTTCGGTAAGAAATGACCAACAGGATGATTTCAGAAAGGCATGAACTGATGCTGCGTGAAATGAGCAGGACTAGGAGATCATTATGTACTTCAACAATAATACTATAGGATGATCAATTATGATGGATCTGGCCATCTTCAGCAATGAGATGAACCAAATCAGTTCCAATGGAGCAGTAATGAACTGAACTAGCTACACCCAGCGAAAGAACTATGGGAGATGATTAAGAACCATTACATAGAATTCTCAATCCCTGTATTTTTGCCCACTTGCATTTTTGATTTCCTTCACAGGCTAATTGTACAATATTTCAGAGTCCGATTCTTTTTGTATAGCAAAATAACGGTTTGGACATGTATACTTATTTTGTATTTAATGTATACTTTAACATATTTAACATGTATTGGTCATCCTGCCATCTAGGGGAGGGGAGGTTGGGGGAAGGAGGGGAAAAATTGGAACAAAAGGTTTGGCAACTGTCAATGCTGTAAAATTACCCATGCATATAACTTGTAAATAAAAAACTATTAAAATTAAAAAAGAAAGAAATCAAGCCATTCTCTAATTGATTAATGGTCAAAGGATATGAACGGACAATTTTCAGATGACGGAATTGAAACTATTTCCACTCATATGAAAGAGTGTTCCAAATCACTATTGATCAGAGAAATGCAAATTAAGACAACTCTGAGATACCACTACACACCTGTCAGATTGGCTAAGATGATAGAAAAAAATGATGAATACTGGAGGGGATGCAGGAAAACTGGGACACTGATGCATTGTTGGTGGAATTGTGAACAAATCCAACCATTCCGGAGAGCAATTTGAACTATACTCAAAAAGTTATCAAACGGTGTATATCCTTTGATCCGGCAGTGTTACTACTGGGCTTTTATCCCAAAGAAATACTAAAGAAGGGAAAGGGACCTGTATGTGCCAAAATGTTGGTGGCAGCCCTTTTTGTAGTGGGTAAAAACTGGAAAATGAATGGATGCCCATCAATTGGAGAATGGTTGGATAAACTGTAGTACATAAATATTATAGAATATTATTGTTCTGTAAGAAATGACCATCAGACAGCAGCAGCTACACCCAAAGAAAGAACACACTGGGAAATGAAAGTAAACTATTTACATTTTTGTTTTTCTTCCCGCGTTTTTACCTTCTGAATCCAATTCTTCCTGTGCAGCAAGAGAACTGTTCGTTTCTGCACACATATATTGTATCTAGGATATATTGTGACATATTTAACATGTATAGGACTGCTTGCCATCTGGGGGAGGAGGTGGAGGGAGGGAGGGAAAAAGTCGGAACAGAAGTGAGTGCAAGGGATAATGTAAAGAAATTTTTTTCAAAATAAAAAAAAAAAAAAAAAGAAAAGAAATGACCATCATCAGGTTTGGAGAGACTTACATGAACTGATGCTGAATGAAATGAGCAGAACCAGGAGATCATTATACACTTCAACAACAATACTGTATGAGGATGATGGAAGTGGATATCTTCGACAAAGAAAAGATCTAATTCAGTTCTAATTGAGCAATGATGGACAGAGTCAGATACATCCAGAGAAGGAAACTGGGAAATGAATGTGGACTACTTGCATTTTTATTTTTCTTCTCAGGTTATTTTTACCTTCTGAATCCAATTCTTCTTGTGCAACAAGAGAACTGTACAGTTCTGCACACATCTATCTAAGATATACTATAACATATTTAACATATATAAGACTGCCTGTTATCTAAGAGAAGGGGTGGAAAGAGGCAAGGGAAAAGTTGCAACAGAAGTAAGTGCAAGGGATAATGTAAAAAATTATCTATGCATATGTCAATATGCATTCTGTCAATAAAAAGTTATAATTTTTTAAAAATGGGTTCATGATTTAGGCATAAAGAATGAGATATAAATAAATTAGAAGAACATGTGGAGAAGGAAGGAATCTATAACCAAAGAAGAACTAGAGATCGTTATTGATCACAAAATAGAAAATTTTGATTACATCAAGTTAAAAAGCGTTTATACAAACAAAACTAATGCAGACAAGATTAGAAGGAAAGCAATAAATTGGGAAAACATTTTTACAGTTAAAGGTTCTAATAAAGGCCTCATTTCCAAAATATATAATTGACTCTAATTTTTAAGAAATCAAGCCATTCTCCAATTGATAAATGGTCAAAGGATATGAACAGACAATTTTCAAAGAAATTGAAACTATTTCTAATCCTATAAAAAGATGTTCCAAGTCATTATTGATCAGAAAAATGCAAATTAAGAGAATTCTGAGATACCACCACACACCTATCAGATTGGCTAAGATGACAGGAAAAGATAATGACAATGTTGGAGGGGATGTGGAAAACTGGGATGGGAATTGTGAATGGATCCAACCATTCTCGAGAGCAGTTTGGAACTATACTCAAAAAGCTGTCAAACTGTGCAAACCCTTAGATCCAGCAATGTTTCTACTGGGATCATATTCCAAAGAGGTATTAAAGAAGGGAAAGGGACCTGTGTGTGCCAAAATGTTTGTGGCAGCTCTCTTTGTAGTGGCCAGAAACTGGAAACTGAGTGGACACCCATCAATTGGAGAATAGCTGAATAAATTGTGGTATATGAATATTATGGAATATTATTGTTCAGTAAGAAATGACCAGCAGGATGATTTCAAAAAGGCCTGGAGAGACTTACATGAACTGATGCTGAGTGAAATGAGCAGGATCAGGAGATCATTATATACTTCAACAACAATACTATCTGATGATCAATTTTGATGGACCTGGCCATCTCCAGCAATGAGATGAACCAAATCAGTTCCAATAGAGGAGTAATGAATTGAATCAGCTACACCCAGCGAAAGAACTCTGGGAGATGACTAAGAACCATTACAGAGAATTCCCTAATCCCTATATTTTTGCCTACCTGCATTTTTTATTTCCTTCACAGGCTAAGTGTACATTATTTCAGAGTCTGATTCTTTTTGTACAGCAAAATAACTGTTTGGACATGTATACTTATATTGTATTTAATTTGTACTTTAACATGTATTGGTCAACCTGCCATCTGGGATAGGAGATGGGGGGAAGGAGAGGAAAAATTGGAACAAAAGGTCTGGCAGTTGTCAATGCTGTAAAATTACTCTTGCATATAACTTGTAAATAAAAAGGTATAATAAAAAAAATTTTTTTTAAAGTCTTTGCAAGGGTCAATGTTGAAAAATTACTCATGCATATGTTTTGTCAATAAAAAGCTATTTTTAAAAATGTAATAAAAAAACCTATTTAGCATTGAGAGCTAGAAGGGACCTCAAAGGTCACCTAGTACAATTCATCATTAGTACAATTCATCATTTTATATATGACTACACTAAAGTGCAAAGAAGTTGGCCAAGGACCCAAAGCTGAAAATAGCAAAGCTAGATTTGGCTTTCTGATTTCTAAATGCTGAATGCTTTCTACTACATTCTAATTTTCCCAGTTTTTTATGGTTGGTTAAAGAGCAGGGCTGAACAAGCTTAAATGTTGCAGAGGGTTTTTAGAAGCAAGAGCTGTGCAGAGCAGCTCATTCTATAGCTAAAAACTATATGTAAGAATAAAGGACCACACTGGCTGGAAGGCAGGTGGATTCATAGTAGCAACATTTACCAACATCCAGAAAACTGGATGAATCCGTCTCCCTGCCTAAAGATGGAATGTCTGTGGAGACCTTATTTAAGTCCACGGCTGTTTTCAGAAAGAACTCGGGAAATAATGGCAAAAGGTAAGGACAATGAGGCTGGGGTATGGTATCCCAAGAAAGTAAAAAGTGAAGTTAGAAATCCCATTATTTATACATCATACTTTATGAAATATCAAAAACACAAACGGTTTGCCCACTTTTGGGGGAATTACTCCACAAACCATGACATATTAATGTAATGGCATAATATTTTATAGAAGAGTCATAGGAACACAGGGAAATTTGAGATTTGTATGAATGATAAAATAGAGAAAGCAGAACCCAAAAAATATATAGTGACTCCAATAATATAAAGAAAAATAATACTAAAATACACAAAAACTCAGATTAATATAAGAACCAATCATGATTCTAAGAGATCAATGATGGAACATATTCCTCATACTTCTTAGTAGAAAGTGATGGGATGAATAAAGAATGTTGCTATATGTTGATACAATCCATGTTTTGGTTTGTATTTAGTTATGTTGCTTTGCTTACAAAGGATGTTACAAGATAGAGTAGCAAATTACTACTGGCAAGTGACAAATGTTTTTTAAAATAGCACCAAGAAAACATTTTTAAATGTTCTAATGGAAGTATCCTAGGTTAAATGACAATAAAGGCTATCGGTAAATTAACAATGGCTAACATCTTCCTGCCTTCACTTCAGAAATCCAAGAGCATTCTGCAATGAGAAGGCTTTGATACTAAATTTTAAGACAGTTTATCTACTCTCAATCACTGACACAGATTGTCTCTTTGCTTACAATTCTATTTTCCTGGTTAAACCTCTCAACTCATCCCAGCTTCATCTCTTCATTTGTAATTCTTCATGGAAATGAACTGGCACTTCTAAAAGCAACTAGCAGGAGCCCAAGGGTCCTTTCTAGTCTTGTTGATTCTGTGTAAATTTCTCAGAAAATCTCCTAAAGATATGGGACATTTTCAAAATGTTTAACTCTATAATCCTCCAATTTATACAAAGGATGAGATTTTGGTGAAGGGAGGGAGAGGCCTTTAGTAATATCACTTACATCCTCCAAGTCTTATCTACATATCTTTAGACATGAGGAAGCTAGTTCTAAGACAATGTGAAACAGATTGAGAAGATATTAAAGCACCAAAGACAAAAAGGAAAAAACACTGGGAGTAGCTCTAAAAAGAGAGCTTTTGTTAAGCAAGAGACAGAAATTCACTACCTGTAACTTCCAAGGTCAGGCTCAGAAAGGAACTCTCGCAGAAGCATCCCATCTGTCATGTATCTAAGAACAGTCCGTTCTGAGGTGCAGTCCTCAAAACGAATACTATAGCCAACCTAGGGACAGGTGAGAATGTAAAATTGAAAAAACTTTTGGATAATTAAGAACAGGAAGCTGAAGAAAGAGAAGCTATGATACATGAGTTCCTGAGGGAAGAGGAGGCCAGAGAAACACACTCTTCATACAATTTCTGTCACAATGGAGCTCACCTCATTTCCCAGCTTCACCCCCATCTCCCGGGCCACTCTAGCTGCCACACTCATGGCTGCCACTCTCCTAGGCTGGGTGCAGGCAATCTTCATTCCTTTTTGTGTGTAACCCTGGGATAAATGTTGGGAGGAATAAGAGTTTGAGGAAGTGGAAAATGTCCAGGCTTCTTCCCATTGCTGTATTCCCCCCAAAGAATTAAAGAAGGCTTTGCAAGATTCAAGATATAGATAACATAGGCAAGTTGGGCCTAGGATCCTCTGAAGAAATCCTTACTTGACTATGGGCAGCCCTAGTCCCTAACATTCAAATGGTTCTAAGGATTGAAAGAGCAAGAAGCAGAGAGGAGAGGGAAAAAAAAAAAAAAGGAGAAAGAAAAAGTGGACAAAGGATAATAAAAAAAGAAGAGGAAGAAAAAAAGCAGGAATTAAAACATGGACCCCTAGTTCTTCAACATTTAGGAAGGCAAGAGACTACCTGGGGAGGGACATCAGGGAAGTTTCTTCCATAGAAGGCTCAGATTAATAAGCAAGTGGTGGGAGCAGGTAATGTCCTACCTCCTCAAAGAGGTATTGGGGAATCTGTGTCGTCTTCCCTGACCCTGTTTCACCCTCAATGATAAGGACCTGATGGTTGGCAATGGCAATAAGAAGGTCATTTCGGAATGGGAAAACAGGAAGACTACGTCGAACAGCTTGGATTGATTCCTTTTGTTGGTCCCCAGAAGAAGGTGGAGCTGATGGTTCCTAAGGAGAGTGGAAGATGAGAGCTCTAGACTCCAATTCACCTTTCCTTCCAGATTGCACCCTCATAACCTCTTCTGACCTCATCACCCTGAAGCCGAGTGGCTCTGACAAATTCAATGGTCTCCTCCTCTTCTAGCACCAGCTGATACTTGGACTCAGAGGGGGCAGCATCTTTTGCTCCAAATCGGAGAGAAGCTGCCCCTAAACGAGCCTCCTCCCAACGCCTCTGCTCCTCGCCTGGAGCTCCCGACTCTTCTTCCACCAGTTCTGCTCTACGAGTTGGCTAAGGGATGAGAGAGACCAAGATGCAAACAGAGGGAACTGAATTAAATTTTTAAAAAACAGCTATGCCCCAAATGATAAATGATCAAAAGATGAATTATATGTACCCAAAGGACTACAAATTCATGCATATTTTTTGATCCAACAATACCACTATTAGGTGTGAATACAAAGAGATTAAAAAAAAAAAAAAAGGATTCTATATGTACAAAAATATTTGTAGCAGCTCTAAAGGCAAAAAAAAAAAAAAAAAAAAAGGAAAATGCCCATCAATTGGGGAATAGCTGAATCAACTGAAACATGATTGTCATGGAATATTATTCTATAAGAAATGTTGAGCCGGATGTTCTCAGAAAAAAGGAAAAACCTGGAAAGATCTCATGAACTCAAGCAAAGTGAAATATACTGTATACAAAGTAATAGCAATGTTCTGAGATGACCTTTGCTATTTTGATAAATGACTTTGCTATTCTCAGAATAAAATGATCCACAACTAAATGATGAAAAATCCTATCCATACTCAGAGAAAACTGATTGTGTCTGAATACAGAATGAATCATACTTTTTTTTTTAACTTTATTTTTCTTGAGAGTTTTTTTAAATTAGGGTGGGAAAACTGTTTTCTTTCACACTATGACTTCTATAGAAATGTTTTTAAATCATTTCACATATCTTTTCTTTTGTTTTTTAAAAATTTTATTTTATTTTATAATAACTTTATATTGACAGAATCCATGCCAGGGTAATTTTTTTTACAAAATTATCCCTTGCACTCGTTTCTGTTCCGATTTTTCCCCTCCCTCCCTCCCTCCACTCCCTCCCCTAGATGGCAAGCAGTCCTATATATGTTAGATATCACATATCTTTTCTTAATGGAAATTTGGAGTCAGGATAAGGGACAGAATCTAGAACTTAAAATGTTTTTTTTAAATGTAAAAAAAATTGTTTTAAATATAACTGGGAAAAATATTAAGAAAAAAAAACAGAGACTGAGGTGGAAAGCATCCTTACATGTCAAAATCTAGGCGTAATTTTTAAAAATCCATCAAAACCAAATGCAATAACATTAAAAGGCACCTGGATTCAGATTCAATATAACTACAATCCCAGGGAGCAAACGAGGAAACTACTTTTGGAGGTTTTGAGGGCAAATCAGGATGGGATGACATAGTACAAGCAGATAATTGCAGACGGAACAATTAGACTAATCATTGTATCAGTTTGGTTTACTCATTTCTTTAGTTACACAGAGGTTTCTATGGGCTGAAAGAGACGAAAAAAATAAAATAAAGGTGTCTATAAAAAACCTAAACTTCAACAAGATCAGCATGAAAGAGAAGACAAGTGATACAGATATTTGGTCCCTGATCACAATCTCCACCCTTAAATAATCCTGTGTAAGCTTTTCTTTTCCTGAGATCCAGAGCTATCAATCCCCTTTCCTTTTTCCTTACCTGTCCACGAGTCTCTTCTGGCATGTGGTATCGAGTTGTTGCCTCTAGCTTCTCTTGTTCTCCAGCTGCCCTGTACTCTCGGGCCAGATCCCGTACTTTCTTCTTATATTTGAGTTCCTGTCTTTCAGTATGGCTCAGCTCCACATCTCCAAAAAGAAATTCCTCATCTGCCAGTTCTGCCTCCAGATCCTCCAGTTTCTCACGTTCCCGCTTTGCAAGATACTCTCTCCTAGATTTCTTTCGGAGTTCAGGTATCTGTATTAGGAAGAAAGTTACCTGTTCAGGGGCTGATCTCACCATATACACAAATACTTAACTTTTCCTGATTTCAAACATGAAATAGGTAAGTATAAAATTTGAAAGGGAGCTTAATGTCTCCTATTATCTATAGCCTTTATAGGTCTAATTGGGGTTTCCTGGGAAAAAGAAAAAAAGTCTGTCTTGCAATTTGACCATAATCCCTTCCATTATAATACATATATAAAATTCTTTCACTCTGCACTGTAAGAAATTCTTCTATACTACAGTTGTTCTATACAGTTCTATACTTCCTTCTGTGATAAAGTATATTCTTCCTATAACTAATTATTCAAATGGTCAGTATTTCAGTCAGTGCTTGTTTTTGTCCTACAATCACTCTCAAGCTGCTGAATGATCATTTTTTTTTATTTTGAAAAAAATTTCTTTACAAGATTATCCCTTGTACTTACTTCTGTTCCAACTTAATCCCTCCCTCCCTCTATCCCCCTCCCCCAGATGGCAAATGATCATATTTTTTTTTAAAAGAATCTTTTTAATTTTCAAAATACATGCAAAGATAGTTTAACATTCACCCTTGAAAAATCTTGTGTTCCAAATTTTTCTCCCTCCTTTCCCCCTATTCTAGACAGCAAGTAATCCAATATAGGTTAAATATGTGTAATTCTTCTACACATATCTCCACATTTATCATGCTGCACAAGAAAAATCAGATGATCACATTTTCAATACTACTTTCAAGCTATACTTTTTTATTGCTGGATATCAGATGGGATTTCCCTTTTCCCAAACTACAAAAACAGGTGGGAACAGAATAAAGTCTAAATTTTAGAGTGACTGTAATGAAATGTGACCGAGTAGTGTTAGTTTCTCTTAGTTTCATACTCTCATATCACAGGTTGTTCAACCAAGACTCAGACATATATTGGTTGTATAACCCTGGGCAAGTTACTTAATTCTTGGAGCCCCAGGCAATTCTTTAAGATCATAAATTACAGAAGAGTTGCCAACTGGGATTGAAAAAGGGAACTACACTAGTGACACAAATGCATAAGCCTATGAGTTTATTAGCTAGCTTTTTTTAAAAATGGAGGAAAATAAAAATGTTTAAATTGATTAATCCTTTTTTTATTTCACACAGGGATGATAAAAGTTCATGGAATTCCTTTTTTGTATAGATGGTGGTATCAGATTGATAAAAACCTCAAGACCAATAAGATGTTTCTGTCCTTTTGTCTCTTGCTCATTCTCTTGCTCTTTTCCTCAAAAAATGTCAAAATTCCAAGTTCAATTAAATTCAATAAGACATGTTTCAAAGGCCTAATCTACATAAATCACTGCTTAAGGCACTTAAATTTTTGTATCAAAGATGGGAGAAAGTCTTTTTTTCAAGAAAAAAGAAGACTGGTTTCCTATTTTTGCTGGAGTTTATTTGTTGAGGGGTGAGCAAGGCTTGGAAAAGCTTATTTTACTATACAAATTCATATAACAACACTTAACAGAACAGAAGGACTTATTTAGGATGGAAACCAGATCAGAATAGTACTTAATGAAAACAGAAGTAGCAACCATTTTAGAAGAAAACATTTTAATGGTACCTTATAGTTATAAATCCCTTTTCCTCAATTATTTTATTTTAACCTAGAAAAAAGTCCATGATATGAGTTACACAATAGTGTCATCCTCATTTCAGAGATAAAGAATATAAAGTTAGAAAGAATAAGACTTTTATATGTATTTATTGAAGCCATGATTCCAATCCAGATCTTCAGAATCTAGTACTTTTTATACTGTATCTCATAAGAATTACAGATCAGCTTGCCCAGGCTGAATGACTAGGCCGAGGACTCCACAGCCAGTATACCTTGACATCTATCCAACTACTCCTTTTTTGAATGTTGAGCTAACGTTCAATAGCAGATTCATCAATGACATAACAATCTCCAAGAGAAGTTTATCTCCTTCTCTGTAGAAAGTCTTTTCCATGATTATCCTTTGTAACTCTTGCTACAGTGACTACATGTAATCCTAACTCCCAGCTACAACTATCTCAAGATTTGAAAGCTGCTAGAATATGACATGCAAAGGTAAGAGAATCTATAATAAATCACCTAGTTCAACTCATTTTACAAATGAATTACACAAGGCTCAAAATGGCTAAGTGACTTGCCAAGGTCAAATAGAAACGAGTTTGTTAGGTCCTCTGACTCCCAAGTTCAGTCTTCTTTCCATCTATCACACAGGAGATCTTTTTTGGTGTCTAATCTTGACCCAACATACCTTGGGGATGTGACTCACCATTGCTTTCTGGTCTTCTTCAGCCATCTTAAGGCGCTTTTGAGCCTCCTCATATGCCTAGAAGGAGAAATAAGGAGGCAGGTAAGGCAACAAGCTCCCACCCTCACCTTTATAGGTGATCATCTATATATGGATCATGGAGAGAGATTAGGGGGTCATAGTATCTTATGGGGAAAACTGTCTGAATACAGATGTCTAAAATGACGCTTAAGAAATCCTGTACTTGCCAGAATAACAACAAACCCAGAGCTATAAAGAACCAGTTATCTTCCTGAGGACTCCCATCTATGGGATCATAAATCTGACAAGAGCATCAATAATATGAAACTACAGAGAAGCTCTCTTTGGCTACCACTTCTCTTTTTAAACTGTTTTAAGATATAGCAACAACTATGCACCTTCTTGTCTGACCGTTCCAAAATATTTCGTGTTCGCTCCTTGTCCCTCTTTCGTACACGTTCAGCAAAAGCATCACGTTCCTCCAGATCCTGAAGTCGTTCTCTCTCAGTTCGTTCCCACTCATCTTCTGACTCCGGCTTCTGCTTCTTGTTGGTCTCATTTACTCTGTAGACCAGCAGATGGTAGGTGAAACAAGAGAGAGAAAGAATCTTGACCATATTCTGAATCACAACTCTTAGTTTTCTTACCCAAACTCCACTCTCCTCACCTTGTCTTTTTCTTGTCCTCCTCAGAGTCTTGCTCTTCCTCCTCCTCTTCCTGAGTTTTCTTTCTAAGATGTTTCCGTTTCTTGTTCTTTTTTAAGGATGCACTTCTCACTGGACCCTGGATCTCCTCATCACTCTCTTCACTTTCCTGCAGAAGCTGGTATGAACGGTTCTTCTCTAGCAAAGCCAAAGCCTCACGCTCTGCTACTCGGGCTGGTCTTTCTACAACTGCTTTCCGTGGAACCTAGGAAAGGAAGGGATAACAAAGGGCTATCAGCTGCTAGCTCCATTTGCCTATCTCAATACCTTTTTTTTTTTTTTAATTAAAGCTTTTTATTGACAAAATATATGCATCGGTAATTTTTCAACACTGACCCTTGCAAAGCCTTCTGTTTCACATTATCCCCTCCTTCCCCCCACCTCCTCCCCTAGATGGCAGGTAATCCAATACATGTTAAATGTAAATATGCTAAAATATATGTTAAATCCAATATATGTATGTATGTGTATATACATATACATACACATATACAGTTATCTTGCTGCACAAGAAAAATCTGATTAAGAAGGAAGAAAAAAAAGCTAGGAAAGAAAACATAATTCAAGCAAACAACAGAAAGAGTGCCTATCTCAGTACCTTACTTAAAGCACTTAACTCACATTATTCTTTATATACCCTTCCCCTATAATTCCTCAGTTTTCACAAAAGCATTTTATTTCCTTTTCTAATCTTCATAAGCCAGATATCTCTCCCATTAAACTGTGAGCTCCCCTAATAGGAGGGGTTGTCTTTTGCCTTTCTGAATCCCCTACTCTTAGGGGCTATCACTAGCCTATGGCCACAACTTCCCCAGTTGTGTGTTGGGGTGATAGGGTGAGAGTGCAGTGTGGGGAGGAATGAGAATGAGCTGTTGGGGCTCTTTTTCTTGATCCCTGGATCCTTAATGGTCCTTCCCTTTAAATTTCACATGACATTTTGTTTTGTTCCTCTTTTATAACTTAATATCACTTACTATATGCAAATTACTGGTGTTCTATCTCACAACTAAACCAACTAAGTCTAGAGAACAGGAACTCACATAAACTTTGCAATTTCCTCTACCACTGTAGAGAGACAATATTTCTGAAATTAATCCCAGTGATGCTAAACCGAAACATTTACTGTATTTTTTGTGACCTCAAGCTTTCCCTTCATGTTAGTAGACTTTTAACCTGTTTCATCTTCTCATGTAAACCCCGACACGGCCGTTCCCGTGGATGCAGCCTCACCAGCATTTATGGAACGGTTCACGACTACTTTTAACTCCTCAACCTCACCACAATCGAGAGATGTAAGTACCATTTACTTCTGTCGTTTCACAAACAAGGACCAGAGTTTCTCCACCCCCACCCTCATCCCCCCACCTCCTCGGGCTTCTCTCCCCGGTCCCTGGCCCTTGGTTCTCCCTGCGGGTTCCTAGAAGCACCTTGGCCCAGAGCCTCAGAGCAAAGTCTCGAGCCGGCCCGCTGAAGTCCAAGGTCCCTGTGTCTCGCAATCGCTCCACGAATTCATCGGCCGTAACACAGCGCTTCGCGGTGCCGATGAGGAACTGCGCGACATGCCGCTCGCTCAAGCCCAGCAGTGTGTGCAGCTCGTCCTGCACCCAGCGCTCCAATCCGGCCGAGGTCGCCATGGTGACTCCGGAACGTCAACCCGCTCCGCCTTCCAGAGCTCGGACACGAGTGGTCTCCGCAGCGATTGCAAAATCCACGGCGTAGGCGCGTGCGCTCGGGAGGGAGGTTCCTCCTCTCTCCGGAAAAAAAAATCGAGCAAGGAGGGGGAGGGGCTCCTTAAGGCCCCAAAGCACAAAGCCGGTAGCCCCTGGAACCCAACATTTCCCTGCCGAACCTACGGAAACGAGCAGGAAACGGCAGTTAACGAAAAGGGAACTTTCGTAGGGCTAAGAACAAGCAAAACTTCCGGTTTTTAAGTCCCGCTCTGCTTCCTTTCTGGCTGCTCCCTACGGGCTTGGAGGTGCTATAGCAGACGTAGAGGAGTTACAGACTAGGCTGGGAATCATCTACTGAGAGGAAGAGCAGGAAGGATAGATGTCTAGGACTTCCCAACAAGAAGAGACAGTTGAGAACCAGAATCTGAGAAGAGCTGGAAGTATTAAGCGACTGCCTCTTTGGTCCGTGCTGGGAGAAGTGCCTCCTGGATGGAATTTGAAGGAAGGATGGGATTTTCTCAAAACATAACTTTGAAATTTAGTGATGCCCAAGAGAAAAATCCCTAAATCTCACACTGCCCCACTGACAGAAAGGAAATCTCAATTAGAGACCAGACTATAAAGTTTTAAGAGATTAGAGTTATAAACATCTTGCAAGATCGAGGGCTTGGGTATACTGAATTTTGTATAATTGAATCAGTAGTTGCATGTATTCTAGATCAAGAAGCTAGGACTTGTTGTTATCTGAACATAATCTTGGAGAAGTCACAAGCTCTCTAGACCTTAATTTCAACAAAAAAAATTCCAAATCTTTTTATTCTTGCTAAAAACTCCAAGACTCCCTCTTTCTCTCATCCACTCTCTTGATTTATATTTCATTGGAGGGGGAGGGGGAGGAGAGAAAAGGCTGTTCATAGAGCGTGACCTGCTGTCACTATCTCCTTCACTTCTTTCTTACATAGATAGCTGTACTCTTAATTCTTAAACCACTCTACTAGCTGCTTCCCTACTTCCTATACTCATACCCATGTTGGCTCTGTCCTCCTTTGATCCATCAATTCTCCTTTTTTGAGGCTATACTCCTTCAGAAACTTGTCTACAATGGGTGCTTTCACCTCCTTTCCTCTCATTCTTAACTATTTACAGCCTAACTACCATCTTCATCATTCAACCAAAACTATTCTCTCCAAAATTACCAGTGATCTAGTGGCCATATATAGTGGTCTTTTCTCAGTCATATTTCTTGACATCTCTGGAGCTTTTGACACTGTTAATCTCTCAAGTTTTTGTGACTATTTTTTCCTGATTCTTCTACCAGTATGACTGCTCCTTCTCAGTCTCCTTTTCTGAATCCATTGAGGGGAGTAATCATTGTGAAGAAGAGGTCCACATTCCTCAATACTAATTGTTTGACCAACCACCACCAAGAGTCAGATGGGTCTTAGGAATGGCAACATCTTTTAAATCACAGGTCCTGTTTCAAGCCTGGTCTTTACAACTATCATCTTGGGAAGCAATTTCTATGATAAAAGTTAACCATCCTCATAAACTACCAACCAACTGCCACACAGGGCAGCTGGTAATCCAGGTAAAACAGCAGGGCACCTTGAGAGAAAACTAGGAAGCGGTATGTATCTGGCAAATCAGACTATCATCACAACCTTGACCAACTTCTTTCAGAACCTGATGGGCACAGTCCAAGATCCTGGACCCGAGAGTCTTGGTAATATCAATGTTTTTAACCTAGTATCGTCATCATCTTGGGAAACAACCCTGCATAGATGCAGCCTGACCACTACTCCTGTAGGCTACTGGACCCTCTCCAGTGCTGGAAGACTCAGGATTCTTGTCTCCAAAATCCTGGATGGTTCAAAATGGTTCAAAATCGTTAAACTATGATTTTACCAGTGATATGACATTATAATCTGCTTTGGCTCCCTACTTTTCATGTCAAATATAAAATTCCTTGGACTGCAAAGCCCTTAATATCTTCTCCTACCCTTTTTGGTCATCTTATGTTAAAATCCAACAATAGTTGACCACCCTGCTATTCCTCAAAAAGGCACTTCATCACCAGATTCTGGGCATTTTCAAGAGCTGCCCCAGTCCTGGAATTCTCTTCCCTTATCTCTGCCTCCAGGTCACCCTGGCTTCCTTCAAACTCCAGATAAAAATTCCACCTTTTATGAGAAGCCTTTCCCAGTCCTCAATGCTAGTGCCTTTCCTTATCTCCAATTTATCTTCTGTCTCATTTGTACACAGTTGAGCTCCTTGAGAGTAGGAACTATATTTTTTAAACTTCTTTTGAATCTCCATTGCTTAGCACAGTACCTGGCACAGAATGTGTAGGTGCTTAATAAATGTTGGTTTTTTTGTTCATAAAACGAGGAAGATTGAATAAGATGAACTAATGAGGGCCCTTCCAAGTTTATAGTCTATTCCTTTTGGAGACAACTACAACAAAACTCTCCGCCACTCTTCTTTGGGCTATTCTGAAGAGGAAAGTTTGGGGTTTTTTTAATAGCTATTAGTGGAGGGGATCAGGAACACTTTTCCTTCTTTTCAGTTCCTCTTTCTTGATCTTTTTTTTCCCCAAAGCTATTTCCCCTGCACAGAAGTCTCTTGCTCTGCTTACAATCAATAAAGCTGAAAAAGAAAGTTTAATTTGTTCCCTAGAAAATGAAATGCCTTTCCCTTCCCCCTGAATATGAAAAAATGGCTGCCCACCCTATAAATTACTCATCAGAAGAATGAAAGGTAGCCAAAGAGGCTTCCTTTTTATTATGGAAAAATAAAAAAAAAGACAACAAAGAAATTTGAAGTAGGACCTCATTAGGACCCTCCTGTGTCTTCAATTTAATTCTGAGTCACTGGAAGAAATACAAAAATTAACTACAAAGGAGGAAAGGATTGAGGTCACCCTGATCAAAATAATACTGAACAAGGCAAGGATAGGGAGGCTAGACATTCAAGAAGAAAGCCAAGCTCCAAACAGTACAAGGCAAATGAGAGGACTGCTCACTGGCTGAACTATGGTTATAGTTAGGTTGGCATATATAGATAGGCATGGTTTGCAAACCTGGTACTTTGGCTGAGTGAGCTTGGGAAAATGGAATCTGTAAACATAAGTGGGTGGAAACCCAAAAGAGAAAAGTAGTACATCTATAGAGGAGATAGATGCACCTGTAAACAAAAAGAGGGAATTGAGGACCAGACTTCACAAGGCAGGGTAGCCTGCACTTAACTAACCTGGGGGTGGGTTGGCTTGTTGGCAGGGTAGAGTTATTAGCAAGGGACAGTGATAGAAAGTTCTACCATTCATTACTTAGTAGGCTTTGCCCCCTTCTATAGGGAGTTTGGGTTCTTTGGTTCACAGGAGACACTAAGCCAAGGCCCTCTCCTTTCACTGAAAATGTCTAGGACACATTGAACAAATGTCTGAATCTGTGATAATGAGTGGGAGGGCAGAGGTGGGCTCGTCCCCTGACACAGCATCAGGAAAGTGAAGTAGAGAAGGAAGTGCGTGGGATTTCTCCTTCCTGACAGTTCATTTTATGGCATTTGTCAGCACAGCAACTTCAAAGAAGGATGAAAGATTGATCTTCAACGCTCAGGAGTGAGAAGCTCTGCCCTCCCTGTTGGAAAGGTCACCGGCGGCAGGACTCATCTGTGTGGTACAAGAATAAGTAACACAATGATTTTTGTGTCCTACCCCATCCCCTCTCCCACCAGCTTCTTAGCCACTTTCTCAGGGGAAAGGACATTGAACAATAGAGCCAAAAGTTCTAATCTTGGCTTTGCCATTAACTAGATGTGTGAGTATGGATAAGCCACAAAAACAAATTTGCATTAAATGACCCCTGAATTCTCTTTCAGCTTTGACATTCTATATATCTATCAATCAAGCATTTATCAAAGTACTTATTATGTACCAAACGTTACACTAGACAAAAGTTTTTAACATTTTTGAACCATCATAGTAGGCGCTTAATGTTTCTTAATTTATTATAGACTGATAAACCTTTTTGCCAATAGGATCCTTTCTCAACATAACATTTATAACTGAAAAAATACTAAAGAGGTTAGAAAAAATGCAAATTTTTTTCCCATTCAGATTCAAGAACTGAAATCTGTTTATAGATCCCAGGGTTAAGAGCTCTTTGACAGTTGCTAAAACAGTTATTGCCTTCAGGGAACTCTCATCACTAGATTACTTTCTACTTCTAGGTCCCAGCCCAGCTCTAAAAATGCCCCAGGGCTCCAAAGATCACAGTCCTCTCAACTTCCCCCACCTAATATCCCCTTAGATCCCTGAGCAGCCTTTCTCATAACAGACACCAGATGGCAACCTAGGCAAGCTTGATAGTCATCACCAGGTGGGGGGAACTTACCTACTAGCAAAGCCTTGGTCTGCAGTCCTCCCTGTAATTCCCTTTGCAGTAGCAGCAATTCCTCTTCATCATCCTCTTCATCTGGCAGGGATGGGGAGGGATCAGGAGTACTGGGGGCCTCAGGCTCAGGGCCCAACTCTTCCAGCACAGAACTCTCAGAAGGGTACTGATAAGTGGTTTCCAGGGCTGACTCATTAAAAGAAATTTTGAGCTAAGACAGAAGGAAAGGAAGAAAAGAAAGTAAAGCCAGGAAACCCAACATAAATAAGGGGGAAATGGGAGAGGAGGGCATTGGACAGGTGATATCTACTACTGATTTGATGGGCTGGGCTTGGACCTCCACATATTTCCTCCCCAAAAGCATAATTTCTCTCCACTTTTACTCCCTTACACAATATGTTTCTTTCCTCTTCCCAGAGGAACCTTAGTCTTTGGCCTTCCAATCCCATATTTTTCCCTTTCGGGACACAGGCTCTTTCAGACATTCTGGGAGCCACTGTGGTTAACTGTGTTACAAATTTTGAATTTGGAATCTGGGAATCCTGGTTCTTCCATCTACAATATCTCTGTCAGCTTGGGCAAGTTGCTCTAGATCTCTGAAGGAATTGGACTAGATGATTCTTGAAGTCCCTTCCACTACTATAAAGAACCCATGACCAAAGTCACTTGTTCTACCAATTTGTAACTTCTCCCTACAAACTAAAGGACCTATGGGAATTATATTTGTCTCTATTTTCCTAGGTGATGAGGGCAGGATCAAAAATAGGGTAAGAAGAAGTAAGAGAAAAAGACCTTCCCTAAGTATGAGGCAAAGAGCAAAGAACACATCAGTAACCTTAGATCACTTTCAAGAGGATCCTTGACTGATAGGTCAGAGAACCTATGACACAACATAATGGTGGAAGAGGTTTGGACAAGCAGAGTGAGCACAAGAGCAGACCCCAAAGATAGAAAACCTCATTAAACCAGCACATGTGCAGACTAAATCTTAGTTATTAAAAGCTGAGCTCTTCACTCCTCCTTCCCCCATAAGAAGCTCAGAGCAAGGGAGAGGGAGGGATTAATGCTGAAGCTCACAGAGATTAAGGGGCAAAACTAGGGAAACTCTAAGAACCATTTCTAGGCTCTTCAAGGAATGAATTCAGAAAACTATAAGGTCTGGCAACTTAGATACTTAGGTGCTCTTG
Source organism: Antechinus flavipes (assembly GCF_016432865.1). Classification (NCBI taxonomy): domain Eukaryota; kingdom Metazoa; phylum Chordata; class Mammalia; order Dasyuromorphia; family Dasyuridae; genus Antechinus; species Antechinus flavipes. The sequence goes on from NC_067401.1 coordinate 189,296,834, forward strand.
AGAAGAGTGGAACACATCGAGGAATATGGTTGAGAACTATATATTTGGGGGTGAGGATAAGAATTTAGAACACTAGATTTGGGGTCAGGAGACCTGGGTTCAAATGCTAGCTGCTTTTGTAACCTTGGACAAGTCTCTATGTATGAAAAAGAGGGGAATCAGAATAGATGATTGCTAAGTTCTCTTTCAACTACAATTCTATGAACATCGTCTTAGATAGAGGTAAATAAGGGGATCAGATCAAGCCCACAGTCTAATGGCCAAGTGGTTGTCAATAGAGGCCTTGAGGGCCATGCTGTGGGATGCAATCATCCCCCCACCCCTAGCTCCCAGGGCAAATTAAGTATATTCCACTTTTTTTTTGATAGACAAATATGGATCTGTCAAAAGGTTGTCCAAACTCTATTTAAATCCATTTTTATTTTCTGCCTATATCATCTGCAGGCTTAGGTATTTTATATTTAATCTGTTATCCTCTTTGGGAGATAAAACATCCTTTTATTTATCCAAAATTCGTCCTTTCCTTTCTTTGGTTGTCTTCCAGCCCCCACCCTCTCTGACTGGGTGGCTCAGGAATGCACATGGCTCTGGGGGTGATTCATTCTTCTCCCACCAGCTATTTAAGGTCACAAGGGGGCCTGGTGAGAGTATAGGCAGGACCTTCTCTTTGAACCTCTGGGAAGAGGAGATAGGGTATCCAATCCCCAGGAGTGGACTGTATTATATGAGGATAGGATTTATAACTGGATAATGGGGAAGATGAATTTGTTGGAATTAACTGAAATCAATGGGTATTGTTTAGAGAAAGCAATGGGATAGGGAAGATTTGGAATTTGGGGCCAATCCTTTAGTCACTACTAGGATGAGAAATGGAAACTGGATTGTTCAGTCCCTGAAGAAAGCAAAATCTTCATTGGGAGGAGGCAGTGAAGAAAAAGGGATCTAGAGAAGGTTAAGCAGCCAGATGTCTGAGTCCCACCCTTTTAAAGAAAACTTTTTTCTCCCTTCCCCCCCTTTCTACTAGACCAGGCTTCCTTCTTCTCACACCACATCCTGAGTAGCACAGAGCAGGGCCTAGGCATGCAGCCCAGCCCCCTACCCCCATATACACCCCCACCACACTTGGCCCCATTAGACTTCCGGTTCCACCCTAGCCTTCCTGTTTGGATGTTCATTGCTCCCCTATACCAGGACCTAGGCATATGTCCCATTTACTGTCTCCTTCAGCTTTTTTGCCCCTGCCATCTACTTACTAGTTCCCTTCCAGAAATTAGACTTCTAACCAGCTGCAAAAACCTAGTAGAAACAGTACTACATTTTGGATTCATAAAATCTGGATTGTAGTCGTGAGTCTGCCATTTACTCTCTAACCTTAAGCAAATCACTTAATGGCAGAAGCTCTCTGAACTTCAGTTTACTTATCTTTAAACTTATACTGGGGCCATCCAACTTCTGTGATTGCTATGGGGGAAAAGCTCTAACAGATTTTGTAAACCTTTGTATAAAATGTTAGCTTTCCCTACCTCTAAGCTGATACAATGTTAATTGCAATAGGATGTTTTGGTAAAGACATCCCAATCAGAAGAGGCACCTCTTATATTTGAGCCTCAAATCATTCTTCCTGAGGTTTTCCTTAGTCCCTAATATTCCCAGAACTGTGAGGGTAGCAGACCCTTTTTCTTCACTCCTGTTACCATTCCTTGCCTAGACTCCAATTTCCTACTCCTGTTCCCACTGTCAAAATCTTGGCAGGTTAGATTTCTTTACAACTTCTTCCTGAAAACTCTATGTGAAGTTATTTCTTCCATTTAGCAGAACATTTTCTCCACTTCCAGGACCCCCAAAGAGCTCATCTCCCAAACTATCAGCATCCAACAATAAGACCTTCATAGTCAGAGGAGCTGAGATTGGACTTCCTAAGGAGGCAGTGGTGTTGGAAATGGGTCCAGCAATACAGAAAGATGATCTGTGGGGTGAAGTAGTCCTTAGATTGAAACCAATCCTATTTCTAAAAGGATATTTCCCATTACCCATGAAAGATTGTTTTCTTACTTAGTAACTATGTAACCTTGGGCAAGTCACTTAACCTTTTAAAATTACAAACATAAAACTTTAAATCTGTTAAGTGGGAATAATGTTTACTACCTCACAACAATAATGTAGAGAAAGAAGTTCATGAATCTAAAAGCAATATATAAATGCGAGATTATTATAACAAGAAAAAATAAAAGTTATAGCAGGAGAAATCATGATACTTACTGAAAAGGACTTCCAAAACACTGACAAAAAAAAGAAAAAACTGGTGGAAAGTTCTTATCCTTGAGATATCCAATTGCCTGTCAGCTTTCATATTCTATGATTCTGTGACTATCTCTTAGGACAGAAATTAGTTGGTCTGGATTAAGGAAATGACTTTCCATGTTAGGGATGGGGAAGAGGAAGAAAAGGGATAGAATGGATGGATAACCCTTAGGAAAAAGGAGAGATGCCTTAGCTAACCCCACCCCACCCCCAATCCTGACCTAGTTTTTTCCCACTATCTGAAAGTTCTTCCAGAAGTCTCTTCTGTTGGAAGTAAACTATTTTTACCCTTCACCCCAGGAAATGCTTGTCAGTGAAATAGGGTGGGAAAGGGTAGGGCTCCCAAAACTCGCTAGTGATATCCTCCAACTAGACTCCACTCCTCAACCCCTGCCTTCTCAACTTCACTCTTTGACTTACTTCAGTTATTTTCCACCCTAAAGGGAGGGCGAGGCCAGAGTGGAAAGCCACAGAGAGGAAAACCAGCTACAGAGCCAGATCTGGGGAGAAAGGGAAATCCCAGAGAAGGAGGGAAGGGTGAGTATGGGGAGTATTTTGGAGAAGCTCTTGTCTTCAAGAGAAAAAAGGAATTACTGTCCATGGCTGGGGCACAGCTGGCATGTCCAACCCCAGGGTCATCAGCTACAAGCAGTCACTGTGTCTCTGACTCACCCCAGGGGCAGATTTAGGGTTCAAGGGCCTTCTCTGAAACATTCTATTTTCTCTGCTTTCACTGTACTCTTTATGCTCTGCTCTATAACACTAGCCTATATCCTCAACCCAAATCATTTCTTTTACTCTTACCTCCAGGATTAAGAAAACCTCAATCAAAATTCCCATCTCTTTTTAGGGTATTGATTTCCGATTCCTGGGGAAACTACCTCCCAAAAAACTTTTTTATTCTTTCCCTAAAATTAAAATGCAATTTTCTTTTACTGTTTCACATCTGGATTAAAGGTTGAATTCAACCCACCTTTTTCTGTCTGGTGGAGTCAACAGATCCTCTCTTCCCCTAGAGTGGGGAGAAATGAGCAGATGCCCATACATACCCTACCAAAGAATTCATTTTGGCCAGGAAGAATTCACTGCCTAAGAGGAGAGAGAGAAAAAAGACCCACATCCAGAGACAGAGACGGACTAATATAGAGACCATGAGAGATGAGCTGTTTTCTTAGGAAAAGATGACTGGAAAGGGGGATAAAGGAGGAAATGGGAAGACACAGTGAAATAAATGTAAAGAGAAAGGACATTAGAGGAAGAGAGACAAAGCCAGAAGCCCAGAGAGAGTTGGGGAATGGGAGTTCAAAGGGGCCAGGCTAGACTTTCCTACCTGTTTGTGGTGTCTCTCAGGGGACCCCTTGGCAAGGCAGCTTCGGCTGAGTCGGAGGTAGCCCCCAAGCACCAGTATTTCCTCAGCAGTGGGGTACCGCTTCTTCCCAGGGCCAGAGATCTGGGGTTCAGGTGGGGCAGGGGCTCCAGAGGGCCCAGACCTTCGTGGGTTAACTGTGAAGGTGTGTCCACTGCGGCGGGGAGTCCCTACCCCAGGCCCAGGTTTCACCCCATAGAACAGGCGACTCATGAGCAGATCCCCTGGGGGCTGAGGAGTTGGTGGGGTAGAAGGTTGGGGAGATACTGCCGGTGGGGGCTGAGGTTCTGCTGCTTCCTCTTCCTGAGGCCCTAAACCTTTGGTCCCAACTTCCTTGGGTGGGAGGGGAGAGGTTACAGAATAGTGACTTCTATGGGAGCTCACCATCCTGTTTCCAACCCCAGCTTCCTCCACAGCAGCCCCTATCCTCCCTTCTTTAGCTTCTCTCCCAGGCAAGGGCAACTTCTGATCTCCAGAGTCTGAATGCACCATCTTCTGCCCTGGAGCTTCTGATCTCTCAAGGCTCCACTCTCGAGTCTTCCCAGAATTCAGTCTCCATTTCCGTATTTCCATCTGTTGAGAGCTCTTCTCTACATTCTCTATTGGATTCAACCTCATTTCTGCTGCCTCCATCATTCCTGGGGTTCGATCCTGAAACTCACCAGGACTTAACCTACACCTTTGTGTCTCTAAAAGTCCTGAATTTTCCTTGGATTTCTTCTGCATTAGTCTCTGTTCTGTCCTGGATTCCCCCAATCTCCCTTTGCTTTCTTCTCTGGAGTTTAACCTCCATTCTCGAGTCTCCAATAGCTCTAGACTCTGTCCATGAACTTCTTCGCAATTCAACCTCCATTTATGTATCTCTGTCATCCCCAGCCTCTGTTCTCCATGGTCTCCATAGCTTAACCTACATTCTCCCACTTCAGACCCCCCAGAAGTCTGTTCTTGAGGTTCTACTGGATTCACATTTCGTTCTCGACCCTCCCCAGGGCTCTTCTTCCATTTTTGTGATTCAGATAGTACCGAGCTCCTCTCCTCACTTTCCCTAGGACTTAAACTCCATTCCAAAGCCTCTGCAGGCCTAAAACTCTGCTCTTGAACTTCTGCTACCCCCAGCCTCCTATCTACAGGCTTCCTCAGGTTCAGCCTCTGCTCTTGAGACTGTCTTCCTACCAGACTCTGTTCCTGAGCCTCTGCTGTGCTGAGTCTCTGTTCTCGGACTTCCACTCCCCCTGATATATGTCCTCGACACTCAGGTGGCCTCCGATCAGTGAGCTGCTCTTCGGCACTCTGATGCTGCTGCTGTTGCTGTTGCTTCCGCTCTTGGCGCTCTTGTCGGATAAAGCGATTCTGGTGGACAGGTCCAATGGCCTCCAGAAGGACAACAGGTTCATCAGGTTCAGAAAGTACTGTCTCTATAGCCTCATTCCCAGGACCTGGTTCCCCAACTGGCATTCCTAGCTTGGCACGGCGTCTCTCCAACAGCCCTCGTTTCCAGGCTGGCATCTGCAACAGTCGATCCTTCTCAGCTTGCTCCCGGCCTCGAACAGCAGCCTCCTCTTGTCTTCGCTTGGCTAGTAGTTGTTGCTTCCAATCTGGGACAGTAGCCATGGTCCCAGTGGGACAAGAAAACTGGAGGGTAGGAGATGGAGCAGTGAGAGAGTGTCAAGAAGAAAGAAGTGGTTTAGAGTTATAAGGAGTACCAGTGGGGCAGAAATGGAGAGGGGAAAAGTGGTACAGAATTTGCCTGGGAATACAAGGAGGAATAAAGGAAGAAATAATCCTCTGCGAAGAGGGTAAGATGGAGAGGCTAAGGGAAGAGAACTGCTAGAAAAAAATGAAAATGGAGAAATTAGAGGAAATACCAAGGAACTGAACATAAATGCAGGGGAGAGAAAAAACTGAAAGATATAACGGAAGGGAAGAATGCTTGGAGAAAAGGAGGAAAAAAGTCAAGATAGAATATTGGGGTATGGGTTAGGATGACAGAAGGTTAGAGAGAAGAGGAAAAAAGGCAATTTGGAGAACCAGAGGAAGGAACCAAGTGGAGTGGCTAGAGGGAGAAATATGGAGGGGAAATATGGAGGTTAGGGTAATTCCTAGCGTGTGGGATGAAAAAGCAAAGCCATGGTGTTGGGGGTAAAAAGGGTGAAGGAGTGGACACGGAAAAAGAGCGGTAAAGGTATATAAAGGTATGGGGGAAAGGGTACGAGGATAAGGGAGGAAAGAACTGTGCAGCAGAACTGCCAGTCAGCCTGGCCCCTAGCAGACTCTAGCTTCCCCTCCAACCTCAACCAGCCATGCCCCTCCTATCCCGGGCCACCCCCTCCACTCGGCCCATGTGCCCCGCCTCTCGGGGCGGGTCTGGGAAAAGACGATACCCGGGGACTTAAGGAAACCCGAAGTCCAGACACCCAATCCCTTCTCAGAACCCAGAAGTTCACTTCTCTCCTTCGCCTATAACCCTCATCTCCAATGTCCAGCGCCGGTACCAGCCCTCATCAGTTAGGAATCTGGGCGTCCTCCCCACCCCTCATCCCCAGACTCCCTCATCATTCTAACTCGAGTATCGAGATGTGGTCCCTGACCACTCTCGCACTCTATTCCCACAGTCACTCCCTAGACAAAGAACATCTTCCAGTCCGAAGAAGGAGTGGAAGGAAAAAGGGTAGCGGTCGAAGGTGATGGAGGGGGACCACCTTTCCCCTAAGTATGAATTGCCCCCACCCCCAACTCACGTCCAGTAGGATCCCTCGCAGGAGGGAGGGGGTAGGTGATCAAGAAGGCGTCTGGAGAGAGAAAGGAAAAGGAAAAGAGCGAGCGAGGGAAGAGTTGGAGATGGGAGGGAGAAGGAGAGACAGACCCAAACGGGGGGGGGGGGGGAGGGAGAGAGGCGGGATGGGGGCGGCAACCGCTTTGAGAACAATGGGGAGAAAGAAGGGGGCAAGAGGCGGAACCCGTAGCAAGGGGCGGGGCCTTCCACCTCCAGGACCCCTATCCGTTTTTTTCCTGGAAAGGACTTTCTAATACGCAGCCCCCTAGCTCGCCACTTAATTCTTCAATGGGACCTAAGATTCTAGTCCTCAGCCTCACACAGCTTTCCTCTCCTTCGGCTGTTCCGTTCTTCGGACCCAGGTGTTCTTTCTACCCAACTTCATGATTCTCCACCCCCCAATCTTTCCGCCCTCCTCTTCCCCGGTCCTGGGCGGTGGCCCGTGACTCAGGCCCCTCTGGGGACCCAGGGAGGAAGCCGCAGCAGCTGGGAGTTGTCCTGCCCAATCCCATCCCCCCTTCACAGCTCCCAGAGCTTTTATTATAGATAGGATCGCCTGGTCATTACTGCCGGGCAGGAAGGGTGTCGCTTGAAAGAAATGGGGGTGGGGGCAACGGGGGATCCGGGTCAGACGGTGGAGGTGGAGACTGGTGAACGAGTGCTTGGCTTTAAGGGTATCAGGTTCCACCTTTCAACAGCCCACCCGACCCAGAAGTCAATCAGGTGTTGGCGGCCAGTATGCTAGTGAAGGAAGTAACTTAACATCCCTTTATCCTAAAGGCGAGTCTAGGACATCCTCAAAAAAGTAAGAGGGCAGGACCTTGTCAGATGGTCGAAGCACAGTGGCCACAGGAGGGAAGTGAATGCATTTGCTTTCTTTGCACTCTTTCCCCACCACCATTTTGTAGCTACTGAGACAGTTGGCCTTCCACCTACCACTGCGCTCTTCCAAATTTCAGTTCTATTTTCTTAGAATCGAGACAAGACATCCAGCTAAATAAACCAGAGATAAAACACTTGTGGCCATAAGGAGCATAGGAAGAAAAACCATGGTGCTTGGATTTATTTGCCATTTATAATTTCTCTGGGAAACAAGAAATCTAAAATAGGGAGTCGAAAGGGACTCTGCTCCATCTGCTCTGAGGACAGAGCCTAATGGTGAGGAGGAAATTTTACAAAAAACCTGGCTGGAATAGAATAGGACAGGGATAATAGTAAAGGTACTTCAATCTGGAGGCTAGAAAACAATTTAGTTCCAATCTAACTCTTGAGGTGGATAAAGATAAAAAAGAAAAGGAGGGGTCCCCAAATACATGATTGGGGATCACTGGTAGTAGTAGTTTGATCAGAGCCAATATCTTCCTTTAGGACCTGAAGCAGAAAATACCCAACAAGAGGCCTATTGTTGGGGATAGGCTCAAAGTACTCATTTCTCTCCCCAGGATCTCATCCCTCTTTCTAGATTGAATTGAGGGATCATGAGGTAAAGAGTGGGATCCTGGATTAAGAGATAGTAAATCTGGAATTGAATGTGGGCCCCAAGCTGCATGCCATATCCTAAAAACATGCCTAAAGTCTACAAAGAGGGAAACTTGGAATCTAGGAGGTAGAGCTTAGAATTCGGGAAATAGAGGTTGAGGAACAGGGAAAGCCTCTGGGGCCCTGAAACATGCAGTCTCAAGCTTCAAAGGGCTTCAAACGACTTTCAAGTTAAGAGAGGTATAGGAGCCTCAAGTTCAGGAATGGAACTTGGAATCCAGAAAACATTCTCTAGAATAGCTCTTGGATTTCAGGGAACACAAGTTTGAGGAGTGGTGGAGGAATAGTCAGGGCCTTAGAGCCTAGGGACAATAGTTTCACCGTAGGAGTTAGGTTTTACTCAGCATCTCCAATATTGGGCCCAGCAAGTAACTGAAGCTTTCTTTGAAGCTGGGCCCGGAGGTAGTGCAAGTCTTGCTGATCTAGCCCATGTGCCAGGCCTAGATAGAGGGTGAACAGTGCAGCCAAGAGAATCCTGTCAAGGCCTAGTCGTGGCACAGCCCAGAGCACTGTCAGGAGCTCCACACACACAGGATGTCTCAAGTGTTCAAAGAGTCTCAGTGCCCGAGGGGATTTCAGTGCCAATGGCTCCCCCAACCCCAGCACATGATAATATACCTATTGGAGAGGGATGGAAGGATATTAGATCAGAAATTGAATAGTCATATCCCTTTGTTTCTAATTCCACCCTGGCCCCTTGATTCCTCCTAAAACCCTGGCTCTGCTTGTGTTCCAGAATTAGTTTTTCCACATCTCCAAAGATGTCTAATTTCCCCCCAACCCTTGGGGACTGAGATCTCCCCTCTGAGCCTAACTCTTGCCTCGACTTTCCTACAAATCCATGGGAACACTAACATTTCTGGACTTTGGGGGAGGGATATTGGACCCATTAGGGGAGGGAAAAGATAACAGGTAGATTGAGGTTAGGATGGAGCAAAAGTCCCATGGAGATTGATTAGGGCATGGGGAGACTGAAGGTGGATCATGTCTTGGAAAAAGAAATGAAATTCAAAGGATGGAGGCTCAGGAAATGAAAATATTACCTGTTTGAGGCCCATGAGCTCAGGATAGTCAAAAACCAAGAGGATACTAAAAATAAGGAGCCAAGCTATGATGTGCAGCACGAAACAGAGAAGAGGTACCCAGGTCACCCAGGGCTCTGATTGTGCTTCCCAGAGGACTGGACCCTCTGGCACTGGCTCCCAATAACGCATCACCACCTGGAAGGAACAGATGGGGGAGAAGGCTAGGCTTAATACCCCTTAGAGACCTAATCATCCAATATGCTGAGGGGAGGCATTCCCTGACAATGCCACAACATACACACATAGACATAGACACACACACACACACACACACACACACTCCTACCCTCTACCCCATGATGACTTTTACTCATAATTCATGTAAGGAGCTCCAAGATTCTGGTTTCCAAACCCATTATTAACACAAATGTCCACTATATGTAGGATACTATGCTAGATAATAAGTTATATTTTTCTTAAGCATCAGGAGTAGAGGGGCAGATTTTTCTCTTTCTTTTTGATCCAATTTTTTCTATGTGACATGATAAATGTAGAAATATGTTTAGAAGAATTGTACACATTTTAACCTATATTGGATTACTTGCTGGGGGGTGGGAGAAAAATATGGAACACAAAGTTTTGCAAGGATGAATGTTGAAAACTATCTTTGCATATATTTTGAAAAATAAAAAGCTATTATAAAAAAAATAGTAGGGGACAGAGAATAGAGAGATATCACTACTATTCTAAAATTCTCTCTGGATCCCAGACCTTGCAGTCAACAGAATTTATTCCTACTATGTGCCAAGCACTATGCTAGATACAAGCAAAAATACAAGTTCCTGCCCTCATGAGACCTTTATTCTATAGAGATGACAAATACATATAGATACAGGGGATCAGGAAAGCTCTCATTTAGGAGTGAGTGTATGAGTTGAGCTTTGAAGGAAACAAAAGATTCTAGGAGACACAGGAAAAAGCATGAATAGCAAGGGGGTAAGTAGAGAGAGGAGAGATGTTTGCCAAAGGTCAGAGATGAGAGGTAGATTTGTGTGTGTGAGAAGGAAAGAGGCAGAGAGCGGGAAAAGAGACAGACAAGCTGGATAGTGTGTAAAGGATAGTAATGTAAAATAACTAAGAATCATATTGAGAGGAGCTCTAAATGCCAAATGGGGAAATTTATATTTGATCCTAGAGATAATAGGAAACCACTGAAATTTATGGAACAGGCCAATCTAGGAATATCACTGGCACAATGTGAAAGCACACAGGAGATGTTTGATTAATTTATGAGATGTGTGGTCACTGTCCTAGATGAGTTTACAATCAAGTTAGCTGAACAAATATCTAGAGAGATAAATAATAAAGCAACTTATAATTGTCAAACAAAAAATATAACAGGAGTTCAATAGAGAAGAGTGGATCATGGTCATTGGTAAGGACTTCTTGGAGGAAGAGGGATGAAGATCAGACCTATACATAGGTGTTGAAGAGAGGTGGTGATAAGCATTCCAATCAGGGGGAACTGAGGGAAAAAAGGAGGAAGTAGTTTGGGAAACACAGTCTATAGTCTGTCCACAGTAGGGAAGTAGTAGGAGATAAGATTTGAGTTAGAATTTTCAGGATTTTGAATGCTCCAGCTTATTCTCTACTAATGCTGTTTACACAGCAACCCAGACATTTGGCACCCTCAACCCCAGGCCCTTTCCCCAATTCCTACTTTTCTTGGGGACCTAGCTGTCTAGCCCCCATACCTGCAGAGCCAGGGCAGTGCAGGCCACATAGAGTGACCTCTGCAGGACCCCGAAGTGCTGGGCCATCCATGTCTTCACAGGGTCTGCTGCCATAAGACTATGCTGCCCCACGAATAGCAGCACCAGCCCCAGGTCCCAAGCTAGAGCTGCCAGGATGCGAGGATCCTGCAGGGCAATCAGCCATTCCTGTCGAGTATCTTAGAATGGGGGAAAACAGGATGTCAAAAAGAACAGGGAAAGTTCACTTTTATCCTAAGTATCTCCTGTGAATCTCAGGCCATGTTCCTCTGGAGGCCGACCAGGTACCCATAATTCCTGATTCTAAATTCTGCCTAAGCCATGCCCCTCTCCCTGTTCTCCATGAATTTTACTTATCTTCAACAATCCCCTTAGGATCATAGAAAAGAAACTAAGCAATGCTGGCTGATCCTTTCAAAGAAACTTTGAGGGAAGAGGAAGGGGGTTCTGATTAGTCTTTTAAATTAAAAAGTTAGTGCCCAGAAGCTTGAAAATTCCCACCCAAATCTATTTTGCTCCACCTTAGGGGAAAAAAAGTTACGTAGAAGTAGTTCAAATCCTATCTCTGGTGCTACTTAAGTTTTGTGTCCAAGCAGGGGCAACAAGAATGAGCCTTCTGTCTCAAGATCCTTAAGTTTCTAATTTCAAGGTAAAAACATCTATTACACCTCTTCTGTATTCACCTATAATGAAGTCTTTTAATACTTCACTCCATTCTTCCCCATATCTCCATTCTTCCCCATATTTCCACCCATTGTTTTTCTCCCCAGAATTAAACTCAGATCCTTCTGCTATTTTTTTTAAGTCTGACTCCCTCGCTTCCCCTTATACTTCCTTTTCCCCCTTATACGTCCTGTCAAGCTCCACCCCCTTCTCTATCCGCCGAACCCTCAGGCAAGGCTCCTGCTCCACAACCGCTTACCTCTATCCAACTTCTGACTGCCCCCGAGCAGTGGTTGCAAAGATGTGAAGCAAACAAATTCCACTCCAGTGCCAAAGGCCAGAATGAAAGACGCAAAAGCGGCAGGGACCAAGACCAGAGCAGGAGCCATGGCGGGGGTGTGGGGAGTGGGACTGGGGAAAGGGGAGGAGCCCGTTTATTCCCGCTTCATTAGCCCCGCCCCTGGCTACGCCTCCAGACCAATGACAAAGATTTTAATTCGAGTTTTTACGTGCTCTGAATAAACACAGTCAGCTAAAGTAATTAGGTAAGAAATTTAATAAGGGTTAGAAGACTTAAGCATTTTTAACTAAAAACATAATTCTTTAGTTCTTTAGTTAGGTACCAGTTGTACCTATATTCCCTCACATATTGCTTGCTTCTCCAAAAATCTCCAGGAATTCTATTAAGGTTCTCTAGTTCCTTCCACATCCCACATGATCCCTCAAAAATCTTAATGTCACCTCCCCAACCTTGAAAGTTCTTTACATTATGCCAATCTTTTATGAAACACATTTTTCTTCTAAATAGTTTATTTTACCGTCTGTGCATTTAAACAATGTGAGCAGGACATTGTGGATAGGATTCTTAAGGACATTAAGAAGGTAAAGGGTCTGAGGTGGAGAGGAGGAATGCTTCTAGCTGGGCTTCCTGCCTCAGCACCCCAGTGAGCAGGAACTCTGGCGAAAGTAGGGGCAGCTTAGCCCGAACAGCAGCAGAGCATCTGGAGAGATCCTGGGGACATGAAATCACTACTCTCTGGGGCTAAGGACAGAGACACAAAGAGAAAAGAACAAAGATGGAAAGAGATGGATTCAGAATAGAAGCATATGGTATGACCAGCATAAAAACTTCTCCCTACATGCTCCCATCACATCTTCCCTTCCCCAATTCTTCCACCCTCTAGCTCTATTTTCAAGTCACTACATTCCTAGTTTCAAATCATACCTTATAGACCCGAGGCATGCTAGAAAGCACAGTACCCCCACAGCATGTGATTATCTCTCCCATTTGAGGGGGTGGGGGTTGCACTCCGGGGGTCACATAGAACTCATAGCCCTGAGGAGAAAAAAGGCCAACTGAGGTTTGGACAGGAAAACAAGACTTCTACAGAGACTAAGGAAAGACCTTTAAGACAAGATAGTGGGTTAAGGTATGTCGCCCAACCCACCCTTAACCCACTTAGGGGGAAAATTTAAGACCAGAGCCCCACTCACCTCCAGGAGGCCCCTCTCCTGAGCACGACTCAGTGCCTCTCGAAGGCTGAAACCAAAGCTGTTCTCCTGCTCAGGATCATTCACCACAAATTCATCAGGTGCCAGGAATCGACCAGCCTTTCGGGACTAGAGGTTAGGGAGAATCAGCTCCAATCCTCTCTAGGATTTTTCTACCCCTCTATTCATTAACCCTTGCCCCAAATCCTTCTCTAGAAACAGTTTTCCCCATTTTTTCAATTTATATCTCTGTGTACATAAATTTCATTCGGTATTTTAATCTTTGGCCATATGTATTTGTTTTTGTTTCTAAATGCCTTATAATACTGTCTCACCTGATGCAACCATTCCAGAGACAGAATAGGTATTCCCCGGCCCAGGGCACATAGGAATTTGACTGTACGTCTAACTCGATCTGTTACCAAATGTGAAGCTTCTGCCACTGAACTGGCCAGAGTTCCACCCAGTGCCAGCACAGCTTGTTCTCCTCGTGCATCCACCACACCCGTAAATAACACCTGCAGGAAAAAAAGTCATCATTCACTGAACCCCAGAAAACCTATGCCTCCCCACTGATTCCTTTTAACATCTTCTATCTTCCACTTACCTAATGAAAATTTTTTATTACCACTTCCAAAACCCTATGTCTTTTCTCTCAATTCCTCTCCATACATACCTTAGGAGCTCTTAGTTCTCGATTAAGTCTAGCTCGCCGCAAACTCCGTCCAGGTATTCCCTTGATGATTTCCTTTGTGTGAACTGCTAGTTCTGCAACCTTCACAGGAGTCTTCACTGCAGTCTGAGGTTTAGATAGATCCCAATGAGTTCTTAGTATGGCCTCACCTGAGTTAATCCTCATCCCTTTTCCTTACCTCAACTTCCACTGGCTTATCATCTTCCTCTTCCTTGATAGATTCTTGTCTCTGGGACCGACCTCTCCGAGGTTGCTTGGAAAATGGTGATGCTTCCTTGGTAGTTGGAGGCCGCTTTCGGCCTGAGAGCTTAGGCTGGGCCTCTGGAGTAGAGCCAAGCGTATCTCGCGCTCCTACCCTCCGGCTCCTGGTAGCTCGAGGGACAGATGCCTCAGGTGTCAGAGAATAGGACGACTCTGGGGTGGCTGTGAGGGATTCAGAACTTTCTCCCGCCCCTGCTCTCTGACTTCGGAGAGCCCTGGGTGGAGGCACAAGGGTTTCAGATCTCTCTGTTGGAACGGAAGGGGAGTGCTCGGGGAAGGATGTGACTGAAGTAGAACTACAAGTTCCAGTAGCCCCCCGTTTCCTGTTTTGACGAGTCTGAAGGTGGGAATCAGGGATTATAGGCAATTCTTCAGGGATGGGAGGGTGGAGTTCAGGGGTCAAGAGTGCAGAGGAGGTACTAAAAGGCTTCTGTGTCTGACTCTGGACAGAAGATTCTGATTTGTCTCTAGAATCTTCAAGAAGAGGAGGTTCAATATTTGAGGCCAAGAGAATCCCCTGCCTCCTGCTTCGTGGTGTTGCTAAAATAGGCGATTCCTGGGAAGCTGGAGACGAAGAATGGGGTGGTTTGAATGTTCTTCTATTCTGGCTCCTGGTGATTCTGGGAGTTGAAGAAGGGGCTGAGACTTCAGGGACTGCAACTTTAGGTGCTACAAGAGGTACATTTGAGAAATCCTGTTTATCCTGCAGATAAATTGGATAGTGATCAAAGGAAAGACAGGATTAATATATTCAAGTTTACATTACGTTAATTTGCATTTGTTCCTTTGTATGCTTTTCCCCATCAAACTGTCAATTCTTCAAAAGAACCAACTACCAAAAATTATTATACAGAAGGTCCCATCTTCCTTCTTACCACCAGCAAAAACACTGACCATTTGTGTAGCAGCACCCCCATATCATTGGTCCAGCTTCTAAGTCTAGTCCTCATAAGCCAGATGGGGAAGTCAACTTCAATGGATAGAGCTAGACATCCTCACCAATTACAAAGTACCATTATCCACAGGAAAGACAAGCCAGCCTAGGTAAAGCAACAAGGCACTCATTGGGGACGAGTTAGAAGGCAATATATGCCAGATAAATCAAACTACCACTACTTTGTCATCTCTCCTCAATGCTTATGGAGATAGCCATAGAATCCTTGAACCCAAAGCCTTAGGAATAGCAATGCTTCATCTGGTATCGAATGATTTAACATCAATCAGAACATTCTATCAATAAAAATGAAACTAGAAACAAGGCATTACTATCTGCCTTTTTTGCCTCAACATCCTGTTATTGATGAGACCTTTCCATCTCAGTTATAGCTAAAACCTTCCATATATGCTATATTCCTCATCAGAATGGGAGTTCCTTGAGAGCAGGACCTGTTTTACTTTTTTATTTGTAGTCCTAGCTTAGCATAGCTCTTTGCATGTAGTAAACACATACTTTATTCATTCATTTCTTTTTCTGGACCTTTCTGTGTTCCACTTCCACTACATCTATCAAAAGGCTCTACAAAAAACAACAGTACTAGTTATGAGGCAAAGAGAGAAACAAAAGGAAGACAGATCCTGATTTACTGAGGCAAATTTAGAAACAGTGTAAATAATGACACTGTGAAAATTAGATAGCTAACTGAAATTAGATGGAGTAGAACAAAAGAGGACAGAACAATGTGAAAAAAATGACAAGTAGTTTGGAGCAGGGAAAAAGATTATGCAGAGCATCAACATCAAGAACTCAAGAGTAAGGCAGAATAAAGGATTTTATAGAACTGAGTAGCAATTAAGAGAGGTGGGAGAAAAGAGGAATAGCTCTTACCACTGGCACTTCCTCAAGAGGCAAAATTTTATCATCATTGAGACCTGGAGAAGAGGAGAAAATAAGTTTGGCTGGGTATTTGGGAATCTTTCTAGGGATTGAAATAAAGATGTCCTCTGTCACTCACCTCTGTGATGTCTGCTATCATTGGAGATTTGGGGGTTTAAGGATAATTTCTGCAGGTTCCCTTCCCCAACTTTAGATTTCATTACTGGAGTTGCATTCTGGACCTCCTGGTCATAATCTTCTGACATCTGTCCCTCTACTTCTCTTTCCAGCATTTCTTTGGGTACTTTCACTTCTACCACTGGACTCTTGGTTCTTCTTTCTGGTGTTTGTTTCTCAGATATGTCTTTCTCAGGGGTTTGCCTCTCCATTTCCTTATCTAGTACTTTTATTTCTCCACAGCTTTTGATGCCTTTCTCTGTCACAACATTTTGCATTCCTCTACCTGCTTTACATCTCTGTCCTCTTTCTGATATCTCTGTTTGTACAACTGGACTCACTTTCTTTCTCTTCGATCTCTTTGCCTTATTTGCCAATGTCTTTCTCTTAAAGGTCTCCTTTTCCACTTTTCTCTCTGGTGTTATTCTAGGTGTCTCTATTTCTATTACCTGGTTCTCCATGTCACCCTCCATAGTTTGTCCTGGGATTTCTGTGTTTAAATTTGTGTCTTGACTTATTGAGAGCTCTGTTTTTTCTGGACTGTCTGGCTGTAGATTTGAGGCTGTCTTAGATGGTGTGGGACAAGTTCTATGGTCTACAATATAAGAGTTGGTAGGTAGAGTTCCTGATGCCTCTGACTGCTCTGAGCAGAATGGCTGTGTAGCCAAGACTTCCCATGGCTCATCTGGACCATCTAGGAGAAATCAAGGGAAAGAAACAGATTGAGAGGTATCATAAAATTACAATGTAGACAAGTTTTGTAGATTGTTGAGTAAAACAGAGATAAATTAGGGTAGGGAAATGTTTGCAGATCTGGGGAGACCCAGATACATGAAGATGGAAGTTTTGAGTGTAGACTAAACCCTAGGTTGAACAGCAGTCTGTTTGCATGGTCTTCACTTTCAAATGCTTACTATTCCTAACACAAGGAAAGAGTAATAAATAACATCCACCCAGGATATAAGTTTCTGCCTTACAGCCCCAATTCTAATCCTGGGACACTTTTCATCCCTATTCCCACTGAGGGACATAGTAACAGAGGTTTTATTCCCATTAAGGACCTAGGTATCTGATTCCAGGGTGGGTCTCACCTCCACAGTTCTGATTCCCTCCTTCTACAAAGCACTGAGTATCTTGTAAATCCAGGTCTGAATTATCTGAGGAGTTAAAAAAAAAAGATACTAGCCTCAGAACTGGTCACTCAACTCATCCTTGAAGTTTACTATAGAAGGTTGGGCATGGAAGGTGACACTTAAACTCACCATCACTCTTGCTCTGGAAATCTTCAATATCATCCACATCTGGATCAGTCTCCCGTTCTATGTTATTCTGGGTTCCTTCCAAAAGTACCTGGGCTGACTTCTCTTGAGTGCTTGGTTCCACTACTATGCCTACTGAGCTATCCCTTGGGAAGGGAGACAGACCATGCTCCACTTTTGTTATAGATATCCTCCCCTGGGTCCCAACTTTTTTAGTGGTCCTTTTCAGTTGATCAATCACTGGGGCCCCTTCAACTCTACTGTTCTCTTCATCTGGAAGTTGGCTATTCATATGAAGAGATCCATTGTCATCCCCATCTGTGTCATTGCCCCCAGTCCTACCAATGGAATGTTGGTCCTTGTTAAGATGTATGGTAGAGAGTTCTGTTGGGGACCCCTCCTCGTTTGCATCTGTATTGTTTGTTCCACCTTTGAGTAACTGATCTTTGCCCTGATGGATTGCAAGTTTCGCTGCTGAGATCAAGTCCTCTTCTACATCTGTATCACTGTCTCCCTTATCATGTTGGTCCATTTCCAAGTGTGCTTTAGCTGGTCTCACTAAAAGACCCTCCTCTTCCAAATCTGTACCACTTTCTTCCAAGGAAGAAGGTTGAGTCCCAATTAAAGGTGTCACAATTGAGATCCTTTGCAGACTGCCCTCATCATCAATATCCGTATCACTGTCCCTGTCAGGAGGCAAACTTTCCTTCACATGTGCCCCAGATGGAATTGCCATGATGCTCTCATCTCTTTCCACATCTGTATCACTGTCCCTCCCCACAGCTGAGAGATGGTTCTCTCCACCAGTCCTATTCCACTCCTTATCTACAACAGAAGCTATCCTGGTAGCTGAAGAAGGCTCCATTGGGAGAGGATCTTCCTCTTCATCTGTGTCACTATCCAGAATGAAAGTAAGAGGCAGTGCAGGGCCCTTGCAGCCTGGTGAAGCTCCTTCCACATCACTGATAGGGAAAGAGTGAAAAAGGAGAACTTGGAATTCAGATCCCAAGAAAGGACTTAGGTAAACAGAACTCTAGTTCCCAGTTCTCTTCTCCTTCCACTCTAATAACTATCAAGGGCCTAGCTATTATACCCTTGGTTTTCTTCCCATTAAGCTTCCCCAGGTAGACTTGGCAATCTGGCTCCTCAATACTCACCTCTCTGGTACTACAGTTTCAGAAGGGGAATATGTGACCGGTACCCCTATACTCCTATCCAAAGGAGAATCTAGGAAGAAGAATAAACTTTGTAATTTTATATTCTCCAGGCTCTTCTCCCTACCTTTCACTTTCCTGATACCTCAAATTTACCTCCTTCCTCCTCTGAGTCTTCAGCCAATAAGGTCCCCTGGAACTGAGGTCCCCCTGTCCCTGGAACCCTGGGTGTCTCCTCCACATTTAGAGCCCCTCGGGGGCCAGGAAGTAGGGGGACACCCAAACGATGATATTGGCATGGCAAGTCAGCAAAGAGTACCAAGTCTTGGTCCCTCAATTGATGGCCCACTCCAGGGCTTAGGAGCTTGGGAGGTCTCAGAAGGCGTGTATGATTAAGGCTCCCACAATCTCGAAGGATAGGTGCCCTGCCTTGAGCTGGAATTTCAATTATTGCATGATGTTTGGAGATAGATGGAAAAGGCAGAGCCACAGCACATCCTGGTATTCGGCCAACCACATTCTCCCCAGGGTACAGCAGGAAATCTGGGAGTGAAAATTCAATGAAGTATTAATTCAAAAGCCAGCAATCTTCCCCACTCCTAGTTTTCAATGAATTTTCTTTTTTGGTTTCCCTCATCATTGAATTTATATTTTCTCTAGGAAAAAAAAAAGGGGAGGTGAAAAGCTATAGCATTTTCTTTAGGAAAAATACAGGAATGGACATGTATACATATATTGTATTTAACATGTATTTTAACATATTTAACATGTATTGGTCTACCTGCCATCTGGGGAAGGGGGAGGGGAAAGGAGGGGAAAAATTGGAACAAAATATTTTGCAGTTGTCAATGCTGAAAAATTACCCATGCATATTATCTTATAATAAAAAGCTATAAAAGTATATTTTAAAAAACACAGGATTCCTAGTATATGGGAAGTTGTAATTGGGACAGAAGCATTAGGAAAGCACAGGCCATTGCAGAGCCATTACTCTGATTTACTTTCTTCCTATTGGTTTTAGTATGATTTTCCTAAGTCATCACAAAAAGAATATTTCCCAAATCTATCTGGGTTAGTTAGCTATGAATTATCTTGAGTTATCAGATCAAACCAGTAAGTATTTTCTTACTGTCTCTCCTGCCACATGAACAAATCAATTACTGGAATACCCTCTACTCCACTGTTCTCTTTAGCTGGAATTTGGCTTTTCATTTAAAGAGATCCACTGTCATCCCCATCTGTGTCATTGCCCACCTCTCCCCTTTTCCTTTAAAACCCAACATCCTCTGACCTTTCTCAGGTCCTCGAACACTGCTGAATAGGTGCAGCCGCCCTACAGGCTCCAAACCTAAATGTGGCGGAGAGCCATTAGAATCCTCAGTCTCCTCCTCCTGAGCCTCCCAGTCCACCAATTGAGTGTCCTCCATTATCTGTTATGGAGAAATGAAAGGGAAAAACATACTACTACCTTAGACATCGAACAAGCATCCGACAAGAGAACAAGGAGGA
Organism: Antechinus flavipes; assembly: GCF_016432865.1. Classification (NCBI taxonomy): domain Eukaryota; kingdom Metazoa; phylum Chordata; class Mammalia; order Dasyuromorphia; family Dasyuridae; genus Antechinus; species Antechinus flavipes. Next base: position 189,316,631 of record NC_067401.1, read on the forward strand.
GGAGTGCAGAGGGATAATAAAGCATTTGGGAAAATATATTTGAGACATAGGAAGAGTATGGACCAAGGATTCCCTCATTCGGAGATCTAGGCCAAGATAACAGAAGAGGTGTGTGCGTGTGTGTATGGGGGGGCGGGATGAAGAAATCCAATTCTGGCTCTGCTACTTACAACCTGTGTGACCTTGATCAAGTCACTAAAGTTCTCTGGGTCTTAAATTTCCTCATCTGCAAAAAACAAGGGGCTTGAGCTAAGACCAGTATATAACATCACGTCCGCCTCTTTAAAATGAAAAAAACAAGCCAGCAACCCAAACTCTTAAGATGCTGGAGTTGACCCCTACCCTCAGGGGGAACAAGGGTGAAAGAATGAGAAGGGGAGGAACCTAGGACCGTATCACCCATCCACCCGGGCCACACCCACTTTCTGAGCAAATCAAAGTAAAATTAAGGTCTCCCCTCCTCAATTTGAGCGGGCTGCCTATCACCCAGACCCCACAATCCACTGGGTGACCAGTGAATGTCCCAAACCATCAAGATTCCCGGAGATCTTACGAGACTCAGGGCCCTCGAACCTGTTAGCCCGTTAGATTAGGGCGGCAGGAATCGCAGGAAGCAAACCTCCAAATAGCTCCCGCCCAGACTTTCCCACCCGAAAGGCCTCTTTGCCTCCCTCAAGAGAAGGGGTTCAAGATGGCGTCCAGTCAAAAGGGTAGTTGGAGAGCCTCCGAACTCACAGGATTCGGGTCCGCGCGCGCGCCACACTAACAAGCAATCAATTTGTTCCTCTACCACGAGCTCTGACGCTCTGATTGGCTCCTTCTGCCATCTCTCAAGGGTGATTCGCTCAAGGATTGGCCGAAGCTCCCGCGTGGATCTGAAACAAGTCCAGGAAAAGCGCTCTAGTCTTCACTTCTGGAAGAGGCCGCTACGGTGTCTCGCTTTTACATTGGCTCCGGATGACCGTAGAGGTGGGGCCGCCTCGCGCGCCTCCAACGGCACTCCGAGATTGGCCATAAACTCTTAAAATTCGAAGGTTAACCTCCGATCCGGCCTGCTGCTCTCGCGCAGTATCTAAACTGTAACTACGTCGTGTGGCGCGGACTGACTGCGACAGTCTAGATGGAAAACGCCCAATCACCACGTCAGAAGGGACCAGAATACCCATTCTTGGTCTTCCCAGACTTGGCCCCTGCTGACTCATGAGAAATAGAATAGATGAGACGATTATTGTTAGGCGGAGAATGCAAAACCAGATATGGATTAGAGAATGAACTTACGAAAGGTAAAATAAATAATTTTGACACAATACCCATTTTTGTAGGAACAAAATGAATACAGCTGAAGTGAGAAACTATACGGTTTTTTTGGGGGGAGGAGAAATCTTTACAACAATCGATAAGTTTTACGTACATAGCAGCAGTGGGGAATTATCACAAATACGTAAAACAATATTGTCATTAATAATAATTAAATTTTAAAAAAAGGTTTCAGTGTCAGACCCAAAAAATGGGATAAATACTACAAGGACAGTGAGCTGTTAGGCACAGGAAAATATTCCAAGGATGTTAGAGGCAGAAAGGACTTGTATTTATCAAAATATTCTGAACACTTTTGGGGAAGGAAGTAAAAACTCAAAAGCAAAATGGATACTAACAATATAACGAGTAAAGTTGCAGGACATGAAATACAAATTACAAGTACCAAATGAATACAAAACTCTAAACAATAAAGACATCTAAATAATTGGAAAGCATTATTTATGGATAGGCAAAGCCAATATAATAAAAATGACAAAATGATCTACATTTATTTATTCAATGCTATGTTAAACTGTCAAATAATTAGAGATAGAAAAAAAATGAAAAAAAGAATGAGAAAGTTTCCAGAATCTTGAGGAAAATAATAAAAAAGTAGAAAGGAAAGGATCTTAGTGGTGCCAAATCTCAAACTATACTACAAAATAATAATCATCAATTTTGGGGTTCAGAAGTGTCACAGTTTTTTCTCAGAAAGAATTCAAGTTCAGATAGTAAAGGCATTTAATGAGGTTAATGCTCCATAAGTAGAGAAGCACCATTAACAGAATGAGGCTAGAGTTTATATAGAGAAAGGAGATTGAGAGTAAATCAGGAAAAGTGGGCAATCTCAGATAAAATTTTATACATGTAGGTGCTGTATGGGACTTTGCGTCTGTGATTGGATATCTATTGCCAGACATCTTGCTATAGGTAGGTATCTATTTGTGAATTTGTGAATGCTTGGCTCACTGGGGCCCAAAGATTCTGGCACTGTATGTATATTGCTGCCAGCGGAAAACTTCTACTTATCTCAATCAAGTTGACTTAATACTGTTTAAAAAATAGAACAGATTAGGTACACAACATATAAAAGCAAACAATACAGTAGCTTTAGTATCTCATAAACCCAAAGTCACTCAACTAACATTTATTTATTTAAAATTATTTATATTTTGTTAAATATTTCCCAATTACATGTAAAAGTTTTAACATTTTTTAAAATTTTGGGTTCCAATTTTCCTCCCTCTCTCTCACCTCTTCCCCATCTTCAAGAAGTCAAGCAATTTGATATCAACTATACATATGAAATCATGCAAAACATTTCCATAACATCTGTAGTACAAAAGAAACAGAAATAAATAAAAGAATAATAAAGAAAAAATAAAAAGAATAAAGATAACAATATTAATAAAGCTTAAAAGAAAAGAAAAAGAAAGCTTTAAAAAAGTATGCTTCATTTGAATTGATTAGTTCTTTCTCTGGAGATATATAGCATTTTTAATCTGGGTCTTGTCAGAATAGCCATTTTTCACAGTTGATCATCCTTGAAATATTGTTACTGTGTACAATATTCTCCTGGTTCTGCTCACTTAATTTTATATCAATTCATATGAGTCTTCCAGGTTTTTGTGAAACCATCCCCTTCATCATTTCTTACAACACAATAGTATTTCATTACTGTCTAACGTACACCACAACTTGTTCAGTTGTTACTCACTTTATGGGTATCCCCTTGACTGTGAATACTTTGCCACCATAAGAAGAGCCGCTATAAATATTTGTGTATAAATGGATCCTTTTCCCTTTCCATTCAACTCTTTGGGATGAAGATCTAGTAATGATATTGCTGGGTCAAAGAATCTTATTTTATAGAACTTTAGGTATAGTTCCAAATTGTTCTCCAGAAGAGTTAGACTAGTTCACAATGCCACCAACATTGCATTAGTATCCCAATTTTTCTATATTCCCTCCAGCACTTGTCATTTTCAATTTTTGTCATGTTAGCCAATCTGATAGGTATGATGAGGCTATCTTCGAGTTGTTTTAAAAAGATAAAAAGTGTTCTAAAGAATTATTGATAAGATAAGTATCTAATCAATAATACTTTAGAACACTTTTTATCTTTTTAAAAAAATTTTCTCATTCTTGTTTTCAAGATTCCTTGGAAGCAGGAGGAACGTACACATTGGGAAATATTAGTGATGTTATAAGGAATGATAACAAAAATATATTTTAAAACAATATTTTATACTAGAATGCAGTGTGTAAAATCTGTAGAAAGGAGGGCAGTTTGAAAATAAAATCATCACATTCATGTTGTGTGAATTCTTTTTTCAAAGTTACTTTTTATTTCATATATTGAAATTATATATTAGTTTCCTTTGTTAATCAATATATTTTATTCTATGCATTTTTAAGAAATATATTTTAATAATAACGTTCAATTTTCAAAATACGTGCATAGTTTTCAACATTCACCATTGCAAAACTATATTCCAAGTTTTTCTCCATCCCTTCTTCCCACCCATCCCCCGCCTCCAGACTGCAGTATATTTTTATATGTGCAATTCTTCTTTACATATTTCCACATTTATCATGCTTCACAAGAAAAATCAGATCAAAAAAGGAAAAAAAAATAAGAAAGAAAAAAAAAGCAAACAACAACAAAAAAGATGGTTATGTTATGATCCACATTCAGTTCCCACAGTGTTCTTTCTGGATGGAGATGGCTCTCTCCATCACAAATACATTGGAATTGGCCTGAATCACCTAATTGTTGAAAAGAGCAAGTCCATCAGCGTTGATCATCACATAATTTTGTTGCCACTGTGTATAATGTTCTTTTGGTTCTACTGGCTTTATTTAGCATCAGTTCATGTAAGTCTTTCCAGGCCTTTCTGAAATCATCCTTCTGATCATTTCTTATAGAATAATACTATTCCATAACATACATATCCTATAACTTATTCAGTCATTCCTCAACTGATGGTCACCTAATCAGTTTCCAGTTTCTTGTCACCACAAAAAGAGCTGTTACAAACATTTTTGAACAGGTGTATCCTTTTCCCTTTTTTGTGATCTCTGGTATACAGACCCAGTAGAAATACTGATGGATCAAAGGGTATGCACAACTTGATAGCTCTTTGGGTGTAGTTCCAAATTGAGAACACTTTTTATGTGACTAGTGATAGCTTTGATCTCTTCTGAAAACTGGTTCTTCATATTCTTTGATTATTTTTCAACTAGGGAATGACTCTTTTTGTAAATTTGGTTCAGTTCTTTACATATTTGAGAAAAGAGTTCTTTATCAGAGAAACTTGCTGTAAATTTTTTCCCATCATATATTTATTGTGAAATATTAATTATTAAATGTGTCTACTATATGCCAGGCACTTATCTTTCTTGTTTTTCAGTTATAGTAATAGAGAAAGGGATTGATAGAAAATAAATGCTTGCAATTTTTAAAGTATTTAAAATTGAATGCCCAATTAATTGAGGAACTGCTGAACAAACTATGGTTTAAAAATGTAATGGAATAATATTACATTAAGGAGGATTATTGAGAAGTGATAAAGTGTAAAAAGCAAATATAATAAAACATATTTTAAAATAGGATAGATTTTATAGACTATTATGAAGTCACTTAACTTCTTAGTGTTCCAGGAAACTGTCTTAAAACTGTAAGTTGCAGAGAAATTACAGATCTTTATTGTTGGGGGAAGTTCATTACACAAATGAAATCAAGTCCAATCCACACTAGTAGGGGATCTCAACCTCCCTTTTTCAGAACTTGATAAATCTAACCACAAAATAAACAAGAAAGAAGTTAATGAAGTGAATAGAATTTTTTAAAACTTAAGTATGATAGATCTTTGGAGAAATTTTAATAGGAATAGAAAAAATATACCTTTTCCTCAAAAGTACATAGCACATACAAAAAATTGATCATGTTATTGAGGCATAAAAATCTCACTATGAAATGCAAAAAGGTAGAAATAATAAATGCATCCTTTTCAGATGCAATAAAAATTACATGGGCCATGGAAAATAAACAAAAAATTAATTGGAAATGAAATAATCTAATCCTAAAGGAGAAGTGGATCAAACAACAAATCATAGAAACAAATTGATCACTTCATCCAAAAGAATGAGACAACATACTAAAACTTATGGGATGCAGTCAAAGCAGTTCTTATAAGGAGTTTTATATCATTAGATGTTTACAAGAATAAAATAGGGAAAAAAGATCAATGAACTAACTGGGCATACAACTAAAAACTCTAGAAAAAAGAACAAATTAAAAACCTCCAAGTACATACCAAATTAGAAATTCTAAAAATAAAAGAGGAGATTAGTAAAATTGAAAGAAAACCGTTGAACTAATAAAACTAAGAGTTAGTTTTATGAAAAAACCAACAAAATAGATGAATCTGGTTAATTTGACGAGAAAAAGAAAAGAAAACCAAATTACCAATATCAAAAATGAAAAGGGTGATTTTGCCATCAATGAAGAGGAAATTAAAGTAATAATTAGAAGCTATTTTGTCCAACTGTATGCCAATAAATCTGGTAATCTAAATGAAATGGATGAATACTTTTAAAAAATATAGGTTGCCAGATTAACAGAGGAAACAAATTACTTAAATAGTCCCATTTTAGAGAAAGAAATTGAACAAGCCATTAATGAACTCCTTAAGAAAAACTCTCCAGAGCCAGATGAATTTACAAGTGAACTCTACCAAATGTTTAAAGAAAAATTAATTTCAATACAATATAAACTACTCAGAAAAATAAGAGGAAAAGTCCTACCAATTTCCTTTTAAGACACAAATATGGCATTGATATCTAAACCAGGAAGGGCCAAAACAGAGAAAGAAAATTATAGACCAATTTCCCTAATGAATATTGATGCAAAAATCATTTTAAAATAACTTTTTATTTTTCAAAATACATGCAAAGATACTTGTCAACATTCATCTTTGCAAAACGTTGTGTTCCAAATTTTTTACCGTTCTTCTCCTAGACAGCAAGTAATCCAATGTAGGTTAAACATAAGCAATCCATCTAAACATATTTCCACATTTATCATGCTATATAAGAAAAATCAGATCAAAAGGAGAAAAAAAAGAGAAAGAAAAAAAAAGATGCAAAAATCTTAAATAAAATATTAGCAAAGAGATTATAGCAACTTTATCACCAGGATAATACACTATGACCAAGTGGGATTTATACCAGGAACATAATATCAGGAAAACTATTAGCATAATTGACTATATCAATAACCAAACTAACAGAAATAATATGAGTATCTCAAAAAAGCATTTGACAAAATACAACACCCTTAAAAACACTGGAGAAAAGCAGCTAGGGAGCACAGTGGATAGAGCATCAACCCAGAAGTCAGAGGACCTGAGTTCATATCTGACCTCAGACACATAACACTTTCTACTTATATGACCCTGGGCAAGTCACTTAACTCCAATTGCCTCAGGAAAAAAAAAAAAAACCAAAAAACAAAAACACTAGAGAGCATATATAGGAATAAATTGAATTTTTCTTAAAATGATAAGTAGCATCTATCTAATACCATGAGTAAGCATTATATGTAATAGGAATAAGCTAGAAACCTACCCATAAAGATCAGGAATAAAACAAAGTTGCTCATTATTACCACTATTATTCAATATAATACTAGAAATGTTAACTTAAGCAATAAGGGAAGAAAAAAAAAAATGAAGGTATTAAAGTAGGTAATGAGGAAACATGTTAAGGGATAGTCAAGTCTGTAGGAGCCTCCACAGCTGTGGATCATAACATCTGAAGGAGTTGCAGGGCAGCCTTTGCTGACACAGGTCAGACAATGCAATGGCCTCTCAGTCAGACAGGTCAGAGAACAACAACTGCTTCTCAGTCTCCTTGTATCATCCTCTCACAAGAGGAGATCCATTCTGGGTTGGATCTCCAGCAGCCACTGTCTGGTGGCTCTTGTGTATTCCAACAGCTCTCCCGTGTATTCCAACAGAAACAAAACTATCACTCTGCAGATAATATGATGGTATACTTAGAGAATCAGCTAAAAAACTACTAAAAACAATTAACAACTTTAGCAAAGTTGCTGAATATAAAATAAACCCACATATATCATCAGCATTTCTATGTTACCAACCAAGTCCAGCAGCAAGCATCTACCTGCCAAGAACTATATGAACATAATTACAAAACACTTTCTACACCAAGTTACTCTTGGATCCAGCAGTGTCTCTATTGAGTCTGTATCCCAAAGAGATTGTAAGAAAGGGAAAAGCACCCACATGTTCAAAAATGTTTGTAGCAGCCCTTTTTGAAGTGGAAATTGAATGGATGCCTATTGGTTGGGGAATGGTTGAATAAGTTATGGTATATGCATTTAATGGATTATCATTGTTCTATAAGAAATGATGAGCTGGGTGATTTCAGAAAAGCCTGAAAAGGCTTACATGAACAGATGCTGAGTAAAGTGAGTAGAACCAATAGAATATTGTACACAGTAATAACAAGATTATGTAATGATCAACTGTGATGGACTTGGCTCATTTCAACAATGAGATGATTTAAGGCAATTCCAATAGACTTGTGATGGAAAGTGTCATCCCCAGCCAGAGAAATAACTATGAAATGAATGTGGATCAAAGCATAGTATTTTCACCTTGTTTTCATTTGTTTGCTTGTTTTTTTTCTCTCATGTTTTTTCCCTTATGATCGGCTTTTATTTGTGCAGCATGACAAATATTGAAATATGTTTAGAAAAGCTGCACATTTTAAATCTATATTCGATTGCTTGTTGTCTTGAGGAAGGGGAAGTGGGAAGGAGAAAAATTTGGAAAAGAAGATTTTGCAAAGGTGAATGTTGAAAACTATCTTTGCATGTATTTGGAAAAAATAAAATACTATTAAAATTTTTAAAAATTGAATTATCTAGTTTCAAACTAATATATAAATATATAAGTACATACATATGTATGTATATATGACTTGCTATTCTTTGTATTATTATTATTCAAAGTATCATTTTGTTAAATATAGCAGTGGCATATGTAACTGGTAGTCCCAGTTCACAAATTTTCAATAAGGAAATGACAAATTTTACCATAGATAACATGATATAACTTTCTTCTATTTGGACAGTAGGATAATGTATAGAATGCTGGACTCAGAGACAAGAAGATCTCAGAACCCTAAGTCCTTTTAATTTCTATCATCTGTAAAATGAGGATAAATATAGTATCTACCACACAAGGTTGCTGTAAGAATTAAATGAGTTGACATATATGTGTATGTATTATACACATATACTTTATTGCTATAAAAACTTAAAAGCGTTGTATAAATAATAATTTTTTATGACATTACTCTAAAATAGAATAATACCTCTCCATATTTCTATGCTCCACATAAAAATGATAATGACTTTATAGTCCCTAAGGAAAATATACCAATTTGAGGTAATATCATTTCTTCTCTCTCTGCAACCCCAAATCCAACTTTCCTTTCTTTTAATGGTTCTCATCTCTGGTTCAGCTGCCTAGGAGGGGTTACCATGGTGATCTGCTTGACCAAGTTACTATGATATCCTGGACCATGCCTGAGAAACATTAATTTGAATGGAGTGTGGAAACCAACTACCTCCCATAATCTGTTGATACTGATGGAGTACAAGAAGTCATGAAGGTGGGGAGTTATTTAGAAAGAATTCAAAAACTTGGTTCATTTTTGAATAAAGGGGCAAAAGCTTTATTATGATGCCATAAGGCAGGCTAAGTTCGCTAGCAGAACTTGCAATTTACAAGGGGAAATATGGCACCTTTTATAGGAAAGGACTCTTTCCTATAAAGAAAAGCAAGGGATGCTAACTATGTTAGTTGCTTGGTTTAGAAAGTCAACTGAAGATTAAGGAATCTTTATACAAAATAATCTTGGGGGTTTATATCTGTAGCTTGGCTTCCTGATAGTATATAGTTACTTGTGGATATCAATTCAAGATAGTTTATTTGTACAAGATAATTCTATCAAAACAAGAAATTCAACAAAGGCCCACTTAAGGACAAGATAATCCTGTCAGTATCTCTCCCTGGGGCCCTCCTATAAACTGGTTTGCTACTAGGGACACGACTTTTTGCTAGGATTATTTATTTATTCATTCCCCCCAAAATGGGACCCCATAATCTTTTCGGTTTTGGAGTGATGGTCCTGTTTTCTGAAGTTGCTTCCTGCTGGGAGTGGGTTTAGAGCTATCTTTTGGATCCCAATAGAAGGAGTGATGAACTCAAGGGTCCAGAAGTTGGTTGAAGCAGCATCCAGTGAATCCTGAGTCTCAGGATCAGAAATTGGACTGGTAATCCAGTGTCATGCATCATTTGAACATAAATCAAACAAGTTATCCAGAAAGGGTTAGGAATGTTAGTTTTGTAAACAATAGAGTGCTCTGATGTCTAAGCATACATCTGCCAAAGAAAGTGTTTAAAGAGGCACATTGAGTGAAGAGGATGACAGGCTGAGGGGATTTTCAGTTGTCATCGAAACACGTGTAACAATACTCTTGCAGGAAGAGGCTTTCTACCCCTAGATTCAATCATTGCACAGATGAATTTACTTATAAAAAGCTGACTTTACTTTGTAATGGGCTGAGGCTTGAGTTGATGCACTGAGGTCCCAAGCACATGAGGCTAAATAGTAATTGGACCATACTCTATTAATATATAAGCTTGGAGAAAGAATGGCCCCCACCCACTCTTTGTGCAAGTCCTGATGTGTTGTATAGGAAATGACGATTTTGGTGGGTGGAGGCAGGGGAGTGGAAAAGGAAGGGGAAGGAGATGGCTCAGTGGCTAGAGCACCAGCCCTGAAGTCAGGAGGACCTGAGTTCAAATCTAGCCTCAGACACTTAACAATTCCTGGTTGTGTGACCATGGGCAAGTCACTTAACCCCAATTGCCTCAGCAAAAAGAAGAAGAGAAAACAAACAGAAAGGTCATGACAATGGCAATCCCAAAAGTCTCTCCTTCCCCTTCCTTTTCCACTCCCCTGCCTCCACCCACCAAAATCGTCATTTCCTATACAACACATCAGGACTTGCACAAAGAGTGGGTGGGGGCCATTCTTTCTCCAAGCTTATATATTAATAGAGTATGGTCCAATTACTATTTAGCCTCATGTGCTTGGGACCTCAGTGCATCAACTCAAGCCTCAGCCCATTACATTACTTCAATTATATTAAAAGTACTTATGTCTTTTCTCCAAACCACATTTTTTTTTATTTAGTTTGAATGATCAGAAGAATAAGTTATATCAATACTCAATTATTCTTTTTTTTGGCAATATTATTTTATTTTTCAACATTCATTTTTATAAGATTTTATGTTCCAAACTTTTTCTCCCTCTGTCACTTACCTCTCCTTTCTCCAAGACAGCAAACAATCTGAAGTAGGTTGTACATTTACAATACTTTAAAATATATTTCCCTATTTTTCATGTTGTACAAGAAGTCAGTTATACTTGCATCATTTTGAAACATTTAAGAACCTTATTTCATACCTATTTCTAGATAGATAGAGATGGCTTTCTATCCATCTATTCATCTATTCATCCATCATCTATCTATATATCTATATATACATAAATATTACCTATCTATCTCTGTCTGTCTGTCTCTGTTTATCTCTAAGTCAAATCTATCAATTGTTATTGATCGCATCCCTTTGAGTGGCTGGTGGCATTTTTCTAGAATGATGGATTACTGATTTAATGATCTGTCAGACATACCTGAACTAAAAAAACTTAAAACAATATCATTAATAATCCCAAGGAATTTTATCTCATTTAGCAAGTTTCAATAAGTGGAGAGCTTCAGGTGATTTCAGTTCTCAAGGATCACATATCCTAAGTAATAGGTATTGACTATAATCTGGTAACATTAAGAGATCTCTATTCATCACAGTAAGAAAATTCATAATTTATCTTGATGTCTAAATAGATGATTTTAAGTTCAACATTATACAAATGATTCTGCTAAAAATAGACTGCTATTCACAGAATCTCTTTAAACAATGGGAACATCTTTTAGATAACTCAGTACATACAACCAGTATAAAGTTTACCAGGAGTCACACATGATTTTATTTAAAATCTTTCATTTGCTTTGCTTTTCTTCTTTTCAAATTTAAATTAATTCTTGTTAGAAATCCTTTCTATATAATAGAATTATAGATTTTTTATTAAATCTATTTCTTGTTTGGGAATTTCACCACCAATTTTTATTTTTCTAGAACTGATGATCTTGCCACAAGACTATTATAAGAAACCTGGCAAATTCATAAATTAAAGAGAATTGACAGAGACCCCAGAAAAAGGGCTGAGTTTTTATTTTATTTTATTTTATAATTGTTGGGAGTTCAAATGTTGGAGTTCTTGTTTTTCTCAATACACAGCCGGTTTAGCTTAGAGCCCTCCGAATGTCTCCAAATCCAAGGGTTTTGCCCTTTAGCCTCCAATCAGCACAGAGATGGAATGAATCTCTTGTCTTCTTCACTTGGGGCTCGGCTAGCTTTCTGGTGAGTCTTTCAGACCAGCTTGGTCTCAGTGGGGGAAGTGCAGGAGCCTAGCCACCAACTACAGTGGTGTGAGATGAAGATGAATCTGGTTGTCCACTGAACTCTCCACTCGTAGCTTTATCCTCTGAAAACTCTTCGTCTGCCACCAGCCAGCCAAGTGGAATATATTCTGCCTTGCCTCGGAGAGAGGGCTTCTGGTGTAATTCCACTGAAATCTGTCAAAGTGCTCTCTGTCTGCACCAGAGTCGCTCCTCTCCAGTCCAGCCGAACTCTCCTCTGCGACCAGCCAGCCAAGTGGAAAATGTATTCTGGAATTGCTCTCTCTCCTCATTGGCCTTATATGTGAATCTTCTGAGAGAATGGGATTATGGGTTTTCTCCCATAGTGCTCTCTGGCCCAAAGAGCTTTAAGGGAGGTGTGAACACAAAGGTGTAAACACAAGCACTGTACTAATTAGTTCTACTTAGTACCTTGTTTCAGGTTCTGGCCAAAATCTTCTTGTAAGATTAGATCAACTCTAATTAGTTAGCAGTTTGTAAGGATTCCAACATATAATAACTTTTTATTGACAGAACCCATGCCAGGGTAATTTTTTTTACAACATTATCCCTTGCATTCGCTTCTGTTCAGATTTTTCCCCTCCCTCCCTCCACCCCCTCCCCTAGATGGCAAGTAGTCCTATATATGTTAAATATGTTGCAGTATATCCTAGATACAATATATGTTTGCAGAACCAAAAACAGTTCTCCTGTTGCACAGGGAGAGTTGGATTCAAAAGGTAAAAATAACCCAGGAAGAAAAACAAAAATGCAAACAGTTTACATTCATTTTCCAGTGTTCTTTCTTTGGGTGTAGCTGCTTCTGTCCATCATTTATCAACTGAAATGAAGTTAGGTCTCTTTGTCAAAGAAATCCACTTCCATCAAAATACATCCTCATTCAGTATCATTGTTGAAGTATATAATGATCTCCTGGTTCTGCTCATTTCACTTAGCATCAGTTCATGTAAGTCTCTCCAAACCTCTCTGTATTTATCCTGCTGGTCCTTTCTTACAGAACAATAATATTCCATAGCATTCATATACTACAATTTACCCAGCCATTCTCCAATTGATGGACATCCATTCAATTTCCAGTTTCTAACCACTACAAAGAGGGCTGCCACAAACATTTTGGCACATACAGGTCCAAAAGGGCTGAGTTTTGCTGTTCCTGCCTGCCCATTCCATCTATCCTTAGGGTGCTGTGGGCTGTGTTCTTTGATATCTCTTTTACCCTATAAAGGGGTGGGAGGAATAAACTAATTCTGCTTTTTTACTTTTTATCCTGTTTGGACTGCTATGAATAAACAAAACCAATCCAGATAAGATTTTCACCTTATCTCCTTTCCAATCACCAATTTTAGATTTTAACGTTATGATAGCTTCAAATAACTCAATAATCTTACAGTTTTCATTATAAATGACAATCAAATTGACTTAGATGTAATTTCCTCTAAATTACAAATTTGGGAACACCCACTTTTCCCAACATTATAAAACAAGGTTCGAAGGGCTAATAAAATAATATTATAGGTTAAAAAAAAAAAAAACAACTTTGGGATAGGGGAAGCTAGACACCTAAATCTTGGGAAGAGGAATGGATCCTGTAACTATTTATCCCAAACTTACATTATGCTTTCCCTACATTTCTTTTGAGTTTAGCAGGGCAGTCCTAGGAATACTGAAGCAGGAAGGCCCACAAAGTACCAACTCTGAAACCAGTATCACCACCTTGCATCCCTGGACTTTCCATTTACCACAGATCTGAATCCTACACTCTTTTAATGTTCAATTTAAAAAAAAAATGCTCTAGAAAGTGTCTAATTTTTTTATTCGTTATAAAAAATAATCTCCCAACCATCCTACCACTCCCTTTTTCATCTCGCTGCATGGACAACAATAGAGAACTACATTTCCCAATAAATATAGCGCTTGGTACCGGGAGGAAAGGCCAATGGGTACCAGACACTTGCCTGGTATGGACCAATCAGTGCTTCTATAGACAGGCTTTGTCTACTATATAGCTGGCGCCTAACAAGAGAAACCTTCCCTCCTCTCAGGCCACGCAGCGCAACGCGCCCCGCCCTGCTTCTCCTCCCAGGCTTCTCCCTTCCCCCCTTCCTTCTTTCTCCTTCACAGAACGTTTGTGCAGCTGTGTTCTGAACTGGCAGCTCTAACCTTCTGGGGAACCTTCTATTAATAAAAAGCTCAGTTCAGCGGAAAGGAGGGGGGGAAATTATATAAAAATTCTCCCTGCACGTAACGAGACAAGCAAAAGTAATTTCTAACCATGAGGGAAATCGTACATATCCAAGCTGGCCAGTGTGGCAATCAGATCGGTGCAAAGGTAAGGAGTTTGATTTTACGTATTTTACTTACCTCCATTGGTTTTTTTTAAAGGAAAGAAAATTTAAAAGATTTCTTGAAAAAAAAAGTAATGGTGGAACTATTACTAGTTTCCTTTCCTTGCTCAAAACAGCACGAATCAAAAAGGAAATCTAAACTTTCTTTGCGGCGGGAATTTTCTGTAGAGAAACCTGGAGGGTCTTTTTTTCCCCCTTACTCTGTTACCTGGGCTATTTTAATTGGCGTCTTTCAACCTGGGCCCTTCTATCGGTTTTAAGAGGAAGGGACCAATAAAGTGATTTAAATGTATGAACTGAAAGATGTGTTTCTTTCCCCTTGGGGTTTTGGAGTGGAGGTTGAGGAAATGTATAAAAGGAATCTCGTAAGCTACTTTGTGTCAGAAATGGAGGGACGGAAACGCGTGAGACAAAGCGAAGCCAGTATCATCCCATGTGCATCTCTGCTTCTCTCCGCCTCCTCCCCACTCAAAACTGATTCTTTTGCTAGAATCCTGATGGGGATGTAAGAAGCCGCATTGTGCCCTAAGCTCTTGAAAAAGGGAATGAAATAGGCGGGCGGGGATGGGAAACTCGTAGTTTCCCAAAAAAATTCTCTTTCCCCCCCAAAAGAAAATCTGAAATGTTAAATATTTCTTTAGGAATATTCGCCCGTTCTCTTTTGTATGGAGGAAGGTTGGATAGTGGGGAAACGGTTCCCCTTCCTCCATCTTCTATGAAAGCCTTCCCTTTAAGAGCGGGAGCGGGGGTGGGGTGCGAATTCCCGCGCGTTACCTGGTGTTCGGAATGGATAGTCCCACGAGGACAGAATTTTTAAAAATGGGAAAGTATGGGAAGGATTCCAGTATTGAAGAAGAAAAATGGGAATTATTGGCAAAGAAATATGTATGTGCAAAAGAGTTGTTTCTCCCTACCCCCAGCGCGAGATAATGTAACGGATGGGGGTGGAAAGGAAGTGGGAAGGCGACTTTGCTACGTTGTGGCAAAAAGGCGGAGACCCATTGGGGCGGGGCAAGAACTCCCTTGTGCTCTAGGGCTGTACTGGATGGGGGAAGGAGCCCCACCCTTGGCTTCCATTGTCTATTATTTCCCGACTTGCCTTCTCGCACCTCCCATCGGCTAGCTTTATAGTGAATTTTTTGGAATGGGTGGGTAGCAGCTGCTGTCTTTTTCTTTGTGCGCTGCGGAGGGCGTTGCCTGATAGGGAAAGGAAGGGCAACCGTGACATTTATCTTTCCTAGCCAGGCATCTGGCCTCTACCCTCCCCTAGGATTACTTGGAGTGAGTTGGTCCCCTTCAGTCCTATTATCTCAAGCAGCTATAGGGTAGATAATCCTGTAACAAGCTGCTTCTGCTGTCCCATCTGTTCCAGGATAAGAAGGGGTGGGGGATATCCACTTGGTTTTTTATCGGAAAAAAAGTGACTCCTGGATTGAGAGGGGAATTTGGGATTGATAACTCATCATGAGAATGGGGGAGAATTTTTAATCCTTTCACTTCTCAACTCTTTACTCATCTATCTTCCTAGTTCTGGGAGGTGATCAGTGATGAACATGGC
Source organism: Antechinus flavipes (assembly GCF_016432865.1). Taxonomy (NCBI): domain Eukaryota; kingdom Metazoa; phylum Chordata; class Mammalia; order Dasyuromorphia; family Dasyuridae; genus Antechinus; species Antechinus flavipes. Next base: position 189,332,478 of record NC_067401.1, read on the forward strand.
ATCGACCCTACTGGCACCTACCATGGGGACAGCGACCTGCAGTTGGACCGGATCTCTGTCTACTACAATGAGGCCACTGGTGAGGGGCAGGGAAGGGAACCTTCATCTCTGTTGTACGTTCTGATAAAGAGGGAAACAATTTATCCATGGGAGATCTTTTTTCCTTCACTTCCCAGAGACTATGCCCATCTTCCCCATGTCTTTAGACGCCAGCTCCCACTCCCACGCCCCTTTCCTCCACTGGGTAATCCAAGACTGGTTCTCTGCTGCCACCTGGTGGTAAAAACTAGAATGGCGGTGGGAAGGCCATGTATTTAAAGACCTCCGCGACCCCGCTTTTCTTTCTTCAGTTTCTGAAGGAAGAAAGCCGATACCTATATTGCACTTTGTCCTACAGGTGGCAAATATGTTCCTCGGGCCATCTTGGTCGATCTTGAGCCTGGAACCATGGACTCTGTTCGTTCTGGACCTTTTGGCCAGATATTCAGGCCAGACAACTTTGTCTTTGGTAAGTTGAAGTGAATTTTTTTTTTAAGGTAATAAAAAGTTGAAGTAAATTTAAAAACATAGAGAGAAGGTAGGCTTACCACTGGGAGAGTGGGTGGGGAAGACACTTTCATTGGTTCTTAATAATCCAGAAAAATTTCCAAATAGTCATCACTCTTGGATTTGAAGATTCATTAACATTGGGTGTGAATTGAATCCCTTGGATAGGTCAGAGTCTTGTTGAAGTAAATTTGAAATCGAACTAAATTATATAGGTATTTTCAAATAATTCAGGAAAGTTTAAGGAGCACTTATTATCAATGTAATTAATGGGGCAAGGGAATTAGGGATTCAAAATTGGGAAATGGACTCAATTTAGGTTGTAGCTTGAAGAGTTCTAGAAAAGCAGGGGAGTAACCTCGATGGGAGGTAGAATAAGGGGACTTAAGGGATTGAACAGTAAAGAAGAGAATCTAAAGCAGTAGTGTTAAATTCAGAAAGAGAAAACATTAAACTAAAAATCCTTATTGGCTGCATGTTAACTTAGAAAAACACATTAATGTTATTTGTGTTATAGTAAATCTTATTTAAAATATTTCTCAGATTCTAATCTGGGCATGTTTGGCACCTCTGTTCTTAGATAAAGATAGATAAAAGGTTTTTATGTGATTGGGGTACAGGTTGGTGGTAGTGGGGTCATAGCAAACATCTTGATCTGCTTTGCCTCCCATCCCCAATTCCAGGCCAGTCTGGGGCAGGCAACAACTGGGCCAAAGGCCACTATACCGAGGGGGCAGAGCTGGTGGATTCAGTCTTGGATGTGGTACGCAAAGAGGCAGAGAGTTGTGATTGCCTGCAAGGCTTCCAGCTGACTCACTCACTTGGTGGAGGCACAGGATCAGGGATGGGCACCCTGCTCATTAGCAAGATTCGAGAAGAGTACCCTGACCGAATCATGAATACCTTTAGTGTGGTTCCATCACCCAAGGTCTCAGACACCGTAGTTGAGCCCTACAATGCCACTCTCTCTGTCCATCAGTTAGTAGAAAATACAGATGAAACCTACTGCATTGATAATGAAGCACTCTATGATATCTGCTTCCGAACCCTCAAGCTTACTACACCAACATATGGTGACCTCAACCATCTAGTCTCTGCTACCATGAGTGGTGTCACCACCTGCCTTCGCTTTCCTGGACAGCTTAATGCTGATCTCCGCAAATTGGCCGTAAATATGGTCCCTTTCCCTCGACTCCATTTCTTCATGCCTGGCTTTGCCCCCCTCACCAGTCGTGGGAGCCAGCAATATCGTGCCCTAACTGTCCCTGAGCTCACTCAGCAAGTCTTTGATGCCAAGAACATGATGGCAGCCTGTGACCCTCGCCATGGGCGCTATCTCACCGTGGCTGCTGTTTTCCGTGGTCGGATGTCCATGAAGGAGGTGGATGAACAAATGCTCAACGTGCAAAACAAAAATAGTAGCTACTTTGTTGAGTGGATCCCCAACAATGTCAAGACCGCTGTCTGTGACATCCCACCTCGTGGGCTCAAGATGGCTGTCACCTTCATTGGCAACAGCACTGCCATCCAAGAGCTTTTCAAGCGCATCTCAGAGCAGTTTACTGCTATGTTCCGCCGGAAGGCCTTTCTTCACTGGTATACGGGGGAGGGGATGGACGAGATGGAATTCACAGAGGCTGAAAGCAACATGAATGATCTCGTGTCTGAATACCAACAATACCAGGATGCCACTGCTGAAGAGGAGGAGGATTTTGGTGAGGAGGCAGAGGAGGAGGCGTAAGGAAGATACCCCTGCCACCATCTCAGTCTTCTCAACTCTCATAACATTCTTTCCCCATCACCCTTTTCCTCTAAAGTTTGCATTTTCTGTCTTCATCTTTCTCTCTTTTGTGGGTGCTGAGCTTTTTGCCCTCTGTTCTTCCTTTATGACCTGTCATCTCAGTAATATACTCTCTTCTTCCTCACTACCAGATTTCTCTTCAAGAAGTAGAATGTCTCCAACCCAGAGCCTCAATTTAGGGGTTTTGGTGCCCAGTAAGTGCCCTGGACTAAAATGGTAACCATGAGAAAAGGTCCTTTGACTTCCCTTGAAGATGCGGGGACCAAGATGTAATATTCCTAGTGAAAAGCGTTCTCTTGGTGGGTGTTTGGGGGGGGGAAGAGGAAATAGTATTCCATTCCATAAAAGTCTTGGGGGGGAGGGGCAGGCTCTCATTCCCCAAACTGTCATTCCTGTCTCTAAATGCCCCTTCCTTTTCTCCCTAGCTCTGGGGGAAGTGTTGACAGTATTATCTCCCTCCTCCCCTCCAAGTTTTGGTTTTCTACTTGTGTTCATGTTTCTTTGGAGGGGTCTGTGCCTCACTCAGCCAAGTGGGCTTTCCCCCTCAAGCTCTTTTTCCTTCTCTCATTTTGGGACCCATCAGTGAGATTTGCTTCAACTTCCAAAATTCCAGAGAAGTCCCTCATTTGAGGAAGATTTCAGTTTTCTTTCAGTTTCTCCTCCCTTCCCCAAATTGATTCCCTCCAAAAGAAGAGAAGCTGGGACAAGAAACACTTCCCATCACTATCTCTTTCATTTTCTGTCATCCTTTCCATTTAGCATTTTCTACACTGGGTTCATCCCCCCAGTTCTAGGTTTCTGTTTTGTGTTGAACTTGCTTTTTTTCATATTGAAAAGATGCCTCCTCTTCCTTCCCCCCCCCCCCCCCAATAAACAGGAAATGAGGGGAAAAAACCCTACAAATATAAGTGTCTGATTGATTCTTGGAAAGGGAATGGGAAGTTGCAATATTAGGGTTGGGGTGGGACTTGGAATTCTGTCTTCTCTTCAATGCCCTTCAGCTCAGTAGTTGTACTATTTTTGGTGGTGGGTGTTTTTTGCACTTAAAATTGAAATAGGAATAGGATAAATTTGATGGAACATTGAGAAAGTTTGATAATGGTAGGAACTTAGGATGGTGGTTACTTAGAGGAAGTTAAAAATGCCATACTCCTCCCTCTCCCAAAGGTTTGTTTCTTGACTATAATATAGTTTTCTCCATTATGCCATTTAAAAGGTCCAACTAGTCCTTCTCTTTAAGAGTGCTTTCTATATTTCCATTTGTGGTTCTGGAATAGAATTTCTTATTCATTCTAAAACTCTTAAGAGAACTAGCAGCCTGGGATAACTTATTTTCATTGAAGAAAAAGTAGAGGGAAAAAGCCAGAATTCAGGCAGACAATCATTTAATTAGATGACTAAATAAGTATATTGGGGGTAAGCGGTCACCTTTTTAGAATAGGATAGCTACTGATAGGATGAGGAGCAGCCCCCCACAAGACACAGGCAAATGAGCAGGAAGTTCTGAAGAATCCAAATATGGAAGGAAGTGGGGCTACCTCAACTGCAGTAGAACAAAGACCTTGGGTTCAGGAAATTTGACTGGTGCATGAAGGAATAGAAATTTGATCCTTTTGTTGCTGCTTCAAAAATTGGCTTGTTCTAATTTGCCTGAAGGAAGAGAAAAAGGAAGTATTGGCATACTTTCTTACCATAGCAGGCTTGCTAGGTAAGAAACCCAAATATTCATGTCATTGCTTAAATATACCCTAGAGACAGCCCCATTTTGTGGTAAGAAGCAATATCACAATTTAACAATTAAGATCTGACAACCAGATTAAAGCAACCAATATGGCCCCATTTATAGGCTTCTCACCTGGGAAATGCTAACACCTGTGAGCTTCTCCACACAATTTGGCAAGTGGCTTAGAATGTCCAATACTTCTCCAGTCACCTTGGCAGCCCCCAATGTACCTCCCCCACTAGATACCAGTGTGATTTTTTTGGCAGAACTTAGAGGACCACTGATTTCCTCTGCCACCTAAATGAAAGAAGAAAGACCTGTTAAGTAGTCCTTGTCCCTGGTTGCCTTTACTGTCTAAAGAATTCATTCTCTAACCTGAGTTCTCAATCCTCTGTCCCTAATTCAGGCTATAATCCAGGCACTTCCCCACCCCAAATTATTCTTGCTACATCTCACCAGGCTCTTGCTACATCTCACCAGGCTCTTAAATTCTTCTGTACACAATAAACACTTAATAAATGGTGGTTCTGTTGACCTGTTTATTGATCCAATTTCTCCATTTTCTGGTTTAAAATCTAGTTTTAGCCAATTTTTCCCATTTCAACTATCCCAATTCATTGCTTTGAGCTTCCAAAATCTAATTTACTATCTTTTCTATTTTCCATTAAACTTCCCTTAGGAATATAACCTCGCCCAAACTCAAACCTGGGGTAGTTTCTCCAGCAACATATCCAGTTGGGCAGCTTCCTGGTATAATTGAAAGGCCTCTGCCTTCTTGGCCATCTGTTGAGCCTCTGCCCGGGCCCGGACCCCTATAGCATATGCTTCTGCTTCCCCACGTATCTATGAGATAAGATTTTGTTGGGGGAAAGAGGGAAGACTACAGCTAGGGACAAGATTCCCAGTTGTTGATCCATTCTTTCTCTAGCCCTATCCCTTGACTGACCCGGATTGACTCAGCTTCAGCTTCTGCTTGCATAATCAGCTGGGACCTGAGAAAGAAAAGGGGAAAAAGGTGTAGAGGGGGGGAATATTTGCTTCTACCCTAGGAAGGGAGGAAGATGTAAATGGATGTAATGGGATAGAGATGTAAATGAGCAGATTCTTAATAAGGCAAGCTAGAGAATAAAATAACAGAAGTTTTTCATGGAGGGAGACAAGACCACTAATTGCTAAATCTAATTTGTCCATCTCAAAGTGAGAATAGGATGGGTGTCCCTTACCTCTCCGCCTCAGCTAGTCTTTCTAAGCGGTATCGGTCAGCCTCTGAGGGCTTCTTCACCCGAGCTTCTAGCTCCTTCTCTCGACGAGTTATCTCCTGTTCTTGCAATGCCACCTGCTGGGCCCGCTCCACTACTTGTACCTGCACTCGCTGCTCCTCTATATGCTGCTTTGTCTTTGCCACCTGGATGAATTAGGGACCAGAAATCAGATATAGTGAACCAGAAAGTTAGTGTTCAGATACTAAGAATAAGGATGTGATGGTGAGAGTTAAATGTAACATAGGCTTAGATTTAATCCCACCTGAAACTGCATAATCTTTGGCTTTTAATAAGGATATTAAAATCTTGGTGTATAGGGAAAGTCAACTTAATATACCCTAGACCAATCTCATATCTTTAGGACTTTTCCTAAAAATATTCCCAACTTCCTTAATACTCCAATTTGGACTATACCATTGCTGCAGTATAGCACTTTTCTAATAGGTCTTTCTGCTTTCATTATCTACACTCTACACTATCATTCAAATTCATTTTTCTTTTATAGATAGTAAACTCAAAGATCTTAAGTAGCTCTCTAATAAAGTTGAAACTTCTTTTTCTGGTATTCAAGCCTCCCTACATCTAGTGCCGACCTAATTTTACACATGCTTCATCTAATGTTGACTGCTTTTTGCACACTTCTCCCCCCATCATTTTGATAAACGTATTTTGCTACCCATATAGCTGGAATACCTTCTTTCACAATTTTTGCTTAACCCCTCTTCAAAATCAAATGAATGCTTTTTCCTCCAAAGTCTTCCCTGATAACTTACATTGATGACATCATACCTCATAAAGTCTTTTGGTCTGCAACTCTCTAATGATATACATTAAAATAATATACATAAAAGATATCTCTTTTGTAATTTGCAAATAAGTTTCACTAAGCCAGGAACTGTATCTTTCTAAACTTTGTAACACTTCCCTCGTAACAGTTTCTTTGCAAGAAACACTTAATACATGTGGATTATTAAATGAAAGAACATACCTACATTTTTTAGGAATGGTTTGTTTTCAGCCTATACTGTTGGCTTAGAGCATTCCATCCATAAAGTTACTACTCACTACCCACTAGTCAAGTTCTTACCTTTTTGAGCTTCAAGAGAATGCTAAAATTAGGTATACATTGAAATCTTGTAATCTCAGCCATAGTCACTATAATGTTTGGGGAAAATGGACTTTTTGAAGGGGAAGGGATTGGATCTATTATAGCCAAAGTAGCAATTAAAAAAAAAATCCAACAGAACTAAAAATCAAATACCTGTCTCTTTTCTGTTCTACCATACAAGATTATGGCCTTTGTTTATATATATGTATAGTTGTTGTGATTGTTCCTTTGCAAGGCAATTAGGATTAAGTGACTTGCCCAGACTTTAGCCCAAGCTAAAAAGTGTTAAGTGTCTGAGGATGCATTTGAATTGGGGTCCTACTGACTCCAGGACTGATGCTCTATCCACTATGCCATTTAGCTGCCTTAACTGGCCTTTGTTTATGTTTCCCCTGCCTTTAATCTTTGTCTTTCTGATACTTTTAGTATTATGGAAAAGACAGGGAAAGCAGATCAGAGACTGTTAAAAATAAAGATGTCCAAACGAGGAAGGCTAGTAAAAGAAAATCGAAGAGTAAGAGTCAGAACTAGAGAATCAAGGAGTAGAGGCAAGACAGTATGGCATGGGTGTCTCTGACCTGCAGCTGATAGGCTAGGTCAGCCTGTGCACGTCGAGTGTTGACCTCAATGTCATAAACAGCTTTCTTCAGCTCATAGTCCCTTTGTGCCTTGGCCATCTCTATCTCGCTCACATACTGAGCTGATACCTTCTGTTGTTTTGCTTTTGCCTCCTGTTGGGACAGAAGATAAGGGTGGTAGTGGAATTAATTTCCTGTGTGGTCTAGAGTAAGTTACAAGTTTTAAAATTATTGAAACTCAATTACCTAGACTATGTCTAAGGTCATTTTCAGCTCTAGATCCTTTGACTGAAAAATGAGACCCCAGAAACATATTCATATCATCCCACCTCCCCCAAGTGCTAAATAGCTCTGGCTTTCTACCAGCCTCTTCCCCTTCACATATTCTAATGACTTATCTCCATTCCCCTGAACTGAGCCACAAAATATGCCATAGTAACTTAGAACTGGTAAGTACATTAGAACTCAAGTAGCATAAACCTTCTTTCTCCCACTTTACAGATGGGAACACTAGTAAATGTCATAGCTAGGAATTAATTTATATTTTCTGATTTCAAGCCCAGTTCCTTTTCTATGACATTTGCTGGTTCACATATGGCAAATATTTGCTAACTGATTGAACCCAATGTCCTTCCCTGCTCCTCTCACCTGGATGCCAGCATCTCTTTTGGCCTCAGCTTCCCCAATACGTGCATCTTTCTGGACCTGAGCTGTTCGAGCCTTCCCTAGGGAATGAAGATAATCCTGGGGGAAAGAAATATGGGGTTATAGATTCTGGATGTTTAAATCTGCTTGGAGAGAAGGGGAGAAATATGACCTAGGAAAGAGGAAAGGAGGTGATGGACTTTTGGTTCACCTGGTCATCATGAATATCCTTGAGAGTATAGCTAACAACACTGATGCCCATGTTGACAAGATCAGATGAAGCTACTTTGAACACTTGCTCTGAAAATTTCTGTCGATCCTTATAGATCTCCTAGACAGAATAAAGAAGGTGATTTAAAATCTCTGTCCCACTACCCTTTTGTCCCCAGGCCCTATTTCTTTTTTAACAGGTCCCACCTCATTTCTTCAGAATCCACCCATGTAGCTTTCCTAGACCCATCTCTTCAATTTTTAAATCCCTTCTTTCTAATCCACCTCTACTGTCATGTGGGCCATGATTGCCCTCTGGTGGCCCTCCAATGTCTCCAATGCAATGTGGGCAATTTCACCCTCAGTCTTCCCTAGGAACATCTGACAGGCAGCAGCCAACATCTCCTTGTTCTGGCCTTGGATCTTTACCTGGGGAAAAAAGGGTTTGTTGGGGAGTTTGCAGGAAGTAGAATTTTCCTTTCCAGGAAGAGATATTAAGAAAAGGAAGGCACAATTCCTTATAAGTCTTTTATATCCAGGGAGAAAGGAGTTCTATAATATCCTAGTAAAAAAAATAGGGTGAAGGAACAGTTGCTATTGGAATAAAAATATTATTTTCTAAGAAGGAGCAGGAAGAAGGGTGGGGAATATAACAATACCCAGTTTGGGAGGGGAAGAAGAGGGAGACAGACAGAGATGCATAGGATAATGAGCTTCAAAGAAATAGGCTTATACCCTCACCTGGGCAATGCCAGTAACTGATATGGGAACACCATGACGAGTATAGACTTTCTCACTCTTGACATTAAGAGTCAGCGTGTTGAGGGATATTCTGGAGAAAGAAAGTAGGACTGAGAGCAATTGAAGAAAAGAAAGCATTTAATGCCCATCTTTCTGGAATCCCTTTCTCACCTACCTCCTAATCTGCTGGATACAGGGCACAACAAAGACCCGGCCTCCTGCCACCATGACAGGCGGGCTTCTGCAGAAACCTGCAAGTGTTGAATACAATGAATCTGGCTGGAAAGGGAGTATAGCATTTTCAGGATTCAGAAGAACAAAGGGAATTAGAGGGAAAAAAAAGCTACAGGTGAAAAACAAAGTTAATATATTATTATATATTGAGTAGCAGGTGGAAAGAAGGGATGATGTACTAAAGGAAAAACAGACCTGTGGGAAGGGTGGGGCAGTCAAGTCATGGGAAGGGGGCTAGTTGGGGAAAAAAAATTTGCAAAGGTAGAAAAAGAGACAAGGAATCACAGATATTTATGAAACTTAAAGAGCTATAAAAATTATTATTAGCAGAGTGAATTAATCTAGACATTATATTTGTGTATGTATGGAAGTGGGGTGGTGGTAAACTGGGGAGAGTGTGATCGAATTTATGATTGCTTTGAAGTTTCCAGAAGAAAAGGAAAATATTAACACTTACCTGAGACCACCATAGCCTCGTTTGGGCCACAAGTGAAAAACATGCTTCAAAAAGGAGCTAGAATGGGAGGGAAGACATGATTTTTAGAGGTCAGCAAGGGAAACGAAGGAGTTTACATATCCCAGCGCTGTCCACTCCATCTCCAATCCTTCTTCATTGTCACCTTATTCCCAGTCTACACAGCTCACTTCACTGATGTAGCACCTTTCTGGATGCCTAGCTTTTTTTTCCCCCAAATACATTTTTAAAATTTTAAAATATTTTTTATTTTATTTTATAATAACTTTATATTGGCAGAACCCATGCCAAGGTAATTTTTTTACAACATTATCCCTTGCACTCGCTTCTGTTCTGATTTTTCCCCTCCCTTCCTCCACCCCCTCCCCTAGATGGCAAGCAGTCCTATATATGTTAGATATATTGCAGTATATGGATGCCTAGCTTTTAACCAGACTCCCTTCCCTCCAACATTTTGACCCCAACCCCATTATTTAACAGCCCCTCTTCCCCCAACACGAGTATACACGGATGCACACACGTAAAAACAAATACGCGCACACAAACACACACGCGGATGGGCGCTAGGCGTCGCCTGGGTCACCTGTTTCCCGGCCCTCACTTCCTTTAAGGGGTGTGGGGTTCGCGGCCCCGGGGGCGAAGAGGAGGCGGCTCAAAGGACAGAACTTCAGGTCTGCTCTCGCACACGGGCAACTAAGCAAGCTGTGGCTCCCTCCGTACCAGTGCTCCCTCCCCCGCTGTTTCCCCAAGGCCAACCGCACCCTGCTACTGCCGCAGAGCCCGGACCCCGCCCCCAGGATTTGACCAACCTTCTCTTCGTCCCCACCCTACCGTGAGGTTCCACCCCCTTCCCGGCAGCTCCCGCGCTCCTTCTCAGCTGCGGCGTCTGCCGCGACCTATGGAGGGATTTCCTCCAAAAAGTTAGGGCCGCTGAGCCGGCTGATCTAGCTAACGTATCTGTCTTCTTTTTCCCCGGCTCTTCTTGCACCCTTGCCTTCTGGTCTCTTTCACCCCTGTGCACCCAAGCCTGCCGCGCGCTGCTCTGGGGATGTTGCTCCATCCTGGGCTTTCCCATTGTCAGTAACCATGTGCCATCATATCCGGTTGTCCGAAATGGGGCACTGAACGCTGGGATTTGGCAGATTTTTTTTTTCTTTCTCGGAAGGGGAGAGAATCCGAGCTCAGTCTGTAGAACAAGTGATAAACCTCAACCTCAGATTTTCCAGCACCTTCTTGAGTTCTTAGATCACTTAGTCAAGATGTATTTAATAGGTGCCAGGCACTTTGCCAACTGCTGTTAGATACAAAGAAAAGCCCTCAAAGAATAAAAATTGTGGGGGGGCAGCTAGGTGGCGCAGTGGATAGAACACCAGACTTGAAGTCAGGAGGACCTGAATTCAAATGTGATCTCAGACACCTAACACTTCCTAGCTGTGTGACCCTGGGCAAGTCACTTAACCCCAATTGCCTCAGGAAAAAAAAAAAGTGAACAAAAATTGTATAAACAAGATCCTTCTAAATGAAAGGCACTCTCAGAGAGAAGGCAATGAGGGTAGAAGAGGAATCAAATACTCTACCTTGTGCTGTGCTGCTTTTTGGAGGCCTCCCTCTCCCATTAAAACTTCCTTGCATTGCCAAATAAGTACTCTTGTTTTCTGGAATCTTTTAATTCCCAAGGCTAGCCTTATTTAATAAATTTTCCCCATTGATTTTAATGCAAGTTATCCCTTTCTTAAGTCTGTTTTCTGATTTAATGACTCAGAAGTTGGGATGTATTGATCTAGATATTGTAAATAGCTTGAGTCCATGAGAAGAAATTAGTTGGTCAGTGGGGACCTTAGGATATTCAGGAACTAAAGGAATTACCAAATCATAGATTTAGAACTGAAAGGGATTTTAGAGGATATTGAATCTAACTCTTTCGTTTTATAGATTAAGAAATGACGGCCAAGGGTCATCTCTAATTTATCCTCTTGGTATATAGTTCACTAATTTATCTTGTTGGTATATACTTATTTGCATGTTGTCTCCCCCATTACATTATAAACTCCATGAGAGCAGGGATTGGTGGGGTTTTGTTTTGGCCTTTCTTTGTATTCCCATTGTCTGACTATTAGGTGATTTATAAATTCTTGTTTAAGCTGACCAAAGGTTAAGTGACACTATTGGACAAGTCCAATGAATAATCTTTTTTAATCACACTGAAATACACTTGATCTTCACAATTCTGTGAGCTAAGTAATGAAAGTAGCATTAATTACATCAGAATAGGGAATTCCTTTCACTAACAAGAGTTGACAACTGTAACTTGCAGTCTTAGGAGTTTCTGGGGTAAAAACTTTAAGTAAGAACTTAAATGACTTTTGAAGTCAAACAGCTGATATGTCAAATGCAGGATTTTCACAAACCTAGATCTTCTTGATACCAAGATTTTTCCTTAATCCATTTCCCCAAACTATATGTGATCCTCATTTTTAGGAAGATAAGGCTTTGAGAAATTGAACTGACTTTTCCTACTCTAGTCCTCTTTGCATTATATCAAGATGCTATTCTCAAGAGGAAAGAAGAACCATTCTCAAGAAACAGCCACAAGATTGGTTTCCAGCAGTAAGAACAATTTTATTTGCTGTTCATAGAACATACAAGGCAACATATCCCACCACCCCCCAACCCCAGCCCCTCAGGAGCAGTTTCTGAGTAATAGTAGTCAATGATTCCTTTAGCCCTTATAGAGCCTCTTCGTAGGTCCCACTGAATTGAGATATGGGGGGGAAGAGAGGGGAAGGCAAATATTGTCATCTCTAAAGATACTATTCCTATCACTATCACTAGGTTTCTTTTCCAAATCTTCCCTTGATTCAGTTCCCAAGTTCCAGTGGCCTATCAGTTCCCAATTCCAGTTAATTTATTTTCCAGGCCTTCTCCCCACATTCAGGTTTAGTTTGGTCTAGAGTCCTCACTTCAGCAACTCACTAGAAATATCTCAATAAATAAAACAAAAAACTTCATTGCAGAAAGTTGGAGGCAAATCTCCTATCCAACATGTAAATTAAAATAAATATTATATATACTTTTCTCCCACCACCACTCCCCACCCCCTGGGATGGTACATAAATAAAAACTTTATATAAATATTATCTAGGAATGACCAGCAATAAATTAATGTCTTTTCTCCCCTGCACCAAAAATGCAGAACAAGTCTCTCTCTCCCCTCCTTTTACTACAGCTCTGGGATATAGGCTCTGTGGCATTTATGTCATTCCTTGATTTTAGTGTTCAAAGTACGAGAGTGTCTCTGATCCAGACTCAGCTTTGCCCTTTCGTACCCCTCGATTCTGTGTTTTTGTTTACTTTTTTGTGTGAGGGTAGTGTAATGGTTTAGAAGGCTGCCGGATGCTGTTGGAAAAAGGCGCTGATGTCCATGGTGTAGTCCGGAGGCTCAAAAGTCAAGTTCTGGGACTCCACAAGTGGAGACGCTGGAATGGGGTCGTAGGCAGGTTCTTCCAGCACTGGAGGCGCTGGACCTTCCTCTTCCGCCATTAAAATCTGACAAAAGACAACAGTGAGGAGGAGGAAAAGGAGTCGTCTGGCTGGATTGGGGTCTTCTGCAGGTAACTGACGTCGAACCTGAGAAAGAATGTTTTAAAGTAGTAAGAAAAGAAAAACTCAGGCATCCAGCTCTCCCAGCCAGTTTCTGGGACCAAAGAGCCAGGTCCTGTGGCCCTACTCTGTCCTTCCAGTTTTTCCTACTTTCTGGGTCTTAAGAGATGGAACACTCACCATTCGAGGGTAGAGGACTCTGCGGCTGCGCTTGCGAATTACTCCGATTCTGGAGCGGGCGGGTCGGTAAGTGGCAGGCTCCGGGAGGGGGTCGAAAGTAAAGATCTCCGGCCCAGACCTTCTCCGGGGTCTAGGACTGGGGATAGGACCTGGGGTTGGGGCCACGGTGACCGGCGCAGCAGGGAGGGAACCTCGATTACGACACATAGTGCTTTTGAGGAGAAGCGAGGAATGCAACTTGTTCCTTAAGTAGAGCTAATATGGAGTAAGCTGGGCAGGACCGCCCCCGCCATGTCTTAGCGCTATTGGGTGACAGGGCAAAAAGCAGGAGGAGAAAGGGAAATTCCTGCATGTTAGGCAAGGCGGAGCGGTGGGAGGTGGAGATAGAGGAGTGAGACGGCGCCTGTATTGCGTGTTCCCTCGGTGGGAGGGTGATGTGGGGGAAGCTGAGGATTTAGCTGCACCGAAGGTGGGTATGGGCACATGTCCCGACTTGTGGCTTCCACAAGAATTTAAAGACAAAAATACATTGTTATTTATACACAGATAGTCAGCTCAGTCACTGCGGAGAATTACAAAATCAGGGAATTTTCAAGTTGGAAAGAACTTTAAAGGCCATCTAATCCAACACAATCAAAAGAATTTTCACTATCATGTACCTGACCACTCACAAATTGACGACAGCTCTAATTATTAGGAAGTTGTTTTTTTTTTCTTTTCAGTGACAGAGCTTAAAGTTGCCTTTACAATTTTCACCCAGTACTTCTGGTTCTACCCACTGGAATCCAACAGAATAAATCTAATCTTTTCTTCTAAGTGAAAATCTTTTGATTACTTGAAGACCTTATCATATTCCCCCTGAAACTTATTTTCTTTAGGCTAAATATTGCCCGTTTTTTCCACCACTCCTCTTACCACTTGGATTCCAGCTTCTTCTCTATCCTGGTTGTCTTCCATTGCATACTTTCTAGCTTATCAATATCATTTTAAAACTCTGTATCCTGGAGAATAGTAGGACTATTTATTGCTTCCTTAGCCTACACTTCTGTGAATGCATTGTAATGTCAAAGGAAAGGGTATGGGGTCTCCAGTTATAATTTTTCCCCCCCCTTTATGATTGTGTTTACATTCTTCATTAAATGAACTTATTGAGTATTATGTTTGATATGGACAAACAATATGATACAATGTAATAGAGAGTATTTACCATATTTGAAGTCAGAAGATCTAGACTTTAATCCTTTTTCTATTTATTTTTCCATATGACCCCGAGTAAATCATTTCTCTCTGGGCCTTTGAAAAATGAAGGAGCTGGACTAAAAGACTGCTAAAGTGAGGAGAGGGAGCATGACTTTTTGAAAAGATTTGGAATCTGAAGATTAAAATTTGAATCCTGACTGCTATATCTTTTCTCCTGGCTGACACTGGACAAGTGCCTGATACTCCTACCTTTCTGGGCCTCAATTTTCTCATCTTTAAAATGAGATAGTTTAATTCGATGATTTGTAAAGTTTCTTCTTGCTCTATATCAATGATACAACACAAATCTAAATTCTATGACCCTATATAATACATAGGATACATATCATATCCTATTGAGGGAGATAAGATATATAGCTATTTATAGCTACATGTGTAGCTATAAAAACAAAACAATATAAAATAGGTATATATAATATATCTGAGTTTATAATATGTATACATGTTTGGTCTCTGTCAGTGTAAGCAAGTATTTATTTCTCACTGATGGAGTCAGACTCTGAATCTGGAAAATTCTGTTCTTTGTCTCTTCATGAACTTTATTGAAGATCAGAGTAAAGGGTATAAAGTTGTCTGATATGTAATGAGCACAATCGTGTGCAAACAGCCTTGTTGCTTTAAAGTTATTGTATGGCTGATTGTGTCTCCATACATATTTTTTCCTCGGATGTTTCTCCATTTTCGTCTCTGCACTTTGTCTCTGAATTTCCCTGAATATTTGGGAGTGTGGTCTATATTTCTTTGTATTTCTCAGGGTGCCTGTTATATTGTTGTTGGTTTTCTGGATTTCATACAAATAATATACCTGTATTTTTTTCCCAGTACTTATCCTGGTTTACAATTCTGCCAGTACCTGTACATCTTATTGGCTCTGTTTATGTGAATGTTGGTAGATATAATATTCATTCTGTTCTGTCCCTGTTAGACTATATCTGAAATATTGTGTTAAGTTCTCATGTCACAGTTTAAGAAGAATATTGAAAAATTGGGAGAGTATTCAGAGGAAAACAACTAAGATAATGAAGGGACTTGAGTCCGTGTCATATGAGCATTAGTTGAAGTAAATGAGAATGTTTAGCCTGGAGAAGAAAATATACAATGGAACATGATAGCTAGATATCTTCAAGTATTTAAAGGGCTGTCATGTGGAGAAGGGATTGGATTTGTTCTGATTGACTAGAGAGGGCAGGACTAGGAACTGTAAGGTAGAGAGGCAAATTTAGGCTTGATGTCAGGAAAAACTTTCTAATAGTTAGAGCTGTCTAAAAAGTTCAATGAATTGAATATAAAAGTGATAGGTTCCCCCTCTTTGAAGAATTTTCATGCAAAGGGTGTGACCTTTCTTGGTGTGTATTTTAATAGGGGATTATTTTTCAGGTATATATTAAGCTAAATGGCAGATGAAGTCTCTTCAAACTAATTTATGGTTCTATAAACAAACAATTAACATTAGTAGTAAACAGTTAGACCATACTTGGAGCATTCAGAGATGGGCATCATATTTTAGGAGTTATATTAACAAACTTCAGTGTAGAGGATGATGACAAAAAAGGTGTAATATCAAAACCATGTCCTATGAGACATGGTTGAAAGAATTGGGGAAGTCTATCCTATAGAAGAGAATTGGCTTAGAGGGGACATAACTTCTGTCTTCAGTGGGGGATGTCATCTGGAAGAAGGATTAGATTTATTATGTACATGTACATATAAAGGCATAAAATATCAGGAACTTGAAACATCCTTAGAGAAAATCTGGTTCAATCCTCTCATTTTATATTTATGTGGAAACTGAGGCCTAGAGAAACCTACACAGTTTATTAGTGGCAAAGAATAGCACTAGAGCTAAATCTTCTGCCTTCCAGGTCAGGAATCTTTCCACCTCATCACAGATTCATTTATCTTTTGTTTATACATATTACTTTTATCATCTTCCCTAATCTATTCTCTCTATCTCTTCTGCAGACTTATACCTTTTTCACACACATAAGACATTTCTTCCATATACATACACACACACACACACACACACACACATATATGTATATGTATATGTATATATTCAGTGTAGAGCATATAAGCTAGGACCCTCAGCTAGATTGATTCAAAGAGATTCAGAGGGCAGAGAAGACAGGCAGGAGCTCAAGTTCTCGGAACCAAAGAGAGAGATAGGCCTCTAAGAAAGCTAACTGGGCTCCAGGAAAGGAGACAAGACTTTGAAAGAGATAATAAAGGATTTGGACTTTAACCCCTGGCTACTTGTGTGGTGATTACTGAACTGAAACAAAGCCTGCTCCCAGAGACCCCAAGAAAACACAAAAGAGAACATTGCATTGCCTGCTATAACTTTTAAAGTCACTACTTCTCTGGATTTGAACTTTCCTATCTGTGAAATAAAGGGGTTAGACTAGATGACGTAGGAGGTTTCTTCCTGTTCTAGAATCCTGTGATTCTTCTATAAATTACAGGAGGCTGAAGATAATTTTATCAATTATTATCTGTACAATAATGAAGTCTTAGGAAGTTTTATTAAGCTTTTCCTTAATTAGAAGCATTTCTGGAACAAGGCATGTGGTCAATATTTGAAAATACCAGTTTCTCCCTACATTTGAAAACTGCACTCATGAAAATTGTACTATCACAGGAAGCTTTCAGTCTTTATTAAAACATCTGAAAATAGATTTATTCTAAGAATCTACACCCTCAAGTATCATACAGAGGATTTTTTGTTTGTTTGTTTGTTTTTTTGGTATTAGCATGTATATATATATTTTTAAATGATATTAAAAAGGACCTTTCCTGAATATTGTACCCTGGGTGGTTCTGCCTACTTTGCCTTACCCCTAGTTCTTACCTTAAATCTGATTGGAGGAGCTCTTATTGAGGTCAGGTGATCACTACTATGGATGTCATAGATCAATTTATATATTAAACAGGGAATTAGAACAAATGACTTCTTTTTTGGCTTTAAGATTCTCTGATTCTCTAATGTGACCTACCTCTCTCAAATGTAGAGAAAATATATAATTGCAAAAAGATACACATTGTATTACAAAGGGGTACACATACATATTTTTACAACCCTCTGCCATGCACATGATACACTCCAGGGACAACTTCACAATCGTTCCAAATTCAAGCAGATACTATTTCTCCCTTCATGCACATATAAATGCATGAATTCCAGAAGTTGGAAAGATCCTTAGAAATCATCTGGTTCAACCCCTCATTTTATTTATGAGGAAACTTGAAAGCTAAAGAGTTTACTAGACTTCCCTAAACTTACATAGTTTATTAGTGGCAAAGAATAGCACTAGAACTGACTTCCAGGCCAGGAATCTTTCCACCACACCACAGATTCATTTATCTTTTGTTTATACACATTCCTTTCATCTTCTTCCCTAATCTAGTCTTTCTATATTTCTTCTGCAAAAATACCTTTTTCATACACATAATACATTTCTTCCATATGCAGACACACACACACACACACACACACACACACACACACACTTTTTCAGCTTACACATGCCTCTTCCTTTCTCATACATTTCTGTTCCTTATACAGTCATGTACAAAAACACAGTTACTATACATAAACAAGACATAGCTTCACAAGCACACATAAAAACCTGATATATAGAGCTCTTATACATATATACATTGTTTCAAAGCCACTGTGTGTATGCGTGTGTGTGTGTGTGTGTGTGTGTTGAGGTGTGAGAAATGAGGGTTGTGTGGCTCAGAAATGGTGAGGGATCACCATTAAAAAAAAAAAAAAAAAGGCTGGAGAGTTTCTAGGACCAAAGCAAAATTTTATTGTACATTCTCTTGAGATGGGGGGAGGGGAGGAGGGTTAACACTTTAATCCCAAACGCAAATACCCCTCCCACCACTGACCCTCATCCTCATTGGCTGAGGGTCTCACATTCTAAACTGGGGAACTACCCAAGAAATTGAACTTGACCAATAAGTACCTTGTTGCCCATATTTGATTGAAACAGGGAGAAAATGATGTCATGGGAGGATAGCAGGAAGGGGACTTAAGTATGCCCTTGAATCAGTGCTCAAAGACCTTCAGGCCTACTCCAACTCTGAAGTAGATGAAGCTTTACTCAATTTTCACAACTGTCTGGAAAGATCTCACCTCATCTCGTTCAGGATTGAGAGCCCTGACAGCAATGCATTGGTGCTGCAGGTTTTTTGTGAAAGAATTTACAATCTTGAATGGTAAGATTTGTGGCAAAAATGGGTTTATTACATTGAGAAAAATAACTCTTCGGGCAAAATCCTGTTAGGATTTTTAGCAGAGATGGGTTTACAGGCTTTTGATTTTTATGGTCCTAGCTAGGGAGCAATTTGAGGGACTAATTTTCGATCCAATAGAGGGTGATGATTATGCTCCAGACCAATCTACAATTGAATTGTAGATGGAGATGGCTATGGGAGTTTTCCCTATGAACTGGAGGGTAGGGCCCCTCCCAGAGTGGTTTGAGATTTTAGGGTTTCTCTAACTCAGGACCACCCTTCCCCCAAAGATCAAAGGAGACACAGTTTACATCATGTGTGTGTGCGCCTGGGTATCTATGTGGGTATGAATATGTATTTTTGAATGACTTTGGGCTGGGCTAAAAGTATATCAATATGACACAGACAAATAGGTCTGGGAGGACTGATAATAGAAGTTTATAGTATGTTGTATTGGACACTGAATTAGTACTTGGAAGTCATAGTTTTGAATGCCACCTCTCTCATTGTTACCATAAGCAAGTCATTTTCTATTTCTGTGGTTTAGTTTCTTCTTCTATAAACTGAGGAGGAAGCAGGGTAAACTAGATGACCTCTAAGATCCCTTCCAGCTCTAAAATCCCACATTCTGTAAACCAGTTTGTATCTTGGTAGGAACAGGCAGAGACAAGAATACATTGACTCTTTTTTTATAATGGAAAATTTCTCCAAGGCATTAAGAGGGGGAGAGAAAATTAAAGAGGAATTTCCTAATACTACTTCCAGCCTCTCTCCCCATTCCCTGCATCTGCATCTGACTGTCTTAGCTCAGTTCACTTTCCAAGCTAGACAAGCCTTGTTAATTCTCCTTATCATCTTCTTAACCTAAAGAGTACCTTTAGCTGGAACTGAACCACTCAGGAATCTAAACCTTAAGGTTTCAGCTCCTCTCCACCCCCATTTCCTGTTTCCCTCATATCCAATTCCCCCTTTCTCCCACCTACTTCTTGCCCCCACCCAAAGTCTTAGTACCACTTTCCCATACAGGAAGAAAAGGAAAGGAAAGGTTGAAAGTGAATCATTAAGTATACATGTAAGGGTGTGGGTAGGTAGGGATGAGCTACTATTTTCATCAGAAAGCATGGGGAGGCCTAAGATTAAGACTGGACTGATTCCCTTTGCTATGATACTAGAAATACAGGCCCATAGCTTTCCATATTCTGTCATGGCTCCCAGTTCCCATGTTTCTTCTTCATTTTCACGAATCCCATTGCATGCCCACTTTCTTCTATATTTTGCCTTTTCTCTACTGGGTCTTTGTACCCCTCCTCTCTCCAGACATCCTTATATTCCCACCTCCAAAAAGTCTTTGTGTCCTATTCTCCCATTATCATCTCTATGTTCCTTTGCCCTTTCCTATAGCTTTATGGCCACTCTAGAACTTCAGTATAATCTTAAGATTCTATCCATCAAGTTCCCATACTTTTTCTCAATAGCACTGGCAAGTCTAGAATCAGTTGTTGAATGTTGAATTAGAGAGTGGTGAGTTAAGGAAATCCATTTCCTACTAAGCTCATTTATATAACATTGATACAGGACTAGAATAGAGGACTAATGTTTAGAAGGAATTTGGAAAGGAGTAGTTAGGAATAAGGGAATCTAAGATAAGAGAAACCAATTACTTGGGAAATGGATGACTATGTTGTAGGAAGTATGGGGGAATAGAAGACAGCAATAAAAAGGGAGGAAATTTTGGGACAAAGATTGAAAGACCAGATAGAAGTTTAAAAAGATGGTGGTGGATGTGAGGAGGGTGGGAAGACAAAAAATTGAAGAGCAATTAACATCTTTTGCTTATGGTTAACAAGGGATGTGTATATGTGTGCGTATACTGGGTGGTTTGGTCTCCCTCTATCAGGTATCAGGTTTTTTGTTTTAAAAAATATATTTACTTTCACTTGTATTTATATTTGTCCCTCCCATCATCCCTCCCCACCACCACTGAACCTAAACAAAAAATTCTTGAAATGTAAAACTCCCATGATAAATATAGTTCCGGAAAACAAATTCCACATTGGTCTTCATGATTTTTTCTACTTCTAAGATTCTTATTTAAAGTCAATGTATTCTTAGTTCCTATTTAAGCAAAAAGAGAAGGATTTTCCTCTTTGCCCCAATTTTCTTTTCCTTTCCCAGGTACACCTCCTAGAGAATATGTGGCAAAGAAAGAAGATTGACTTCTGGGGTCATGAAGTTAATGAGTGGTCTTAATGGCAGGGTTTTTTTTGTTTTTGTTTTTGTTTTTGATAAAAGTCAATCTATGGTCATTCATTTCCTTATATAAGAGACTTTGTCAGGATGCAGCTTAATCTGGAGAGGAACAAATCTACCAATAGGGATGTTAACTCCCAGGATGTTATGAAGAAGTTTCAAAGGAAGGTGGTATAGAAGCATTATGAGTGAGTTTGCCAGAATCATTTTGGAATGGATATCCTATAATTCTTTCTAGGGAGGGCCCATAATCATAGGTATAGTGAGCCCTTGACCCACCTGCACAATTAGTACAGATTGATGAGGTGTGGCCATTATGGGTCACAGTGACAGTTACTGTACCTGTGATATAGGTGCTTATATATGTGGGTAAGAAATATTTTCTGGCAAAAAAACAGGGGATAGGTTAAAATTATTCCCCTGGGGGGGATAGCTAGTACAAATGGGGTGGCATCCAGGGTTGAGATAGTGACATTTGGGAATAGAGCCTTTGCAAATAATGCATCATGTCCATATGTGGGCTGCCTTAAGAATGCTGATGGCACAACCAACAATCTTGAATGCTCCCCTCTGCCCACAAAGTTCCTTAGCCTGACTAAAGACTAAGGAGTTATCTTTCCACTGGCAGGAGCCCACAGAGTGACACCAAGAGAGCTGGAAGAAAAATACTAAGAGCAAAGCTGTCATCCTCAGTGTTGTTAAAGGTACACCTGGAAAAAGTAGAAAATAACAAGAAAGAAAGCTCGAATGAAGGAGAGAACACAGACAATTTCACCCTTCTCTATCTAATATGTTTTCCGTGTTTCCAGGAGTCTTGTGGAGGAGTAATTTTAGGTCCTCTATGAGTTGACAGGAATATTCAGGAATGTCTGAGGGAAAAGAAGTAAGAGGAGTAGCACTTTTAATTCTAGAAACATGAATCCAACTGGGGAAACCTTTGAGTTTGACTGAAGTTGGAATAGTCAAAATGACCTTATATGGTCCTTCCTAATGGGAGATTCTTCATTCAAATCTCTGAGTCTCCAGACATAGTTTCGTAAGGACTCGCTTGAGAGTGATTCATTTTCTCCACCTTCCCAGAAGACTGAGGATGCCAGGTAGGTAGAGGTGTTAAGTAATCTTTTTTTAAAAATTATTATAGCTTTTTATTTACAAAACATATGCATGGGTAGTTTTTCAGCATTGACCCTTGCAAAACCTTCTGTTCCAACTTT
This sequence comes from Antechinus flavipes, assembly GCF_016432865.1. NCBI lineage: Eukaryota > Metazoa > Chordata > Mammalia > Dasyuromorphia > Dasyuridae > Antechinus > Antechinus flavipes. The sequence goes on from NC_067401.1 coordinate 189,354,550, forward strand.
TCCCCTCCTTCCCCTCACCCCTTCCCCTAGATGGCAGGTAGTCCAATACATGTTAAATGTTAAAGTATATGTTAAATACAATATATGTATACATATTTATACAGTTATCTTGCTGCTCAAGAAAGATCAGCTCTAAAAAGAAGGTAAAAAACCTGAGAAGGAAAACAAAAATGCAAGCCAACAATAACAGAGGAGAGGTCCACACTCATTTCCCACAATTCTCTCTCTGAATGTAGCTGATTCTCTTCATTATTGAACAATTGGAACTGGTTTGGATCATTTCATTGTTGAAGAGAGCCACGTCCATCAGAGTTGATCATCATATAATTTTATTTTTGCCGTGTAGAATTATCTCCTGGTTCTGCTCATTTCACTTAGCATCAGTTCATGTAAGTCTCTTCAGGCCTCTCTGAAATCATCCTGCTGGTCATTTCTTACGGAACATATTCTATAACATTCATATAGAGGTGGTAAGTAATCTTAAGTAAGGCCTCAGTCACCTTTTCAGTTATTTGAGAAGTGAAGGTTGGATCATTTTGCTCTGCAAAGAGCTGGGCAAGCCAAAAAGTTCCCACTGGTTTGCCTCTGGGATTAGAAACTGACCTGAGGGTTTTTGAAACTACCTAAAGGGGAAAAGAATGTACCCCTTTTCTTTAGCAAGGGCTTGTTCCTGGGAACTATATAAGAGTATAGGATTTGGGGAATTGGGGAATTAAAGGTGGTCAGAGGCAAGCAGGCAGCAGCAAGGGCAATTGAATCTGCAAGCCTGTTTTCCTTGCCTGAAATGAATCCCCCTTCTGGTGTTCTTTTCCCAATTCTACAACTCTGTAAGAACAAAAATGCTCTGAACCTGGTGGGGGCTTAGAACCTCCAATGGTTGGCTTAGGGTGAGTTTAGAAGCTTCCTCAATTGGAAGGGCTATGGCAGCTTTAAGGCAGCTTTAAGACACTAAATTTCTTTGAGAAGCAAGGAGTCTGGGATAGGGTTCCAGAGACTGAATCAAGCCCCTTAGGACCTGGCCCTGCCTTCCATCAATGTACAGTGTAAAAGGCTTTAGGTAAAGCTGAGGTTGGGGCAAGAGATTAGTTTAGCTCTCAGGGTCTTAAAACTTTGGCCTGATCAAATAAGTCCCCCACTCAAGGGAATTATGTCAGGGCCTTGAATAGAATCACAGAGGGAGTTGGCAATAACTAAAATTAGGTATTAAATCCAAGCAATACCCAGGAAAGTACACAATGATTCAGGGAGTGATTAACAAACTGATAAAAAGCAATGTGGATCTTTACACAAAGAAACTTCATAGCCCTGGGTTGGGGGAAGGAGGTCTGGAAGTTAGGGGCTTTTTATAGCTATAGCCTGAGAAACCTCTCAGGGGGAACTGCAGATCAAGATAACATTTTTATACTGGATAGCCAGTGCCTGTCCAAATATGTGGAGGCTCTCATGAAAGCCCTGAGACACCTCCATGTTATGGATATGATTGTTCATGTTAATTGGTGAGGGGTTATGTTCCCCTGGATTTGCTCCTTCAAGGGCAAAAAGAAATTGTGAATCTTTATATAATGGTATGCAAAAGAAAGCATTTTTAAGATCTAAGATAGAAAACCATTGTGTTCCCTGGGATACTTGTATTGGGCTCATGACTTCTACTGACCATTTGCTCTGATTATAGAAATTTGCTATAAAAGGAAAAAGCAAGGACATGATTATAATAGCTTCAAAACAGGTCCTTCAAGCTTCAGCCTGACAAGTACATACATGACAAGGTAAAGCATCCTAGATCTGTTTGACAACCAATCATGCAGTAATAAGTCCACCTCATAACCAGATTCAGGAAAAATCAGGTGGGAAACAAAGAAACAGAATTGGGAAACTGAGTTCAAAGGATCCCACCTTAAGGAGAGGCTAAGATTATTCTCCCAACTCTTTCCCAGATAAGATATCCACCTGAAACAGTTCAGGAAGACATCCTTCTGAGTAATTTATTTAATGATCAGGCAATCAAATTCAAAATTCAAAAGAATATCAGTTATAGTCCCAAGAGATTTTATCTCTAATAACAAATTCTACTAATTACTGCTTAGGTTTAGATAACATTTAAAAAAAGTTTACAAGGACTAACACAGGGAATTTTGTTTAACATGTTTGATATGTTTAAACTACAAATCCTAAACAGGTTAATTTTTCAGAGCTGATGACCTTGCTTACCTTGATGGTTTCAAGAAAACTGGCAAGTTTAAAAATTAAGGGAGGGTTGACAGAGACCCCAGAGAAGGGACTGAGCTTGCTGTTGCCCATCCCAACTATTCTTAATGCTTTCATGGGCTGTGCTGTTTGATATCTCCCTGGACTCTGTGAAGGGATAAAAGGTGTTGCACATCTCATACTTGGAAGTGAATTGATAAGGCTTTCACCTTATCCTTCTTGTTCCACACACAGCAGTTAACAATTTTAAGTTTAACATGATGACAATAGCTCCAAATAACTTACTTAGGAATTTTAGAATTTTCCTAAGTAATATTCAAATAGTCTTAGCTGTAATTTCTATTCCCTTAAATAAGTTTCCCTTTTGTTTTAGGAAGAAAACAAGACAATTCTTAAAATTGAGATAGAATAGATTTTAAAATTAACTTTAATTAATGAGATTTCCTAAATTCTGATTAAATGTTCTAGACAAACTGAATTGCCATTTGGTTATTTTCCAATTCACGCAAATAATTTCTCTTTTGTGATCCAGGAAAATATTAAAGTGCCAGTTTTTCCTGACAGGTTCTCAGAAGTCTGACTCTAGATAACTTAAAAGCAGGCTGTTTGTAGCCAGAGTTTTTAAAGCAGTAGCAAACTGCTTTACATCTTCTGTTAACACTATCAGTGCAAATAGATTACAATTTACATATCCCTTTAGTGGGCTTTAATTAGAGCTCTTTCAAAATTACTTTACTCATATCTCAATATACTCAAATCTCAAATAACAAATTTCCAAATTACGTTATACACACATAGAAATCATTTATCTCACCAGTGACACTGTATGTTGATCACATCTAAAAACCCATAAAATTCTCAAAATATGAAGCAATTATACCCAATAAAGCAACTAACATTCATATAGCATATTTTGTGCGAAGCACATTTGCAATGTGATTTTCACAACAAAAACCATTATTTCTCTTTACAAGTCAGAAAACTGGGCAGAGATAAAATAGTTTGCCATAAATTACATAGCTAATACATTTCCACAATTGAAACAGAGATTGGTGGGCTTGCCAAATGCAGAGGTTGTCTGGCTTTTTCACCTGACACTGCTATGCTGGGTACTGCCAGGGGTACCCAGATTCTTCCCAGGCAGTTTCTGGACAGAACCTGCTGAAGGATGGAATAATTGGTGTCAGGATCTCTCTTTGATGGTAGTTTCAGATACCTGGGCTCAGGGACTGCTAACTATGGAGCCTACACCCCACTCCATCCCTATTCCCCTAAACTGGATTGGGGAGGTATTTGGGCAAGGTTCTATGGAATCCTCACTGTTGCTTCCCCTATTTATACAGATGAGGCAGAATTTGAGTTTCCCTACAGTACTTTAGCATTCTCTTTTCTTAATCTGATCTGAGAGGAGTTAGAAAACAGGGAGACTTGGGCTATATTGATCTTGCTAAAAATCCCCACAACTGAGATATACTTAGGACTGTTCCAGGGAGTGGAGTGGAAAGGATCCCTTAGTAACTTCTCGGGTGCTTTACCAAAAGAGCAGAAGGGAACTCTGGACAAAATAGGAGTCAAGGTGTATGAGGATGTATTCTGATGGAAGTGGATCTCTTCAATAAAGAGATCTAATTCAGTTTCAATTGATCAAGAATGGATAGAAGCAGCTACACCCAAAGAAAGAACACTGGGAAATGAATATAAACTGCTTGCGTTTTTGTTTTTCTTCCCAGGTTATTTATACCTTCTGAAACCAATTCTCCCTGTGCAACAAGAGAACTGTTCGGTTCTGCACACATATATTGTATCTAGGATATACTGTAACCTATTTAACATATATATGACTGCTTGCCATCTCGGGAAGGGGGTGGAGGGAGGGAGGGGGAAAATCGTAACAGAAGTGAGTACAAGGGATAATATTGTAAAAAATTACCCTGGCATGAGTTCTGTCAATAAAAAGTTATTTTAAAATTAAAAAAAAAAAAAGCTGGAACACTTATCCAAATGATTACTTATGATGTAAATATCAAATTTTATTAACCACCTGGTCATATTTTTATTATTTATTGAATGTAAATTGTAAGCACACACATTATATCAACAACTAAAGAAAAAACAAAACAAACAAAAAAAACAAAATAGGAGTCAAGGAAGGGTTAGCAAAAAGTTACTATTTACCTAGTTTGTTTTTTTCTTTTTCTTTTCTTTCAGAATGGGGTAAATTCCTGGAATTATCCCCAGTATTTCAGGAATTTTTCTTGCCATCTTAAAATGACTGCCAAATTTCTTAATTATTCCTCTCAAAACTTTGAGAATCTGCTAAGATGTTATTTTAATTTTAATTAGCTAACTTTTTTTTGTGTACCCTCCAGTTTGACCAGAGCTGATTCCACAGGAAAAAGTTAGGCTTTAAAATTTTTTTTCCCCCAGCATTCTAACTATAGCATAGAAGTTTTTTCTTGCTGGTTGTATTTTAAATCTTTCCAGGTAACAAAATCTAGGTCACAGAACAATTTTAACACAGACATTCTGCACAGAGACACAGAGATAGACAAAAATGACATGAAAGGAGATTGTCTCATTTTTGCCAGAAGCCATAAAATTTTGCCAAAAGCCATCCTATAGCACTTTGTCTTCTCTGGTGTCCTAGAGAAGGTAAAAAAGGTGGCAAAGGTTCCTTAGGAATTTTGCTGAAAATTCCAAGTATTTCCAAGTCTAAGTGTCCCCCCTCAAGGAAAACTTGCTGAGCATGCAACTCAAGACCGATGAGGTATAGGAATAGGGGGAGAGATCCTCTCAGTACAGAGACACAGATTGTATGCCAAAATCTGTGTGGCAAAAAGGGAAATCTTGTTGTTCATTAAAAAGGAAGCTGATTAGGGAATTTGGCAGAGATGGATTGACAAAATTTGATTATATGGGATATATTTGTCTTGGCCTGGGGTAGGGAGCTGTCTGGGCTAATCAACAGAAGACCATCAGACAGAGATCTCCAATCACTTGCCTGGGAGTTTGAAGGCTTTTCCCAGGGTCTGAGAACTCCCCAAAGGGGGTACAATTTCTGGCCCCCCCCAAAAGATCTCAGCATATGTCAGTGGAGGGTAATTGATCAAGATGTCCAATTGAATAAAACCAATTAACTGGGTGTTGTCTAGGAAAGGTATGCTTGAGACCCCAAATCACCCTTCCTTTACAGATTAAAGGGAATAGTTTCGGGGCCTTCCCCCCTCACACAATTTACATCAAGATGACCCAGACAAGCCTTCTCCAGTGGCTTGGGGTGGCCCAGCTATAGGATTCACAGAGAAAAAATGGGGGGCTTATCTTGAGTAGAAGGGAATCAATCCAGAGGAGACCGGACTTTTCCCATACTGTACCACCAAATATTGAGGTTGGGAAGGGACCCCAAAAGATTGGGGGTCATAGATTGGTGTTGCAAGGTGTCTCAAAAGAATTTGCAGGCTTGAACCCATATCCAAGTCAAGGGGCAAAGTTTATTGTAATTGTAATGCCAATTGAAGTGAGCTAAATTTGAAAAGAATTTAGCAAAGAATCAGAAGTAAGGACACATTTATCTAGTTCTTCATGTCATTGATATGCTAATTTTATAGCCTAGAGGTAGAATTGAGGAGTGATCTCAGGAATTTGATTATCACTGATCAGCAGATCTAGGTCTGTCCTAAGACCAGGAGACTTTAGACTCATTGACAGACAAAATTATCAGAACAATAATATTCTAAGATTAGAGAGCCTCAGGATCACTAATATATTTTCCCTAAAATCTAACTGATGAAATATTATTATATTCCTAAGTCAGGAGATTTTTACAATCATTGACAGGTTGCCAGAACAATAATACTCCAAGACTGGGGGGGGGGGGGGGGGGGAGGAAGGGGGAAGGGATCTTGGGATCACAGATTCCAAAGCCAGAAGATTTTAGAATCACTGGTAGATTGTTATGACAGAAGCTATCACATTCACATTTAATTCTAAGTGGTTAAGAGCAGGATCCAGAGGCTTGGCCTGCCCTCCCCTACTACCAGTTTAGTTGTAGGAGAATGTGGTATGGAGATAGCGTGTCTGAAGTTGAGGCTAGGAGTGTGAAAGGGAGGGAGGCAAGGGCTGTATGGGCGGTTTTTTGGGAAGGGAAAAAGTGGTGACTCAGAGCCAAGTTAGGAAAAAAATCAAGCTCATTTTCTCCCTTTCTGCCCTGCTTGCTTTTGGGCCATGAGCTCATAAAACAGGAAGCTGTGTCTGGCCAGAGAAAGACAGGCCTGAGTCCTCCTTTCTAATTGTTTTTCTTTGTAGAATCATAGGCCCCCTGAGGCCTTAGGACGTCAGCAGTTGCTGGAATTTTGGCATGCAATTGTGACCCCTTCTTCTCTCCAAGGGAGAGGTGTCATCATTTTTCCAGTTTGGAAGCTGTTCATTGCTCAAATGAGAGGCTCCAATTTGGCTGTAAATATGACCATTAGTCCTTCCTACCCTCCCCATGCATTTCAGCGTACAGTACTTAGGTTTTTAGATGTCATTGTTGGAAGTGCTTAAATAAAAGAAATTACTCTAGGCCAGAAGCCTGGTTTAATTAAAACATTTAGTAGCTTGGATATGTGAGTAATAATGTCATAATTCTTTTGGGGTTCTTATGTTGTAGAAGCAGTGTGTGTGGGATAGGTTGGGTGCAAGACCCCCTTCCCAATTAATTAATCAGAGATATCATTAGGTACAAAGAGAAAGTATCTATTTAATCCCTGCAAGGAGGGGCCCAGACACACCTGGGAGCCATCCCAACTCTACCATGTGCATCTGGAACTTGACCAGCTTCCAGCTTGTCCAGGGTTTAAAAACAAAAGACATGAGCCCTTCTCATTGGATAGACTAAAAGGACGTAACCAATGCTGGCTGCCTCCCACAGTCATGTACTGAGAAATACGTCATCCAATCAGTCCCATTCAAGTGGGATGGGGAGCTAAATTAGATTGCTAAGATACCTTTAGGACTTCCTCTAAAGAATCAGGACCAATAATGCCACTTTACCTAGGACTTCAGGAATTCAAGACATTCTTCTCTAGGAAAGACAGATTTTATTTTAGTCAAAAGTGATAACTATGGTAGATGGGGCAGAACCCCTGATTCTGATGAATTAGAAATGTGGATGGAGAAAAATATAAAAGGACTAAATGTTTTTACAGATTGATTGATGATGTATGTCTATTTCTAATGCTTATTAAGTGACCAAGACAAATCTTCTCATATTAAGTTGTCTCCAGGCTTGTAGGTACATAGAAATATAACATTTCATATTTAAAGCCTGATCGTTGCATTCTTCGTTCCCCATGCCTGGAATTTGCTCCCTTCCCCTCCTCATCTCCACCTTTTAGAACCCCTAGCTTCCTTCAAATGTTACTTTTTACATGAGGTTTTTTCCTAGTTCCCTCAGCTACTAGTACCTTGCTTCTCTGAACTTACTTTGTATTCTTTTTTTATTATTCATAATATGTATATATATTTGTATATTATTGATAGAACTCATGCCAGGGTAATTTTTTACAGCATTATCCCTTGCATTCACTTCTGTTCCGATTTTTCCCCTCCCTCCCTCCACCCCCTCCCCCAGATGGCAAGCAGTCCTTTACATGTTGAATAGGTTACAGTATATCCTGGATACAATATATGTGTGCAGAACTGAACAGTTTTCTTGTTGCACAGGGAGAATTGGATTCAGAAGGTTATTTGTATATATTTATGTACTTATATGCACATGTGTTCCCCTACAGAATGAGGGCAGAATTAATTCATTTTTGTCTTTCTACTCCCATAGCCTAGCATATTAAGCAATAGCTTAATCAATCTTTGTTGACTGATTTGATTGACATTTCCAAGTAGGGCTTTCAATATGTCAAAAGAGGAAACAGAAAAAAAAATTTCATAAAGTTGACTTAGAATTATTTCCAGAGGATAACAGAAAGGGAGTAATTTATTCCGCAAATATCTGAGTGCAAGGCTAGAACTGAAAAAACAGGATGTGTAAATAAGGTCTTTCATGGCACTGGGGACCATTTTCTGTATATTTCTCCTTCTTAATACAGTGTACTACATGTACACTTAATATATTTCAATGAATCCCTGACTTCATTCCTATGTATAGTCTTTGCAGTGAAGCAGATTACTTAATACGTGAATGAATGCATGAATACATAGCTTCTCATCTGGTCTGATTATTGTTCACATTCTTTCATTACTGGAATTGAACATTGTAGTTCAGTTCTTTAAAACTGACTTACTCAAGTTGTTGGAGGCATTTCTCTAACATTTTATGAGGGGGCAGCAAAAGAAAAAAAAAGACTATTTTTACAGTTTTTCTTACTTCTGCTATCTTTACCAAGTTTATTTCTAAATGTAACACTGGGCTGTTATTTCTTGTTTTCCCTACAAGGGCAGCCCAGCTTTCTTTTGCCATTAGACATTTCCATATTATTTTTTACACTTAGATCATTGTTGGAAATATTCTATAGTCCACTGATCCATCATTTTTCCATCTTTTGCCCTTTGGATCATTTACAATTTAATACTCTGTGATAGTTTTGTTTTTTGTTTTGAATCAATCAGCAAACATGTATTAAGCACTCACTATATAAGAGACACTATACTAAGCATTCTAGGTACACGGAATGACAAAAACCATTTCCTGTCCTTAATGGGCTCACAATCTAATAGAAGAGATATCATATAAATAACAAGGTACCTACAAGATAGAAAATTAATCTTGGAGGGGAAAGCACTTGCAGGGAGAAGGACCAGTAAAGCTTTCCTATAGAAGATCAAATTTGACCAAGCTAAGTCTTGAAGGACGCCAAAGAAAGTCAGAGAGGGGGAGAGGTGGGAGGGCTGGAAGGACAGCCAGTATGAGGACAAGAAGACAGAAAATTGAGTCTTCTACCTGAGAAGCAGCAAATAGAATGGAGGGTCTTAATGTGTATGAAGACTAAAAAAGTAAAACTGGGGCCTGTCATGAAGTGTTTTATCTCAAGTCCTGGAGGTAATAGGGATCTGAAGTTTTGTGTCTAATAAATCTATGTGTTAGAAAAATTAATTTGTTATAGAGCTAGAAAAAATAACAAAATTCATCTAGAAGAACAAAGGGTCAAGAATTTCAAGTGAATTAATGAAAAAAAATGTGAGGGAAGATGGCCTAACTGTACTAGACCTAAAACTATTATAGAACAGTGATCATTAAAACCATTTGGTATTGGCTAAGAAATAGAGTAGTGGATCAGTGGAATAGTTAGGTTCACAAGACACAATAATTAGTGACTATAATAATCTAGTGTTTGGTAAACCCAAGGACTCCACTGTTGTGATCAGTACAACACAAATGGGCTAATGGTGGTCGAAAAAAAGGAGATGGAGGTGCTGATAGTTTACTAGAGCCATTTATTGAGAGAATTCATGCTACTTATATACCCTAAAACCATAGGTTATCATGAAAAGCATTGTTCTGTGACCAACCCTGATTCCTATTTTCTATGATTTAATTCTTTGAAGCACGTTGTTATTTTCTAGAGACTCAATCTTATGTAAAGTTCATAATGTCCCAATAAATGTGCCAGGACCTTATGTTTTCTCATGATTTATCTTTGGTGGAGGGCATCATCCCAGTTACTGAAGTCTCTAGCTTCCTGGGATTTCTCTACACTCTACCTTCTGGGATAGGAACTCATTATTTGACAAAAATTGTTGGGAAAACTGGAAAATAGTATGCCAGGGGCTAGGCATTGATGAACATCTAACACCCTATACCAAGGTAAGATCGAAATGGATTTATGACTTACTCATAAATGATGATATTATAAACAAATTAGGAGAACAAGGGTCTACCTCTCAGATCTGTGGAGAAGGGAGGAATTTATGACCAAAAGAGAACCAGAGGGCATTATGAAATGCAAAAATAATTCTGATTATATTAAATTGAAAAGGTTTTGTACAAGCAAGACCAGTGTATCCAGGATTGGAGAAGGAAAAAAACTGGGCGGGGAGGAGGAGGGATTTGCATTCGGTGTTTCTAAAATAGAGAATTGACTCAAATTTACAAGAATACAAGCCCTTCCCCAGTTGATGAATGATCAGAGGACACAAACGACAATTTTCAGGTGAAGAAATTGAAACCATTTCTAGTCATATGAGGGAATGCTTTGGATCACTATTGATTAGAGAAATCCACATTGAGACAACTCTGGGGTTATCTCAGGGATTGGCTGGGATGACAGGAAGGAATTATGATGTATGTTGGGGGGTATGTTGTTTCACACTTCCCTTTTTATTGTCTTGATTCAGTTATTCAAGGCAATTCTAATAGCCATCCACATCCAGAGAGAGAACTATGAAAATTAAATATACATAAAAGTATGGTGTTTTCATATTTTTTGTTATTGTTATTGTTATTGTTTATGTATCTCCCCCCCCCCCCTTTTGATTTGATTTTTCTCACATAACATGACAAATGTGGAAATAAATTTAGAAGAATTGTACGTTTAGCCTATGCTGGAATGCTTTCTGTCTAGGGGAGGTAGGGGGGTAGGGAGAAAAATGTGGAACATAGGGTTTTGCAGGGCCGAATGTTGGAAACTATCTTTACATGCATTTTGCAAAATAAAAAACTATTATTATTTAAAAAAACAACAAAAATCACTTTGGCAGCATTGTCAAGGATGAATTGGAGTGGGGAGAAACTTGAGTCATATAGGCTTGGCTCTAAAAGTTATCAGAGGAAGGAAAACACTGATCCTATCATATGCAGGGTGGCACAATGGATAGAGTATAGGGCGGCACAATGGATAGAGTGTAGGGCATGGAGTCAGGAAAACCTAAGTTCAGATCAGCCTCATATACTTAATAGTTGTGTGAACCTTACTTTCTGTTTGTCTCAGTTTCCTCTGTAAAGTGGGGATAATAATAGCATACACCCTCATAGTTGTCGAGAGGATCAAATGAGATAATTTTTAAAGCACTTAGTATAGTACCTGGCACAGTAAGTTTTAGACATGTTAGCTATTATTATTACAACAATTATTATTATTATGGCTATGTGAGATATTTTGAAGGTAGAAACTATATGAATATATGTAATAAAAGTGATGACACTAAGGTAGTAAGTCTAGGTAACTGGAAGGATGGTCCTGCCCTTGAATAGTAATAGGGAAGTTTGCAAGAGGAAAGGATTTTGGAGGAATGAAAATAATTTTATTTTGGACATGATGTCTTTGAGATGAGACTTCCAATTTAAAAGTGCAGTTGTATATAATAATACAAGCCTGGAGCTCAGAAGAGATATCAGAGATGGGTATATGGATTTAGGAATCTTCTGTATATGGATAATATTTGAATGGATGGGAGTTGATGAGATCACCAACTAATATAGTACAGAGGGAGAAGAAAAGAGGTTCCATATGATCTTGAGAGGGTATCTATGGCTGGTAGGTGCAACATGGATGAAGAATCAGCAGAGGAGCTTGAGAAGAGGCAGAAGATAGAAGTAAAACTAGGAGAGAGTAGTGTTACAAAAACCTAACGAGGAGAGAATATTCTAAAGATGATCAGTAGTGTCCAGTGATAGAGAGATCAAGAAAAAAGAATTGAGAAAAGGTAATTAGACTTATCAATTAAGAGATCATTGGTAACATCATTTCTAGAGAACAATGATATTAGAAAGATTAGGTTTTTGGGAGAAGAGTTTGGAATTAAAAAAATCTCTGCCTTTATCTCTTAATATAGATGTAGTCAACAGAAATTTAAACTGTCCAAAATTGTGATATCATCTTGATGGGGAATACCTCATTTGGAAACTCCCTCCACAGATAACAGCAACTCTTCATATTTAGTCTTAGAAAGTTGCCTAGGGCAGATAGAAGTTTAGGGACAGTACTATTGTATTGTATTACAATATTGTATTATATGTGAGGGACAGAACATGAATCTTAGTTTTTGTGATTTCAGAACTGCTTTATATATTATCCCCACACTACTTAATAAACACTTGAAAATGTTTTTGAATAAATGAACAACAACAAAAAAAAAAAAAAAACAAGCAAAAGAAATGAACCTCCTTTGTAAAATGAGATAGCTTCCAAGATTACTTCCATTTTTAGCTCTAGGACCTTATGATCCTATGATTCTTGTTCCCAACTTACAGACTGGTTGAGGACACAAGACTTATATGCCCCAAAAAGGAAATAACATAGCAATAAATGAGTGATTTAAACAACAAGTTCCATGGAAAAATAGAAGAGGTCTGGAGACCACTGTAGGCTGGGGTGGTCAGTGAGAGATTGATGAAAATGTTGGCTTTTAGGTTGAGTTTTCAACCTAATTCAGTCTTCAACCTAGTTCAGAGGGAGTGGGACATACTGAGCTAGATGTTAGTATAAACAAATCTATTAATGTATATGAATATATGAGGCATGTTGGAGGTTTGTGCTGTGTAGGGAAATGAGTAGATTAATCTGATTAATCAAAAGAGGAGGAGGACATAAAGCCAGAAAGTTAGACATTAATTAAATCATGTTTTAGAGGACTTTGAATATGTGGTTAAAAAATTTGAACCTTTTCCTGTAAGCCAAAAGAAACAATTAAACATCTTATTATAGATAGTGTATAGTGCAGTGGATAGAGCACTGGGCTTGGAATGAGGAAGATTTATCTTCATAATTTCAAATTGGATTTTACACTTAACTAAGTGTGTGATTCTGGGCAAGTCACTTAACCCTTTTTGTCTCAATTCCTCATCTATGAAATGAGAGCTGGAGAAAGAAATGGCAAACCACTTTAGTACCTTTGCCAAGAAAACCTCAAATGGGATCACAAAGAGTCAGACATGACTGAACAACAACAAAGTATGATAGTCCATAGTGGCACTGTGAGACTCATATTTGCAGCAAATTTTTTCCATTCTGGATATCACCCCTATTCTTATATTTTTCTGTACATTTTTAGCCTATTATAGAGAAATTGCTCTTTTACCAATGGCACAATTCAAAATGTAAATTATAAGATGTTAATCAGATGTTTAACTATAAAGATGCACTTATACTCTGATATTATGATTTGTGCTGAACTTTCTCTTGCAGAATTAAAGGGAATCACCTCATTGGGTAGTAAAAATATCTAATAAGCCATAGAGATAGTAATTCAATTTGGGGGGAGTATAGTTTTGGAATGTGTTTGTGGGGAAAACTTCTAGAAGGGGATTTCTCTCTTCTCCTGTCTCCAGATGTCTTTGTAGTCTAGAGGGGAAGGAGGAGAATGGAAAAAATCCTATCTATTGGTTTGAGAATTCATCATTTGGAGTTGAAGGTTGAGGTAGCAGAGACACACATTCTATCTAGACACTCAGACAGTCACTCAAAGGAGAGGAAGTTATTTAAGAACTCAGATCCTGGCAGTGGAGAAAAGAACCAGTATAGAGAGAAGTAGATCTTTTTTTTTTTTAATAACTTTTTATTAATAGAACGCATGCCAGGGTAATTTTTTACAGCATTATCCCTTGCATTCACTTCTGTTCCGATTTTTCCCCTCCCTCCCTCCACCCCTTCCCCCAGATGGCAAGCAGTCCTTTACATGTTGAATAGGTTGCAGTATATCTTGCAGTATATCCTAGATACAATATATGTGTGCAGAACCGAACAGTTCTCTTGTTGCATAGGGAGAATTGGATTCAGAAGGTATAAATAACCCGGGAAGAAAAACAAAAATGCAAGCAGTTTATATTCATGTCCCAGTGTTCTTTCTCTGGGTGTAGCTGCTTCTGTCCATCTTTGATCAATTAAGGGAGAGAAGTAGATCTTAAGAGTTTAGTTTAGCAACTATCAACCAGAGATTACATGCCCAAGGGCAGCTGCAAGAGGCCTCAACAAAGAAATAAAAGTCTTATAATCCCTGTAATACCAGCAGCTCTGACTTACCTTTGTCACACCTGCATTCTGCACACACATTTACCTCATTATTAGTGTACTATAAGCTTGAGTTGATTCTTTCTATGTATTCTGTTTATTGCAGATTGATGGGGAAAATGTTTTGTAGTTGCTCTTTCTTCTATGCCATCTTAGTAAATAAATTTGCCATGAGCTAATTACAGTCTACTGGATGATTGTTAATGGAAAGTACATTAGTGGGGGTGGGGCATTCCTGAACTATTGTGTAAGGAATGGAATTCCCACAAGATTCCTACTAGAATCAGAGTAGTAGGCACCTTCTGGGATGCTAACCCAATATATGAGTGTAAATGAGTGTAAAGTAGCCCTATGTAAATGTTATGCTTTTCTTGCTTTCCAATTTTTATTTACTGCTTCCCTAACTGTTGTATCAGATGTAAAAACCAAATCTTACCAGAATTCTATTACATTCTTCTCCCACAAAATTCCTGATCTGGTTTGCTTTATCAAATCTTATCGTGGTAATTACTCTATCTTCCTTCCCTTTATATCAAGTAGGTAGTGACAGATTTCTCTCCAGCTGGGTTACCTAAGACTTCTTTGGTGAGCCTGAAGATCATTGCATGGAAAGGTCCCATCAACTTTCCTGTCATTTCTTTGATGACCTTTCTCTTTAGATATTTCATTACACGCCTTGGACCTTTCTTCATGTGAATTTAAATGAACAATAAAAGCCTACCCATTACAGGCTTGATTGATTCTTTTGTGAAAACCCTTAGTATTCCTGCAATTGCACATATGGATTGGTTAATCAAGGATAAATGAAAGCAGTATTTTAAGATTGAACTGATAATTCAAAAGGATTGGGGCATTGAGAGACAGTGGACAATAAGATCAATTAATCTGCAATAATAAAAATGGAGCAATTTAAAGTTTCTGAAGCATTTTTGCAGCCTTGTAAAGTAGATTGTAAAAGAAATATCGTGCCCATTTTACAAATGAGTTCACTGTGAAATAACTACTCTAAGTCATTGAGGATTTGCACCAAATCCAGTGATCCTACCATGATAACATACTACCTTTGAACCAAGTCAGGGTAAGTTTTCAGAAAGTCAGATAAGGAAATGAGGCTCCTTCTCATCCCTTCCTCCCATCAGGCAGTTATGTAGTTGAGTAGTAAGAGTCCTGGGACTAGAAGCAAGAACCTTTGTTCTAGTCCTGACTCAGAAGCTGTTTCATTGTGACAGTGACTTATGAAACTTCCTCCTCTACATCACTACTGTGGCTAATTTATTTGTTATTTTTCATATAAGAGAAATATTTCTGCCTCCTTAATAAGCAGAATGGGGCAGTGGGCAAGAGCAGGTTTCAGAGTCACAGGTTCTATGCCCTTGGACAGATCTATTAGACTTCTCAGTACCTCAGGAGTCTGTTACTTTAAGCTGAGGAACACTTAATGAAAGATTGTTTGCTCACATGTATGATTATTCACACACGCATACCTACATATGTCTTACATCTCTTAGGTCTATCTATCCAACTATCTAAAGATGTAGCCCATGTGAAGCTACATAGATAGTATCTCAGGTCTGGGCTGTCTCTGAGGAGAAGGCAAAGGACTTTGCCTGTATAGCCCTTTTTAGCTGGGAGAAGGAGCAGAAAAGTTCTCATAAAGCTGAGACAGGATAATCTTCTCTCATCAGTGATAATTATATTTGTCTTCTGTGTTCCAAATCTCTGGATCTAAGGGTAAGTTAAGATAGGATAAGATTGCTCCTGATTTTTCTTAAATAGGACAATTAAGTTTGGACAATTGGTAGCTCCAAACTTATATCTCTGGGCTTGGCTTTGTAATGCTGGGGAAACTGAGGCAGGAGAGAGATTAGAGAGACCCTAATATTTTATTAATTGGAGAGCATAATTGACTGGACAGGACTCTCGTCTCAAAGTGTCCAGTGATGAATGTGAGTTCTTACTGACATATATAGCCACATGGCTTAGCTACAGGGGTAGACCAATGCAGGGGTGGAGTCAGAACACTGAGAGTGGGAAGTTACAGACAAAGAAGGGCACAGAAGTGGGAAACTTCTTCACAGACCCATTTGGCTCTGTCAGGATGGGGGGAGGCCATAAATTCTTACTAAAAGCCAGAGTCAGGATGTCTGAATAAACAGAAGTAAAGATGTCAATGAGGTATCTGGGATAGTCTTATCTTTTGGAATATTTTAGAGGGATAGTGTAAATTCTTGAGGACAGAAAGAGTCAGTCAGGAAGTCTGATCTCCCCCTCTTATCTTGAATCTTACATTAGCAATTTATAACCTTAGAGCAAATGGTCCTCAGTCTTAATGGACCAGAGAGGAGTTTTACAACTAAGGGGATGAGGCAGAACAGTTAAGGAAACTGAGATAGAACAATTTAGGGAAACTCAGTCAGGACTAGTGCAGGGAAACTAGTACAGGGAAACTGAGTCAGGACAGTTAAAGAGAACTGTGTCACAACAGCTTCTTCCCACTAAACCTTCATTGCAAAAGATCATCACAGATACTGAATAGCAAATAAACCCATTTGTTTGAGTAAGATAACAAACATAAATCAGAAAATTTTACAAATTAGAAAATGACAAAGGTTACATATGAGTGAATGGTGATTGAGCTCTTCAGGTAGGAATGAAATAAGATGTCAGCTTAACCTGGGAGAAAGGGAAAGATCTTATCCAAAAAAAGTCCATTCCCAGACATAAGATTTCAAGCAAATCCTAAGACATGGCTTCTTATCAATGTTTGCCATTCTAAAGTCTCTCTCTCTCTCCACTATCTACCTAGAAGTTCTCTTTCCAGGAAAAGGGAAAGAGAACAAGCATTCATTAAGCACCTCCCATGTATAAAAGATGCTATGATAAACAATTTACAGATATTTTTTCATTTGATTCTCCAGATCCAGTTCTCTATATACTATGCACTTTAGGTGACATCTGATCATCTAAGGGCATAAAAAGTCTCAGTCAATGGAATCTGGGCTTCTCAGTCTTTTTTTTTTTTTTTTTTTTTTTTTAATTAAAGCTTTTTACTTACAAAACATATGCATAGGTAATTTTCCAACATTGACCCTTTCAAAGCTTTCTGTCCAAATTATCCCCTCCTTTCCCCCCAACCCCCTTCTCTACACAGCAGGTAGTTTAACATGTTAAATATGTTAAATATATGTTAAATCCAATATATGTATACATATTTATACAGTTCTCTTGCTGCACAAAAAAAATCAGTTCTAGAAATTAAAAAAAAAAAACTGAGAAGGAAAACAAAATGCAAGCAAACATCCACAGAAAATATGAAATGCTATATTGTGGTCCACACTCAGTTCCCACAGGCCTCTCTCTGGATGTATATGGCTTTCTTCATTACTGAACAATTGAAATTGGTTTGAGTCATCTCATTGTTGAAGAGAGCCATGTCCAACAGAATTGATTATCATATAATCTTGTTGTTGCTGTGTATAATGATCTCCTGGTTCTGCTCATTTCACTTACCATCAGTTCATATAAGTCTCTCTGAAATCATCTTGATGATCATTTCTTACAGAAAAATAATATTCCATAACATTCATATACCATAATTTATTCAGCCATTCTCCAATTGATGGGCATCCATTCAGTTTCTAGTTTCTTGCCACTACAAAAAGGGCTGCCACATTGTTGCACATACAGGTCCCTTTCCCTCTTTTAGGATCTCTTTGGGATATAAGCCCAGTAGAAACACTGCTGAGTCAAAGGGTATACACAGTTTGATAACTTTTTGAGCGTAGTTCCAAATTGCTCTCCAGAAGAGTTGGATCCGTTTACAGTTCCACCAACAATGTATCAGTATCCCAGGTTTTTCACATCCCCTCCAATATTCATCATTATCTTTTGTCATTATTAACTATTATAAATTTGAGTCAATTCTCAATTGAGGCCTTTCCTCATCTCCAAAATATATAGAGAATTTAATTTATAAGAAATCAAGCCATTCTCCAATTGATAAATGATGAAAGGATATGAACAAACAATTTTCAGATGATGAAATTGAAACTGTTTCCACTCATATGAAAGTGTTCCAAATCATTATTGATCAGAGAAATGCAAATTAAGACAACTCAGAGATACCACTACACACCTGTCAGATTGACTAAGATGACAGGAAAAGATAGTGACGAATGTTGGAGGGGATGCAGGAAAACAGGGACACTGATACATTGTTGGTGGAATTGTGAATGGATCCAACCATTCTGGAGAGCAATTTGGATCTATGCTCAAAAAGTTATCAAACTGTGCATACCCTTTAATCCAGCATTGTTACTACTGGGCTTATATCCCAAAGAGATACTAAAGAAGGGAAAGGGACCTGTATGTGCCAAAATGTTTGTGGCAACCCTGTTTGTAGTGGCCAGAAACTGGAAACTGAGTGGATGCCCATCAATTGGAGAATGGTTGGGTAAATTGTGGTATATGAATATGATGGAATATTATTGTCCTGTAAGAAATGACCAGCAGGATGATCTCAGAGAGACCTGGAGAGACTTACATGAACTGATGCTAAGTGAAATGAGCAGAACCAGAAGATCACTGTAAACTTCAACTGTTAAGTCCGGGCTAGCTCGATTCTGGAGTCCAGAATCTCCACCTTTCTCCTCCTTGTCCTGATGCCAAGTGAGTCTCTAGCCTCTGTCACCCCACCCTCTAATCCTTGCCTGTGATTATCTTAACCCCAAACACTGAGCCAGCACCAATGGTAAGAAGGGCCATTTTTCCAAATATATCCTAAAAGAGTCATTGTGGAACAAGTAATTAACCTTAAATGCTCTATTGTCTGATTCAAGTTTTTATAGTTTCAGCTCTTTATATTCAACAATACGATATGATGATCAATTCTGATGGACGAGGCTCTCTTCAACAATGAGAGGATCCAAATCAGTTCCAATTAATCTGTAATGAACAGAACCAGCTACATCCAGAGAAAGAACACTGGGAAATGAGTATGAACCACAACATAACATTTCTACTCTTTCTGCATCTTTGTTTTTTCTTCTCAGGTTATTTTCACCTTCTTTCTAAATCCAATCTTTCTTGTGCAAGCATGTCCTTGCTATATACAGATACCTGTATAAATATATATACATATATTGAATTTAACATATACTTTAACATATTTAACATGTATGGGACTACCTGCCATCTAGGGGAGGGGAGGGAAAGAAGGAGGGAAAAAGTTGGAACAGAAGTTTTTTCAAGGGTCAGTGTTGAAAAATTACCTATGTATATGTTTTGTATATAAAAAGCTATTTTAAAAAATGAGGCCTTTATCAGGTCCTTTGGATGTAAAAAATGTTTTCCCGGTATATTGCTTCCCTTCTAATCTTTTCTGCATTAGTTTTGTTTGTACAAAAACTTTTTAACTTAATATAGTCAAAATTATCTATTTTATGATCAATAATGATCTCTAGTTCTTCTTTGGTCAAAAATTCCTTCTGGAGCCATAGATTTCAAGAGGAAATTGATAAACTGGAGATTATATAGAGGGACAACCAGGATAGGAAGGGGACTTGAGTTCATTTCACATGAGGTTTTCTGGGAGGAAGCAAGAATGTTTATTTTGGAGAAGAGAAGATGCAAGGGAAGCATGAGAGCCATCTTTAAATATCTGAAGGACTATCATAGAATTGGACTGTTTTTTGTGTGGCCCTAGTGCAGAATAAATGGTGTCAACTATTAGAAACAAATTTAATACTGGTATCAGGAAAAGCCCTAAGAATTGAAGATGGCGGAGAGGAGGCACATAGCTATGTAGCTCCGTGTTTTCTCTCACTATCCATTTCATTACAAGCCTCTGAATTGATGCTTGACTGAAAAAAAACCCACAAATAGTTACCAAGAGAAGCCATCCTTGAGATTTGCCAAGAAAGGTCTGTTTTTACTGGAGGGCTGGGACGGTTTTAGATCGGGCGCAGGCTGTGGGCAGTGGCAGTGAGAGCACAGGAGCAGACTGGAGAGGGGGTGGGGAGTGATCGCAGCCATCTCTGCGGGGAGAGCTTCGCTACAGGACTGGATACTTTGCCCTGGTAGCAAGTCAGCAGCCCAGCAGAGAAGCTAAAAACACTGGGGGTGAAGAATACAACCCTAAACAGCTGGAGTCTCTTGGGACCTGGCCACCCTTCCCCCACAGTGACTCAGCACGCTCTCGAATCTCAGAGCGCAGGCGCACACAGTTGGGCTAGTGCCTCACTGCTGCCCCCACAGTCTGTAGAGGAAGCTTGGTAACACCACCCAGCCCCTCCCCCAAAGAAAGACTCCAGTTTTTTCTTTTTTTCTTTGCTAATTTGTCTTTGATTCTTTGACATAATGAGCAAAAAATTGAAGAGGACTTTAACCCTTGACAGCTTCTATACAGATAGAGAGCAGACTCTAAATCCTGAGGAGACTAAAAACAGACAGTCTCCAGGTGAATCCCCAAAGGAGGAGATCATCTGTTCCTCAGCACAGATGAATCTCATGGAGGAAATTAAAAAGGCTCTCACAAGAGAGCTAGAAGAAAAATGGGAAAAGGAGAGGGAGGCTTGGCAAGAGAGTCTGGAGAAGTCATCCCACTCAGTTAAAGAGAGACTGGATAAAGAAATAAAATCCTTGAAAAATAGGATTGGTGAACTGGAAACAGAAAATAGCTCTCTAAAAAACAAAATTGGCGAAATGGAAAAAAATTCCATAGAACAAAAGAACTCAATGGGACAATTAGAAAAAGATTTTAAAAGAGTGAGTGAAGAAAACACTTCATTGAAAATCAGAATTGAACAATTGGAATTGAATGACTCAAGGAGACAAGAAGAATCAATCAAGCAAATCCAAAAAAATCAAACAATGGAAAAGAATGTGAAATACCTTCTGGGGAAGACAACAGATCTGGAAAACAGATCCAGGAGAGACAATCTGAGAATCATTGGACTCCCAGAAAAGCATGATGACAAAAAGAGCCTGGACACTATTTTCCAGGAAATTATCAAAGAGAACTGCCCAGAAGTCATAGGAACAGAGGATAAAATAGACATTGAAAGAATTCATCGATCACCCACTGAAAGGGATCCTAAAATCAAAACACCAAGGAATATAGTGGCCAAATGCCAGAACCCTCAGACGAAGGAAAAAATATTGCAAGCAGCTAGAAAAACCCAATTCAAGTATCGAGGAGCCACAATAAGGATCACCCAGGATCTGGCAGCATCCACATTAAAGGATCGAAGGGCCTGGAATATGATATTCTGAAAGGCTAAGGAACTTGGTATGCAACCAAAAATAACTTACCCAGCTAGAAAGAGCATCTTTTTCCAGGGAAGAAGATGGACATTCAACGAAGTAAGCGAATTTCACCTATTTTTGATGAAAAAGCCAGAACTTAACAAAAAGTTTGATCTACAAATATAGAACTCAAGAAAATCTAAAAAGGTAAAGATTAATCTTGGGAACTATATTTCGGCTATAAAGATGTATAAAGAATACATGTATACCTTGTTCTAGAAACTGATGTGGAAAGGACATTGTACCAGAAAAAGGGGAAAGTGGGGGTACTACATCTCAAGAAGAGGCAAAGGAAACCTATTATATCTGAGAGAAGTAATGGAGGGTGATGAATTTAGTGGGTATCTTACTGCCTTCAGAATTGGCTTTAAGAGAAAAATTTTAGACATATTCAATCTATGGTGAAACTTCTCCCATCTCATTGAAAAGTGAGAAGGGAAAAGTGAAAAGGGAAGGAATAAGCTAAGTGGAAGGGAATAGGGAAACTGGGAGGGAAAGGGGTAAGATAGGGGGAGGAACTCTAAGGCGGGGGGGGGGAAGGGATGCTAAAAAGGGAGGGCTGTGAGAAGCAAGTGGTGCTCACAAGCTTAATACTGGGAAGGGGGGAAAGGGGGAAAGAAGGGAGAAAAGCATAAACCGGGGTTAACAAGATGGCAAGTAATACAAAATTGGTCATTCTAACCATAAATGTGAACGGGGTAAACTCCCCCATAAAGAGGAAGCGGTTAGCAGAATGGATTAAAAGCCAGAATCC
Organism: Antechinus flavipes; assembly: GCF_016432865.1. Classification (NCBI taxonomy): domain Eukaryota; kingdom Metazoa; phylum Chordata; class Mammalia; order Dasyuromorphia; family Dasyuridae; genus Antechinus; species Antechinus flavipes. The sequence goes on from NC_067401.1 coordinate 189,376,756, forward strand.
TACAATATGTTGTTTACAGGAAACACACCTGAAGCGGGGAGATACATGCAGGTTAAAGGTAAAAGGTTGGAGCAAAATCTACTATGCTTCAGGTGAAGTCAAAAAAGCAGGGGTAGCCATCCTGATCTCAGATCAAGCTAAAGCAAAAATTGATTTAATTAAAAGAGATAAGGAAGGGCACTATATCTTGCTAAAGGGTAGCATGGATAATGAAGCACTATCTATATTAAACATATATGCACCAAAGTGGTGTAGCATCTAAATTCTTAAAAGAGAAATTAAGAGAGCTGCAAGAAGAAATAGACAGTAAAACTATAATAGTGGGAGATCTTAACCTTGTACTCTCAGAATTAGATAAATCAAACCACAAAATAAATAAGAAAGAAGTCAAAGAGGTAAATAAAATACTAGAAAAGTTAGATATGATAGATCTCTGGAGAAAATGTAATGGAGACAGAAAGGAATACACTTTCTTTTCAACAGTTCATGGAACCTATACAAAAATTGACCATATATTAGGACATAAAAACCTCAAACTCAAATGCAGTAAGGCAGAAATAGTAAATGCATCCTTTTCAGACCACGATGCAATGAAAATTACATTCAACAAAAAGCCAGGGGGAAGCAGACCAAAAAATAATTGGAAACTAAATAATCTCATACTAAAGAATGATTGGGTAAAACAGCAAATCATAGACATAATTAATAGCTTCACCCAAGAAAACGATAATAATGGGACATCATATCAAAATGTATGGGATGCAGCCAAAGCGGTAATAAGGGGAAATTTCATATCTCTAGAGGCCTATTTGTATAAAATAGAGAAAGAGAAGGTCAATGAATTGGGCTTACAACTAAAAATGCTAGAAAAGGAACAAATTAAAACCCCCCAGTCAAACACTAAACTTGAAATTCTAAAAATAAAAGGAGAGATCAATAAAATTGAAAGTAAAAAAACTATTGAATTAATTAATAAAACTAAGAGTTGGTTCTATGAAAAAACCAACAACAAGACAAACCCTTAGTAAATCTGATTAAAAAAAGGAAAGAGGAAATTCAAATTGTTAGTCTTAAAAATGAAAATGAGAACTTGCTACTAACAAAGAGGAAATTAGAGCAATAATTAGGAGTTACTTTGCCCAACTTTATGCCAATAAATTCGACAACTTAAATGAAATAGAATACTTCCAAAAATATAGCTTGCCCAAACTAACAGAGGAAGAAGTAAATATCCTAAACAGTCCCATCTCAGAAAAAGAAATAGAACAAACTATCAATCAACTTCCTAAGAAAAAATCCCCAGGACCAGATGGATTTATATTTGAATTCTATCAAACATTTAAAGAACAATTAACTCCAATGCTAAATAAACTATTTGAAAAAATAGGGATTGAAGGAGTCCTACCAAACTTCTTTTATGACACAGACATGGTACTGATACCTAAACCAGGTAGGCTGAAAACAGAGAAAGAAAATTATAGACCAATCTCCCTAATGAATATTGATGCTAAAATCTTAAATAAAATATTAGCAAAAAGATTACAGAAAATCATCCCCAGGATAATACACTATGACCAAGTAGGATTTATACCAGGAATGCAGGGCTGGTTCAATATTAGGAAAACTATTAGCATAATTGACTATATCAATAACCAAACAAACAAAAACCATATGATCATCTCAATAGATGCAGAAAAAGCATTTGATAAAATCCAACATCCATTCTTAATAAAAACACTTGCGAGCATAGGAATAAATGGACTTTTCCTTAAAATAGTCAGGAGCATATATTTAAAACCATCAGTAAGCATCATATGCAATGGGGAAAAACTGGAACCTTTCCCAGTAAGATCTGGAGTGAAGCAAGGTTGCCCATTATCACCATTATAATTTAATATCGTATTAAAAACACTAGCCTCGGCAATGAGTCGAGAAAGATATTAAAGGAATTAGAGTAGGCAATGAGGAAACCAAACTATCACTCTTTGCAGATGATATGATGGTATACCTAGAGAACCCCAGAGATTCTACTAAAAAGCTATTAGAAATAATTCATAATTTTAGCAAAGTAGCTGGCTACAAAATAAATCCCCATAAATCCTCAGTATTTTTATACATCACCAACAAAACCCAACAGCAAGAGATACAAAGAGAAATTCCATTCAGAATAACTGTTGAGAAGTGAATGCAAAGGATAATGCTGTAAAAAATTACCCTGGCATGCGTTCTATCAATAAAAAGTTATTTAAAAAAATAAAAATAAAAATAAATTGCCAATAACTCCAGGCTCAATTTTTAATCCTTGTAGATTCATGAAAAAAAAAAAAAAGGTTTTTATAGAAGTATAACATAGGAGATATTTTGGAATATTTTTGATTCTTTTCATCTATGTTTACTTTATGGCTAATGGTTAATATAAGGGGTCTCTTTTAATTAATGCACTGTATAATTGTGTAGCTCTTATAGTAAAAAAGTAGATCTATTACTATGTGTATGTATATGTACACATATATGCTGCCAAGAATTAAGTCATTCAATAAGAATTTGTTGTGTTTACTATATATGTGTTATATATGTCCTATTCTAGGGATATAAAGTAAAAATAGTCTCTGCCCTCAAGGAGCTTACATTCTAATATGGGAGACAACATAGACAGATGCGCAATAGAACAATAGTTGGAAGATAGGGAAAGGTATTAGCATTTGTTTGGTTTGGAAAGGGCTTCTTCCTGTAGAAGTTGCAATTTGAATTTTCTAGAAGGAAGCCAGGGAAACTAAGAAGTGGACATGAGAATGTTCCAACCATGTGTAATGAAAATTGAAAAAGGAGTACACAGAATTCATCAAGAAGGGAGTTTTAATATTATGTTCAAAGAACTGCAGTCAAACCAGTGTTGCTCCTTTATAGATTTTGTGAATGTAAGGTAAAGTAAAAGAAAATCAGAGAGAAAGGGGCAGGTTATGAGGGGAATTATTGGCAAAAATTTCTATGTTTAATTTGATTAAATTTCAAATATGAAAAAAAAAGATAAACAGAATAACTGTTGATACCATAAAATATTTGGGAATCTATCTACCAAAGGAAAGTTAGGAATTATATGAGCAAAATTATCAAAAAGTCTCCACACAAATAAAGTCAGACTTAAATAATTGGAAAAATATTAAGTGCTCTTGGATCGGCGAGCGAATATAATAAAGATGACAATACTCCCTAAACTAATCTATCTATTTAGTGCTATACCAATCAGACTTCCAAGAAAATATTTTAATGATCTAGAAAAAATAACAACAAAATTCATATGGAACAATAAAAAGTCAAGAATCTCAAGGGAATTAATGAAAAAAAAATCAAATGAAGGTGGCCTAGCTGTACCTGATCTAAAATTATATTATAAAGCAGCAGTCCCCAAAACCATTTGGTATTGGCTAAGAAATAGATTAGTGGATCAGTGGAAAAGGTTAGGTTCACAAGACAGAATAGTCAACTATAGCAATCTAGTGTTTGACAAACCCAAAGACCCTAACTTCTGGGATAAGAATTCATTATTTGATAAAAACTGCTGGGATAATTGGAAATTAGTATGGCAGAAATTAGGCATGGACCCACACTTAACACCATATACCAAGATAAGATCAAAATGGGTCCATGACCAAGGCATAAAGAACGAGATTATAAATAAATTAGAGGAACATAGGATAGTTTATCTCTCAGACTTGTGGAGGAGAAAGAAATTTGTGACCAAAGATGAACTAGAGACCATTACTGATCACAAAATAGAAAATTTTGATTACATCAAATTAAAAAGCCTTTGTACAAATAAAACAAATGCAAACAAGATTAGAAGGGAAGCAACAAACTGGGAAAACATCTTCACAGTTAAAGGTTCTGATAAAGGCCTCATTTCCAAAATATATAGAGAACTGACTCAAATTTATAAGAAATCAAGTCATTCTCCAATTGATAAATGGTCAAAGGATATGAACAGACAATTTTCAGATGATGAAATTGAAACTATTACCACTCATATGAAAGAGTGTTCCAAATCATTATTGATCAGAGAAATGCAAATTAAGACAACTCTGAGATACCACTACACACCTGTCAGATTGGCTAAGATTACAGGAAAAAATAATGATGAATGTTGGAAGGGATGCGGGAAAACTGGGACACTAATGCATTGTTGGTGGAGTTGTGAACGAATCCAACCATTCTGGAGAGCAATCTGGAATTATGCCCAAAAAGTTATCAAATTGTGCATACCCTTTGATCCAGCAGTGTTTCTATTGGGCTTATATCCCAAAGAAATACTAAAGAAGGGAAAGGGATCTGTATGTGCCAAAATGTTTGTGGCAGCCCTGTTTGTAGTGGCTAGAAACTGGAAATTGAATGGATGCCCATCAATTGGAGAATGGCTGGGTAAATTGTGGTATATGAACGTTATGGAATATTATTGTTCTGTAAGAAATGACCAGCAGGATGAATACAGAGAGGCTTGGAGAGACTTACATGAACTGATGCTAAGTGAAATGAGCAGAACCAGGAGATCATTATACACTTCGACAACAATATTGTATGAGGATGTATTCTGATGGAAGGGGATTTCTTTGACAAAGAGACCTGAGTTTCAATTGATAAATGATGGACAGAAGCAGCTACACCCAAAGAAAGAACACTGGGAAACGAATGTGAACTATCTGAATTTTTTGTTTTTCTTCCAGGGTTATTTTTACCTTCTGAATCCAATTCTGCCTGTGCAACAAGAGAACTGTTCGGTTCTGCAAACATATATTGTATCTAGGATATATTGCAACATATCTAACATATATAAAACTGCTTGCCATCTAGGGGAGAGGGTGGAGGGAGGGAGGGGAAAAATCGGAACAGAAATGAGTGCAAGGGATAATGTTGTAAAAAAATTACCCTGGCATGGATTCTGTCAATATAAAGTAATTATTAAATAAAATTTAAAAAAAAATTAAAAAAAAAAAGCCCTAAGAATTAGAGTTGTACAAGAACCAAATAGCCTGCTTTGAAAAGTAATGAGATCTTCCTTGTTGGAGATCTTCAAGCTAAGGGCAGATAACTACATATCATATTTATTATTTCTTTGGGAATCCTTTGGATTATAGATGGATATAACCTACCTTCTAGTCTTCTCTGTCTATATAAAGATAAAAATCTAGACTGGCTATTAATGAATCATAAAAATCTCAGTTGATAGAAATCTTAGAGGTCTTAACCTGGGCAAATAGTCATCCCTTTATGGAGAATTAATAGGGAATCTACTACTTCTAAATGGGTTCCATTTCATTCTGGATGATTGTGATTTTTAGAAAGCTTTTTGTTACAAAAAAAATGAAACTGTCTTTCCTTAACTTCTGCCTCCTGAATAAATTAAAAAAGCAAAAAGCTTTTTAAAAAATAGTGCTTACTATGCAGGGGACTATGCTACGACCTGGAGATATAAATTCAAAAGACAGGCAGTTTTTACCCTTAAAGAGCTTATATTGTAAAGGGGGAACCGTCACATTTAGGGGAGCAGTAGCTAGAGATGCATAAAGTTAAAGACATAACAAGTAGAGACATAGGGTTATTTATCTATAGATCCCTTTTGATAATCTGATGAAATCCATGGACCCTTTCTTGGAATATTATTTTTAAAAGCATCAGATAAAATAAAAATATTTAAAAAGAAAATCAATTCCCTTAAAATAGTTATCAAAACACTAAAAAAAAATATTTCATAGAACTCAAAGGAAGCTGGGCAACACATTGTATAGAGTGCTGCATCTAAAGTCAGGAAGACCTGAATTTAAATGCAGTCTCAGATGTTTACTAGCTGTTCAACCTCTCTTTGCCTCAGTTTCCTCAATTGTAAATTGGGGATCATGATAATACCTACTTTCCAGGATTGTTATGAGAATGAAATAAGATATATATTAGATTTAAATTTATATAATTTATATATATTAGAACAGTATCTGATACATAGTAAGCATTTAATAAATCCTTCTCCCTCCTTCCTTCCATCTTTCCTTTCTTTCCTCCCTTCTTTCTTTCCTTCCTTTCTCCCTTACTCCCATCTTTCCTTCCTCCCTTCTTTCCTTTCTTCCTTCCTTCCCTTCTCCTTCTTTTCCTCCTTTCTTTCCCTTCTCCCTTTCCCTCCTTCCCTCCTTCCTTCCTGATTTCTCCATATTAAGAACCTCTGCCAAATGGTAATCAAACTATAGCTCTTTTGCAAAAGTCATGGTGGTATTGAATTAATTATTCTTCCCAGAATGTGAGGTAGAAAGAAGGGAGGAACAGAGCTGAAGGAACTCAAGATGGCATGACTACTACTCATGGTTTAGTAGGTAGGGCCAAACTCTCACTTTCTCTCTCTTCTTCTTGATGAAAGCCCCTTGAATATTCAAAGATAGGTTCCATAGTGTCAGTAAGTCTTTTCTTCTCTGGGCTGAGCATAATTAGTTCGTTCAAATGATCTTCCTGTGACAAAGTTTCCAGTGTATTCAAAATTGTCAATATCTTTCTTAGATGGTGGTACTCAGAAATGGACTCAATATTCCAGAAATTATCTAAAGGGCACTATAGTTAAGGCAAGCATACTATTATATTAGAGACTCATGAACTATGATTTTGGAGTGCAAACCATATAGTGATTTGAATCTCAGCATGGAACCTACTAATGTGAAGTAGCACGACAGGCCAGAGTGGGCTGTATATGAAAATAAATGGCTTCTATTATCATTTTTTAAAACCATTCTATAAAGCTTTATTTTCTTTTTGGCCAGAAAGCAAGTCCTGTGCCACAGGCCAGCATATAAACCATATATATCCTCAAAGGGTCTTGGATACTGTATATATGTGTGCACACGTGCATGTACATATATATGGAAGTATCTGAATTTACTATCATTCTTTTAGATAAAAATACATAAGCTGTTTCTTGTTGCAGTTTTTTGTTTTGTTTTTTTAAAGCAAAAGGCAGAAACTATCACATATAATTATTGAACTAGGGAAAAGGAATCTTTTCTCCCTTGTATAAGGAATGGTTGGTCTCTCTTTTTCTTTCTAAGTCTTGGCTGAAGTGGATCCATTCTTCATCAGCATTCTTGCAGCATTATGGTGTCTAATATTCTAGAACACAAAGCAGAGCTACTCTCTAACAGATGTTTTTATTTTCAATTCTATTTTTTGAACATTGTGTTTCCTGGTTTCTGGAGTTTGTGTCTCTGCGGGAATCATCATTCCCAATTATTTCCCTTTGGGGCTCTTGTGCCCCTATTGTGAGCTAAGTCTAAATTTCAGTCCATTACGTTTGAAATTTAAAAATATAATAAGGCACTATGGCTCACAAAATACAATTAAAGCCCAATTTATTAACATAGAATTTAAAATACAATTTCAGAGTTATGCTTATCAAATGCTACTTCTTTAGTCATAATAGCAATCAACTGAATCAGGAAAACTATGCCAATACATTTCCCTCCTAAGCTAAGTTTCTTACATTTCAAGGAACAGAAAAGCCTTTGTCCTCGTAAAGGACTAGTCTTAAAAGAACCAGTCTAGTTTATCTACTTAAAACAATTGTTTAGGGATACCCATAGAAAAATGTGAAGCACCTTACCCCTTTGGTAGCAGAATGCTAAAAATCAGTGTATTGATTGGAAAATTGATTATATTGATCCTGTCCCTAAATTGAGGTACGAAAGATTTATCCTTTTTGCATATTCAGAATATGTGATTTCAGTGCCAGTTAAATTGGTTACTGCTGTGGTCATTGTCAAAGCCTTTAGAGAACACATCCTTCTTGCTCATAGCTCTCTTGTGTCAACACTTCTTATCAGAATACCAATTTGATTTCAAATAAAGTCTAGTCCCATCATCTTCATATCCACTGGTTTAGAAAAACTAGTTTTTCTATCTTCCATACCATCTTTTTTTTTTTTTTTTTAATAACTTTTTATTGACAGAATCCATGCCAGGGTAATTTTTTACAACATTATCCCTTGCACTCACTTCTGTTCCAATTTTTCCTCTCCCTCCCTCCATCTCCTCCCCCAGATGGTAAGCAGTCCTATTCATTCCATACCATCGTTATCCAGCTTAGTATAGAGTGTTTGATGGAAACTAATGTCTCACAAAGAACTTTATATGGTGGGAGATCCCAGTAGCAAAATTCTTCCATTTGTCTTGACTCCAAAGAAGAGAATCTTTAATATCACTAAATTCCCTAAGCTCCTGACTACATAGCCAAAATTATACTACCACTTGGGAATCATCATAAATAAAAATCTTATTAGCCATGGCTCTCTCACTCAATAGCCAGACAATTCACAACTTGGCCCAGTAGGAAGATTCACAAATACCCCTGACTTTTAGGATTTTTTTGTTACTGGATTAATGGGTACTGAGATTTGATTTAGATATGCTTCACATAACATACAAAATCATCAGCAACTAAGCAAAACAATGTTCCTTATAAGTAGGGATTCATTGTGCTAATGTAGAAGGTAAGACATTGGATCTGGAACTGGCAGTCTCCACTTCTGGAAATATTGCCACCTGTTCATGATGGGCATTTATACCTGAAGAGCCCAGGAAAGAATAATCGTGGATGTATTATTTCCATTTAATAATAGAAGCATCTTGTATACTACTTATCTTGTTTAGAGGGCCAATATTCATACTCATTCTCATAATGGACATTTCTGGATGAAGGGTAATAGTATGGCTATGTGTCATCCATTTAATAATAATTAGAGTCATATAACATGCAAGCAATTATTTTTCAAAGATAATATAATGAGTGACCATTCTAGAAGTTTGATTTGATCATTGATCTACTACATTGACCTGCCAAAGCCTCTACATCTTGAAGAACATAAATCTCATAGGACAATAACAACCTAAGAGGAGAGAATTCCCAATAAAAGAACCATACTAACAAGCCTCTTGATGAAGGACCACCCAAATATCCAGATAAGGAATCTGGGTTCTTATAAACCTGCAAAGTCCTATAAGAGTCTGATTTAGTTTATGTGTGTGTGTGTGTGTGTGTGTGTGTGTGTGTGTGTGTATGTGTGTGTGTGTGAGAGAGAGAGTGAGAGTTAGTGCCATTAATTTATTACAGATCATACAACTCAAAGATCTTTTTGTCTGTCTCCTGCCTATCCACATTGTTTGCTTCTCACAAATATATGTGCCAGTAAAATCTTTCTAGGTTTGGGGTCCACCCTCTATGTGGTATGCCCCAAAAAGTATCTTGGTAACAAGTCTTTACCTGATTGTTTCCATGCCTGAAACTCTCTCCTCTCTCATCTGTCATCTGGCTCCCTTCAAGTTCCTACTAAAATTCTGTTTTATACACTTCCTGATCCTTCTTAATTCAATTGCCTTGCTTCTGTTGATTATTTTCAATTTAGCTTGTATATAGTTTGTGTGTGTCATAGGTGGGGGAGATATTAGAAAGAGAGACATCCTGATTTCCTTGTTATTTTACATAGGGTGCCATCTCATTCCTTTCCTTATATCAGGAGGACTTCCTAGCTTTTCTGCAAGAGAAACAGCTAGGAAGTGTTAAGTGTCTGAGGTCACATTTGAACTCGGGTCCTCCTAACTTCAGGGCTGGTGCTCTATCCACTGTGCCACCTAGCTGCCCTTACCTATTGTTGATATCAGTTGGTCACTGGTTGGTATTGCTATTATTGAGGATATTGGGTCCATTTTCCAATACCATTACAAATTACATATCCTCTTGTTTGCTCCCTCAGTGATGTCTTTGGTGGGTCAGGCTGGAATCAAAGTTAGTGGTCTGGGGTGCACACCTATTCCTTGGATTTTTGAGTTCAAGGTCTCCATGGTGGCCAAGAAAGGAATTTTAGAAAGAAGTTGAGACACACTTAGAAACATTTAGAGACATAAAAAGACCCAGACATGTTGAGATGCAAAGAGACCAAGGAAAATGGGGGCTTTTATTTCTTTACACTCCCTATTAAATTCTGAGAAAATACCTTTACTCTGTATACAGACCTTCTGACTTTCTGTCACCTAACTTAGGGTATCACTTTCCCTTAAATAAAGATATCAGAGAATTTGGGTGAGGGAAGAACTACATTATGTAGAAGAAGAAAGATGGATCAAATGATTATCTATAGATTACAGAAAGCCTTGGGAAATGTAAAGGGTCTTGGAGGACTATGAAAAGGTATGCTTGAATCAGACAACAGAGCACTTATGGCTAATTACCTATTCAACATGAGACAATGACTCTATTATCATATGTTTGGATAAATGGTTTGGTATTAAGATAATTGTAGGTAAGGATTAGAAGGCAGAGGGCCAGGGGCCAGAGACTCACTTTGCAGCAGGATGAAGAGGAGAGAGAAGTTGGTGGGGAGCCTCTGCCAGGAGACTTTTCACTTCACTTCACTTTTTGCCTGTTTCTTTTACTTCTCCCGCTAAAGACCAAGGACTTTTACTTATCCTGACTCTGGTTGATCCCGAGGCCTCCAGGGAACTAGCCCGGACCTTAAAGGGAAAGACTAAGGAAAATAAAATTTTAAAATAAGGAACAGAGGATATATTGCCAAGGCACTTGCTTTGGGATGATGGGGTAATAACTTCTTCTATTTGCATAAGATGATGTCAGATGCCTTTTGGATTTCAGCCACGCTACTCACAATCAGGAAATGGCCTCTCTTTCTAACTTCCTGCTTTATTGTGAGCCATTGGTGGTGTGTTTTGGAGTATGGAAAATTTTTCTGTTTGCAATTGAATTAAAAAATATATCCCAGCATATTCTTCCCTACATGAATGTGCAGAGGAATGGGAAAGGAAAAGTCTCATGTAAACTGCAGTGTGTGTGTGTGTGTGTGTGTGTGTGTGTGTATGTATACTATATATTCTTTCTCTCTCTCTCTCTCTCTCTGTATATATATATATAGTGTATATACATGTTATAACATGTTGCTTTTTTGCTGACTTGGGGCAAAGAAGTCTGACATTTTTTTGAATAATATTAGCTTCTCCCCTATTCACCAGAAAGTATGAGAGACTGAGAAAGAAGTACATACAGGCAAAGAAAAAACAAATTCAGGAAGTTAAAGATAAAAGGCAAATTACTCCATGCCTACCATTCTACCTGTAGGGAGAGGATATATTTCCACAATTACTGAATCTTATAGAGTTTCTACTGAAAGTTTCTTCTGTTTTTAAAAAATAGGTCTCAGATGTCACCCCAACCATGAAGCTTCTGGGATATTCTAGTCACAAGCTATAAATCTCCTCAAAGCAGGGTAATTGTTTTATTGAATTTTGGTATATTTGTTTCATTAGGTGGTGCAGTATATAGAGCACTAGGCCTGGAGTCAGGAAGACCTGAGTTCAAATCTAGCCTCAAACATTTGATCCCTATATGACCCTTAGCAAGTAACTTAACCCCATTTCTCAGTTTTTCCATCTATAAAATGAGCTGGAGGAGGAAATGACAAAGCACTTAATCAAGAATATGAGTTCATGCAGAGTCAGACATGACTTGAGGGCAAGGATTACATTGTTGTTCACTTTAGTATTGCTACTTCCTAGTAAAGTGCTTAGCTATTGAGTAAAACTGAAGAGGTTTTCTTGATAAGAACATCCTCTTTTCCATTAACTGCTGCTTACTGCCTTTCCTAAAAGAATCTCAATGAACACACACACCCACACACACACCCACACACACCCTCACAACCTCAAGCCCCCAAATCTGGTACAACCTTATCATTTTCCAAACCATAGAGTTTAGTATTCCATCACCTCTTTTGGTTGATTGCTCCAGTGGTTTAAGCACCAGTGTTGTCAAAAAGTTCTTCCAAGATGTCTAACCACAACCACTTGTGGCATGCCCTGGAAATCTTTTATGTAACTATTTCCATGTTTTTGATGTGGTTGGGATTCTGGGAGTGGTCAGCTAGTTTTTCAGTATATCAAGCAAAACCCACAGTACAAGTGGATGTTCTTGCTTTAGCCTTATCGGAATGATGCATTTTCTTTCCAGATTATGGATAGTAGTCTGGATATGTTCTGCTTTTAGAGAATAAAATGAAGTCATGATGAACCTTAACTACTGGTTCTTCTAGGACTGTATGATTGGAGGTTTAAGGGGAGAACGGTCAAGTGAATAAGAAAGAAACTGGCTGTCTTTTTTCAAGATGATTTAAGAAAAGTCCTCCATGGTATCTGTTTGGTTCAGACTTTATCTCTCTATGTTCTTTGCTAAATTCTTTTCAAATTTAGCTCATTTCAATTGGCATTACAATTACAATAAATTTTGCCCCTTGACTTGATTATGGGTTCAAGCCTGCAAATTCTTTTGAGACAACTTGTGACACTGGTCTTTGTCCCCCAACCTTTGGGGTCCCTTCCCAACCTCAACAGAAGGATAGAGGGTAACAAAGGAAGGGGAATCTGATTTGATCTTTAAGGGATGAGTAAGAATTCTCCAAGAGAAGAAAGATAAGGAGAACATTCCAGGCATAATGAACAGCCTGAACAAAAAGGTACAGAGGCATGACACTGAGAAAAGAGGACAAAATATAGTTATCAAGAGCATAAAGTTCTCTGAAAACAGGATTATAAAAAGCAAAGATGATTTTGCTCTAATTTTGCCCATTTCTTGGAGGAGTGGGGTGGGGATGGCAGTGCATGTCCTCCCTGGGTACCATACAATGATTTCCTTTCCATTGTCCCACTGTACAACAATCTCCTCCTCCTCTACCCTGCCCCATCTCCATCCCCAATTTAATTTTTCCCAAGAAGTGTCAACTAATTATGGTTTTATATGAGAGGATAATCAGATAGGTGAAAGTTAACTGTAACTATGTATGTCAAACCTGATGGGAGTTCTAGTGACAGTCAGAGAGTTGTGGGAATTCCCTTTTGAACGGAGACGCAAGTCATTCGTTAAAGAATTCACCAACCCGAAGAGTTTTAGGTGCAAAAATAGAAGTTTATTCTTGGATGAGAAGTCAATTTTGCTAGAAAAACTGACTTCTTCAGTGGCAAAGTCCTATTAGGGAAATGGAGGTTAGTATTGAGAAGAAAATGTCTTCTGACGGGGCAGGGTCCTGGCAGCTATGCCAAAGAGGCAAAGCATACTATTTTGGACATTCTGCAAAAAAAAAAAAAAAAAAAAATTGAGAGAACAGAAACCTATTTTATGAGTAGATCTTGGTGGGGAGTTGGGGGCAGTTTGAATTGATCAAACCAAGTTCTCCCAATTGAAATTACTTTTAAAGGCTTTTTCAGCCTGAATTTGAATGGAGATCCGGCTATCAATGGAAGTGATTTGCTTTAGAAATGGCCTAACCTGAGAAGCTCTCTCACAGACTCCAAGGAGCCTGGGAGGGTCAGGAATCAAAGGAGACAGAATTTCAGAGTGTTAATTTTACAGATCAAAAGGGAACATAGTTTCATACCCATCAAGAGCACAAGGGTATATATTTTGAAGTTATAGCAATAACAAAAGTATAAACATTTCTCACAAATATCTTAGGATTACATTCTCCATTATATCATAATGGTCTATGGGGAAAGTAGACTCACTCTTAGGAGAGTTTCCTCATAAAATTGATCTCTCACTTGGCTTTTTTCAACAATGAAGTTAATCAGGTTAATTTCAATGGACTTGTGATAGAGCCATCTGAATTCAGAGAAAGGACTATGAGATTGCACGTGGAGCACAACATAGTATTTTCACCTTTTTGTTGCTATTGTTGTTTGCTTGGTTTTTTCTTTTTTTACTTTTTTTCCCTTTTTGATCTGATTTTTCTTGTGCAGCCTGATATATGTGGAAATATATTTAGAAGAATTGCACATTGGATTACTTGCTGTCTAGGGAAAGGAGGGGGAAAATTTTTGAACACAAGGTTTTGCAGGAGTGAATATTGAAAACTATCTTTCATGTATTTTAAAAATAAAAAGCTATTATTTTTTTTTAAATAAAATAAAATTGGTCCCTTGAAGTTTATGTTCCAGCGTGACTATTGGATAAATTCTTTCTCATGAAAGAAACGATTATTTTCCTTTATATTGATGACCAATAATTGAATTAGGATTAAGATTTTTCCTTATTGTTTCCTCATTCAGAAGTCAGCTCCTGTAGATTATTCAGTCATTCTCTAAAGGATATTGCTGATATTGTCCAAATCCTCTGGGTACATACTTCTTGATCTTGAGTGGCTCTCCATCATAATCAAGTCTAGGTGAATTTATGCACTTATGAAATAAATCTTTGTGCTTTGAACCTTTCATTAGAATTTAGAGTAACCCAGTTTATAAAAGGGAAAAACAAAAGTGATCTGGGTAAAGTTGGATTCTTTTTGGTTTTTTTAATTAAAGCTTTTTATTTACAAAACATATGCATAGGTAATTTTTCAACACTGACCCTTGCAAAACTTTCCTTTCCAAATTTTTCCCTCCTCCTCCCCATCTCCTCCCCTAGATGGCAGGTAGTCTAATACACGTTAAATATATTAAAATATATGTTAAATCTAATATATGTATACATATTTATATAGTTATCTTGCTGCACAAAAAAATTGGATCTAGAAATAAAAAAAAACCTGAGAAGGGAAACAAAATGCAAACAAACATCAACAGAAAGCATGAAAATGCTATGTTGTGGTCCACACTTAGTTCCCACAGGCCTCTCTCTCTAAGTGTATATGGCTTTCTTCATCACTAAACAATTGGAACTGGTTTGAATCATCTCATTGTTGAAGAGAGCCACGTTCATCAGAATTGATCATCATATAGTCTTCTTGTTGCCATATATGATAATCTGGTTCTGCTCATTTCACTTAGCATCAGTTCATGGAAGTCTCTCCAGGCCACTTTGAAATTATCCTGTTGGTCATTTCTTACAAAACAATAATATGCCATAACATTCATATACCATAATTTATTCAACCATTCTCCAATTGATGGGTATCCATTCAGTTTCCATTTTCTTGCCACTACAAAAAGATCTCTTTGGGATAGAAGCCAGTAGAAACACTGCTGGGTCAAAGGGTATGCACAGTTGGATAACTTTTTGAGCATAGTCCAAATTGCTTTCCGGAATGGTTAGATCCGTTCACAGTTCCACCAACATTCTATCCATTTTCCCATATCCCCTACAACATTCATAATTATCTTTTCTTGTCATCTTAGCCAATCTGACAGGTGTGTAGTGGTATCTCAGAGTTGTCTTAATTAACCCCTTCTGATTGTTAACCAATCAGAATTGTTTTCCATCCTCAAGGACACCTCTCTTTTCCAAAGGTTTTTAAGCACTCAAATGTTCTGGGGAGAGGAGTTTTTTGGTTAACAGAGAAACCGCTGACCTTAATTTGTTGATTATTTGCTAGTTATAATTTATAAATTGGTTAATAATTACCTCAAAACTATGTCTCTTGGACTTTTTATTCATCTCACTCAGTTGGTTATCTCCCAAAGGTCACTCCTGAAGTGATCAGTTCTTGTTCCTCAGATGCAAATGTAAATTATGCAAAAATGCAAATTATCTGATCAATAGTGATTTGGAGCATCTTTTCATATGACTAGAAATAGTTTCAATTTCTTCTGAAAATTGTTCATATCCTTTGCCCATTTATCAACTAGAATGGCTTGATTTCTTATAATTTTGAGTCAATTTTCTATATATTTTGGAAATGAGGCTTTTATCAGAACCTTTGAATGTAAAAATTTTTTCCCAATTTGTTGCTTCTCTTCTTAACTTGTCTGCATGAGTCTTGTTTGTACAAAACCTTTTAACTTAATATAATCAAAATTATCTATTTTGTGATCAATAATGATCTCTAGTTCTTCTCTGGTCACAAATTCTTTCCTCCTCCCACAGATCTGAGAGGTAAACTATCCTATGTTCTTCTAATTTGTTTATAATATCTTAATTTTATGTCTAGATCATGAACCCATTTTGACCTTGTCTTGGTATATGGTGTTAGGTGTGCGTCAGTGCCTAGTTTCTGCCATATAGTTGGATTCTTTTGTCCATGTTGCTGGAGTCTCATGATCGGCACATTTTCAAAAGGAAGAGCTGAAGATGTTTGCTACCCTGACTCACAGAATGTTAACCATAGGGCTTGATTCCTCACTCCCCCAAGCTGGGTTGGGGAGATGTTTCAGCAAGGTATGTGGAGTCCCCACTGTTGTTGCTGCTTCCCTCATGTCTACAGGTGGGGCAGAATTTGAGTTTCTCTATAGTTCTTCAGCATTCTTTTCTTTTCTTTCTTTTTTTTTTTTATTATAGCTTTTTATTTAGAAGTTATATGCATGGGTAATTTTATAGCATTGATAATTGCCAACCCTTCTGTTCCAAATTTTCCCCTCTTTCCCCCTCCCCCAGATGGCAGGTTGACCAATACATATTAAATATGTTAAAGTATAAATTAAATACAAAATAAGTGTACATGTCCAAACAGTTATTTCAGCATTCTTTTCTTAATGAGAAGGGGCTAAGAGAGGGACTTAGGCTATATCGATCTTGATAGCAATCCCTACAACTGAGATACTCCAAGGAAGTGGGCATGCTGAGTAAATAGGGTTGTAGAAACCTTAAATTCCTTCTGCTGTGCTTTCCCAATAGAGCAGATGGGGACTCTGGACAAGATAGGTGTCAAGGAAGGGTTACCAAAAAATTGCTATTTACCTAGTTTGTTTTTTTTTTTTTTTCCCTCAAAATGGGATAAATTCCTGGAATTATTTCCAAAATTTCAGGAATTTTTCTTGAAATCTTAAAATGACTAATTACCAAACTCCTAAATTTTTGCTCTTAAAACCTTGAGAATCTGGTAAGATGTTATTTTAATAGTTCTATAATTTTAATTAGCTAACTTTATTTCTGTAGTCGCCAGCCTGAACAGAGATGATGTGCACAGGAAGAAGTTAGGCTTTTTCCCCCTTTAAGGTGGGAGTCAAGGATGTTAAAAAATCTTTCCCAGCATTCTAACATAGCATATAAGTTTGTTTGTTTTTTTGCTGGCTGCATTTTAAATCTTTCCAGATAACAAAATCTAGCTCACAGAACAAACATGACAACAGATATTCTGCACAGAAATGCAGACACAGACAAAATATCATGAAAGAGAATTGTTCTGTCATTGCCAAAAGCCATTGCCAAAATGTCTTTGCAAAAAGCCATCCTATACCATCTCATTTTCTGAGATGTCGCAGAGAAAGTGGAAAGGTGGCAAAGATTTCCTAGGAACTTTACCAAAATTGCAAGACTTTCCAAGTCTGGGTGTCTATTATCTACTTGATAGTCAGCAATGTTTGCAGTACTAGACATTGATAGAATAATAGCATTCTAAGTCAGGGGACTTTAGGATTATTGCTATATTTCCTCTAGAAGCTATATATACCCTATCAGAAAGGACCAGTATCTCAGAGGGTAAAAGAACTTTGTGAAATGACAGTATAATGTAGAGGTGCAGTCAAATGAGTGAATTAAGATTAGGCTGAGAGAGCAGAAAAAGCCAGCTTTTAAAGTTCTAAGGAACATCTGGCGTCTAATTCAAATTCAGGATATTGTTTGGAAATATGCATTTAATGGAACAGAAGTAAGTGCAAGAGATAAATGGTTTTTTTTTTTTTTTTGTTTACAATTTAATATATCTTTATATATATGATATATTTGTACAAAATATATATTCCTGTACATATTACATAGAACAATATTATTTTAAGAATATATTTTAGTAAATAAATTGTTTTGTTCATTAAAACAGCCCATTGTTTTGAAAAATGAAGAAAGATGCTATTTGCACCCAAAAAAAGAAATGATCAATAGAAGTATATATAGAATAATTTTACATACATACACATAGGCATACATATATACTTATTGTCCAAGATGTTATAAAGGAAATGAATAATTTAAATAGGTTAATTTCTGAGAAAGAAAGTATTGCCATTTGAAACACATATGATTTAAATAGTTTCACAGTAGAATGCTTTCAAACTGAAAGGCGTATAATCTCTCTATTACAAAGATTATTCATAATTAGAGAAATAGTAAATATTATCCAATAGCTTTAATTGAATTTATTTATATACATATATTTATATACAAAGAAAAAGAGAGAAAGAAAGAGAAAAATAAAGAGAGAGAGAGAGAGACTTTTTAAATCAGGAAAAGATAATAATAAAAAGAAAGTGACAAATGTTAGTGAGTGTAAATGCAAAATTACTAATCAAATTTATGAAATATAACATACATTAACATGACCAAACAGTATTTATATCAGGCCATATGGGCCCAATTCAAAATTAGCATTGTCAAGGAATAATATTTGAGTTATTTTGTTTGGATGGGATTTTTTTTTTTTTGGAGGGAAGACTAATGTAAATACATTTTTAAAAATTTTTATTTAATAATTACTTTATATTGACACTCGTTTCTGTTCCGATTTTTTTTTCCCTCCCTCCCTCCACCCCCTCCCCTAGATGGCAAGCAGTCCTTTATATGTTGGATATGTTGCAGTATATCCTAGATACAATATGTTTGCAGAACCGAACAGTTCTCTTGTTGCATAGGGAGAATTGGATTCAGAAGGTATAAATAACCCGGGAAGAAAAACAAAAATGCAGATAGTTCACATTCGTTTCCCAGTGTTCTTTCTTTGGGTGTAGCTGCTTTTGTCCGTCATTTATCAATTGAAACTCAGGTCTCTTTGTCAAAGAAATCCACTTCCATCAAAATATGTCCTCATACAATATCATTGTCGAAGTGTATAATGATCTCCTGGTTCTGCTCATTTCACTTAGCATCAGTTCATGTAAGTCTCGCCAGTCCTCTCTGTATTCATCCTGCTGGTCGTTTCTTACAGAACAATAATATTCCATAACATTCATATACCACAATTTACCCAGCCATTCTCCAATTGATGGGCATCCATTCATTTTCCAGTTTCTAGCCACTACAAACAGGGCTGCTACAAACATTTTGGCACATACAGGTCCCTTTCCCTTCTTTAGTATTTCTTTGGGATATAAGCCCAATAGAAACACTGCTGGATCAAAGGGTATGCACAATTTGATAATTTTTTGGGCATAATTCCAGATTGCTCTCCAGAATGGTTGGATTCGTTCACAACTCCACCAACAATGCATTAGTGTCCCAGTTTTCCTGCATCCCCTCCAACATTCATCATTATTTTTTCCTGTCATCTTAGCCAATCTGACAGTGTGTAGTGGTATCTCAGAGTTGTCTTAATTTGCATTTCTCTGATCAATAATGATTTGGAACACTCTTTCATATGAGTGGTAATAGTTTCAATTTCATCATCTGAAAATTGTCTGTTCATATCCTTTGACCATTTATCAATTGGAGAATGGCTTGATTTCTTATAAATTTGAGTCAGTTCTCTATATATTTTGGAAATGAGGCCTTTATCAGAACCTTTAACTGTGAAGATGTTTTCCCAGTTTGTTGCTTCCCTTCTAATCTTGTTTGCAATAGTTTTATTTGTACAAAGGCTTTTTAATTTGATGTAATCAAAATTTTCTATTTTGTGATCAGTAATGGTCTCTAGTTCATCTTTGGTCACAAATTTCTTTCTCCTCCACAAGTCTGAGAGATAAACTATTCTATGTTCCTCTAATTTATTTATAATCTCGTTCTTTATGCCTAGGTCATAGACCCATTTTGATCTTATCTTGGTATATGGTGTTAAGTGTGGGTCCATGCCTAATTTCTGCCATACTAATTTCCAATTATCCCAGCAGTTTTTATCAAATAATGAATTCTTTTCCCAGAAGTTAGGGGCTTTGAGTTTGTCAAACACTAGATTGCTATAGTTGACTATTCTGTCTTGTGAACCTAGCCTTTTCCACTGATCCACTAATCTATTTCTTAGCCAATACCAAATGGTTTTGGTGACTGCTGCTTTTTAATATAATTTTAGATCAGGTACAGCTAGGCCACCTTCATTTGATTTTTTTTTCATTAATTCCCTTGAGATTCTTGACTTTTTATTGTTCCATATGAATTTTATTGTTATTTTTTCTAGATCAATAAAATATTTTCTTGGAAGTCTGATTGGTATAGCACTAAATAAATAGATTAGTTTAGGGAGTATTGTCATCTTTATTATGTTCGCTCGGCCGATCCAAGAGCACTTAATATTTTTCCAATTATTTAAGTCTGACTTTGTGTGGAGACTTTTTGATAATTTTGCTCATATAATTCCTGACTTTCTTTTGGTAGATAGATTCCCAAATATTTTATGGTATCAACAGTTATTCTGAATGGAATTTCTCTTTGTAAGAGATAAATGTTGTAAAAAATTACCCAGGCATGGGTTCTAGCAATAAAAAGTTATAATTATTAAAAAAAAAAAAGAAATATATACTTGACTATATATATATTTTTTTAATTCACATTTAATAATGGCTTTTAAATGAATGTTTAATTAAAAACGATTCCCTGACGTGAGTGTTAACAGTTGTTGTGTCTGCACTACCCCTGTAAATATACTTAAGGACAATTGAAAAAAATGTCATAATGTCAATATATTTTGAAAAAGAACTTAAGAGTTGTGATGTCACCATCACAGAATTGAATTGATCAATCTGGATTTTTTAAAAAATAGAAAAGGCTATAAAAAAATGAAGTCACCTAAATTTCTTTCTTTCTTTCTTTCTTTTTTATTAAAGCTTGTTATTTTCAAAACATATACATGGATAATTTTGCAATGACCCTTGCAAAACCTTGTGTTCCAGATTTTTCCTCCTTCCTCCCCATTCCTTCCCCTAGATGGCAAGTAATCCAATATATGTTAAACATGTTTAAAAATATGTTAAATCCAATATATGCATACATATTATGTTGCACAAGAAAAATCAGATCAAAAAGAAAAAAATGAGAAAGAAAACAAAATGCAAGCAAACAATAACAAATAGAGTGAAAATGCTATGTTATGATTCACATTCAATTTCCACAGTCCTCTCTCCGATTATAGATGGCTCTCTTTATCAAAGAATCATTGGCACTGGCCTCAATCATGTCATTGTTGAAAAAGAGCCACATCCATCAGAATTGATCATTGCATTTAGGTTAGCCATGTACAATGATCTTCTGGTTTTGCTCATTTCACTCAGCATCAGTTCATGTAAGTCTCTCCAGGCCCTTTCTGAAATCATCCTGCTGATTATTTCTTATAGAACAATAATATTCCATAATATTCATATACCATAACTTATTCAGCCATTCTCCAACTGATGGGCAGCCACTTAATTTATAGTTTCTTCCACTACAAAAGGGGCTACCACAAACATTTTTGCACATGTATGTCTCTTTCCCTCCTTTATGATCTCTTTGGGATATAAGCCCAGGAGAAATACTACAGCCAACTTTTTCTTTCTTTCTTTCTTTCTTTCTTTCTTTCTTTCTTTCTTTCTTTCTTTCTTTCTTTCTTTCTTTCTTTCTTTCTTTCTTTCTTTCTCTTTCTCTTTTTTTCTTCCTTCCTTCCTTTCTTTCTTTCCTTCTTTCTTTCATAGTTTTTTATTTACAAGATATATTCATGGGTAATTTTTCAGCACTGACAATTGCAAAACCTTTTGTTCCAATTATCCCCCTCCTTCCCCCCAACCCTCTGACCAATACATGTTAAATATGTTAAAATGTATGTTAAGTACAATATATGTATACATATGCATACAGTTATTTTGCTGCACAAGAAGTATCAGACTTTGAAATAATGTACAATTAACCTGTGAAGGAAATAAAAAATGCAAGCGGACAAAAACAGAGGGATTGGAAATGCTATGTAGTGGTTCACACTCATTTCCCAGAGTTCTTTCACTGGGTGTAGCTAGTTCTATTCATTATTGAACAAATGGAGCTGATTTGGCTCCTCTCACTGTGAATGGATCATCATGTAGTATTGTTGTTGAAATATATAATGATTTCTTGCTCCTGCTCATTACACTCAGCATCAGTTCATGTAAATCTTTCCAGGCCTTTCTGAAATCCTCCTGCTGGTCATTTCTTTCAGAACAATAATATTCCATAACATTCATATTCCACAATTTACCCAGCCATTCTCCAGTTGATGGGGATCCACTCAGTTTCCAGTTTCTAGCCACTACAAAGAGGATACAGCCAAATTTCTGAAAGAGAGTGATACTTCTTTCCATTTTTCCTCTCCAACCAAGAATAGTTTCTCCTTATTTACAAGAATGCCTTTTTGATGGAGAATCATGTGAGAGATGGGACTTGAGCTGAGCCTCTAAAGAAGTAAGATGTTCCAAGGGACAGAGGGAGGGAAAGCGTAGATCAATTGAAGAGCTTAGGGAAATCCTTCACCCATAGTCTTAACAACTGTCTAGGTAGCTATGTTCTTGTCCCAATATTGACCATTGTTAGGAAGAGTTGAGTTGGACAAGGATCACCCCCCTAGTGATCAGACACATACAAAAAAGTATCAGGCTAATTTAGTCTTCATGTAAATATAACTGTAGTTTTAAACTGACTTTTGTCTTTTTTGGTGTCCCCAGTGCCTGGCACATAGCAAATATTTTATAAATTTATATTGACTGACTGATCACAATAAAGTAGAAAATTTCTAACAATTAGAGATATCAAAAACTGGAAGCACTTAAGGCTGAATGATAAATGATCACTTGTCATATATTTTATAGATGACCCTTGCAGGGAATCAGTCAGTTAGCAAACATATTCCTGTAATCCCAGCAATCTGGGAGATAGATTAACTAATTATTCAGATTCAAGGGTTTTGAGCTACAATGAGTAATGAATTAATATACTGAACTCCTTAGTACGGGATGGTACATCAGGATAGGATGAACTGTCACAGGTTGGAAATAAAACAAGGTCAAATTTTCTGTGCTGATCAGCACACTACTGATTAGTACTGGGATCAGATCCATGAATATCCCCTGCAGTTCAGCTTGGATAAGATAGGAAGGCCTAGTATAAAAACAAAGCCAAATTTTTTTTTTTTAATTATCTATTATGTGCCAGGCACTATATTTGTTAGGTTATGGGAATACAAAGACAAAACCAAAATCACCTCTGTCCTCAAGGAACTGGAGGAAGAAAACAAAATATATATACATATAAGTGAAATAGAAATTTATACAAAGCAAAAATAAGAGTGACTGTAGGAAGAAGAAGGCACTAGAATCTGAGAGGATCAGCAAAAACCTTAGAGAGGAAGCAGGGCAAGAAAGGATTCTTGAAGGAAGATAAGGATTCCAAGAGATAGAGCTGAGGAATAAAGAACCATTCCAGACATGGGAATACTTGTAAAGGCTCTGAGATGGAGAGCAACAAAAAGAAATCCTGCAGGATGAGAGAGTTTGGCCTGCTGGTGCTAGATTATTAAGAGCTTCAAATACCAAAGTATGCATATGCAGATAGCTGGTGATGCTTTTGATCCTAGAGGACCAGGCTTTAGTACTAGCTTAATTAAGTATCAAAAAGACTAGAATCTAAGATGCCAGGTCTGACACAGAACCAATTTCACATTCTATGTGTGGAATATCTTCTGGGACTGCCCTCTTTTCTGATATATTGTGATATAACTACTGAACTGGTACCTTCTGTGAATTCAGCTCAATTCAGTTCTCAAGGTTCTTCAATCTGAACTATCTGCAATCCTACCCCTTAGTCCTTAGTATTTTGAGAAGGAACATCACTTCTATGCCACCTTATATCTTCATTAAGATCTAGGAAGGTAGAAGCCCTCAGACAAAGAATACCTCTGGTTCTCAAATTTGTATCCCAAAATTCCTAATTCTATTGTCTTCACTTTTCTGGGGGGCAAACTCATTTTTACTTCATCCTCACAATCTTTACCATCCCCATGCAACTCTCCAGTCCTTTTTCCTCCTCTTGCCTCCCTTTCTTTTATGATCTCAGGAAACCCTATTCAATCAACAATAAACTTCCCTTCATCTCTTACAATCTTTTCATCTTTTTGTACTCAGAAAAACTAACTTTCTCTGGTAGATACTTGCCACTTTCTCAACA
The DNA here is from genome assembly GCF_016432865.1 of Antechinus flavipes. Classification (NCBI taxonomy): domain Eukaryota; kingdom Metazoa; phylum Chordata; class Mammalia; order Dasyuromorphia; family Dasyuridae; genus Antechinus; species Antechinus flavipes. Next base: position 189,400,793 of record NC_067401.1, read on the forward strand.
CATAAAATTGGTTGCTCTTTCCCTTATGTTTTGGAACATATTAAGCCAAGAGGAGGAACCACATACTTCTTCCCAAGAGACTCTAGTGTTTTGGGGTTATAGCCTTTACCTCCTGTGTTTATAGCTTCTCTGCTGATCTACTGGCTTGCTGCCAGGGCAGAGTAGCTCACACTGTGGTAGAGTTCTCCCTGCAAATTTTCCTTCGGCTGAGACCACACCCTGCCCCACTCTGGTCTGTTCATCATTGAGCTACCTTCCGTGCTCTCACTGCCAATTTTCCAGATGCTGCGCCTGGTCTAATCATTCTTGCCCGCAAGCAAAAACAGACCTTTTCTGGCAAATTTTGAGTTTTCTTCTCTTCTGTTGGTAATGTGATGTACTCCCAATATTCGTGGGTTTTTTCAGTCAAGCACTAATTCCGAGGTCGTTTCATGAAAGAAGTAGTCTGAGGGCAAAGAAGAGCTTAGATAGATGCATGTGTCCTCTCTGCCATCTTGGCTCCACCCTCTCTTCCATTTTTAAAAAAAGAATCCTTCATTTTATAAAGAAAAACATTCCTCAAGCACCTTTACTTCTACTTCTAGGAAGGAAGCCATGCTGCACCATGAATATAAGTAAGAGTTATTGGCTATTGCAGAAAGACAAACATAGCAAGCTTTATGTAGGTCTAACCCCCAGACTAACAAAACTCATTCAGTTTAGCATGTTGTAAAGATGATATAAAATGCCAAAAAATGCTAAAAACCAAAAACCAAAACCAGCTCATCATATGACCAATCTTAGATCTTCATTGATAACATACCTGTGAATACTGATCAATCTAGTCAAGAATTATTAGCAACTTTATCCTTGACTATATTTTTTCCAATCTTGTTTACTCTGTTTGAATTATATTGTCATTTGTTTGTTCTGTTTGATTCATATTGTTGTAGCCGTAGCCATAGTCAATGTTGACTAGCATTTATGAAGCACCAATCTGCTAGACATTGTGCTAAGTACTGAGAATATAGAGAAAGGCAAAAAGCAGCCTCTGTTTTCACAGTCTGATGAGGGAGACAGAAGGCAAACAATTATATACAAAGAAGATATAAAGAGGATAAATAGGAAATAATCTCAGAAGATAGGCACTAAAATTAAGGAAGATGGAGAAACTTCTTGTAGAAAAATGAAGCTTGAAGGAAACTAGGGAAGCTGGGAGGCAGAGAAGATAGCATGTTCTAGGCATGGGAGACAGCAGTGAAAATGCATAGATACAAAAGATGGAATATCTTATTTGAGGAATAGTGAGGAAGCCAGCAACACTGGATTGTATAGTACATGACTTTCTGGTCATTGGAGGCAGTGTCATACAGGAAAAGAGAATTTGATTTGGAGTCAGAGGTCTTTGATTTACACCCTAGCTCTACCATGTATTTCCTATATGATCTTGGGTAAATCATTTAACTTCTTTGTGCCTTAATTCTTCATTTATAGAATGACATAAAGGTTCCTTCCAGCTGTGATACAATAATTTATATTCATTGCCTTCACTTCCTCACTTTCTAATTACCTTTTAACTCCTTGCTTTCTACTCTACCATTTGCCAGAACTCTCTCCCCTCTCCCCTCTGTGCTCTGTCCTCTCCCCTGTCCCTTTTCCCTTCTCCCTTCTCCCTTCTCCCTTCTCCCTTCTCTCTTCTCCCTTCTCTCGCCCGACAAGGAGTGAAGCCAAATTAATTAAGTATTGGATATATGATTCTGAAAGTGTTGCAAAACTGCACTCTTGGATCACTCTCTTATTTCATCCCTAGGGGCTGGCAGCAAACAATTAACTCTTTTGCATATTTTCCACTCTTTTCACCTTGAGTACTCTGTCATTTACATCATTTTGTGTCATTAAACCTGCAAGCTATGTTCCTCAGAGTCTAGTTTAGAAAATATTTCCAAATAACTTTTCTTTTTTAATTAAAGCTTTTTATTTTCAAACCATATGCATGGATAATTTTTTAGCATTAACCCTTGCAAAACCTTGTGTTCCAATTTCCCCACCCTCTTCCCCCACCCCCTCCCTTAAATGGCAAGTAATACAATCCAAATAACTTTTCTACTTCCATGCCCTGCTTCTCTCTCCCCCTTTCTTTTCTCCTCCCCCCTCCCCCCTCCTCTTTCCCTTTCCCTTTCCTCTCCTCCTCCCCCTCTTCCTCCTCCCCTTTTCTTCCTCTCCCTCCCCCTCCTGCTTCCCTTCTCTCTCCTCTCTCTCTCCCCCTTTCCCTCTCCCCACTTCTCCTTCTCCTTCTTCCTCTCCCTCTCCCCCAGTTCTATTATGGTTACTGGACCTTGAAAGAATCTGCTTTTCTTTCTCACCAGTTCTTGGCTAAATTTTAAATTAAAATGGATGAAGAGGCCCAATAGTCTTAAAATCTGGTCTATCACTTGAAATGGAAGTGAGCAAATTACATCTGAAAAACCCAAACAGGAGGTCTGTAAGCAAGCCCTAGATTCAAACATTATCAATTTAATTTAAATCAAATCAATAAATATTTTAAACTTTATTTTATTTCTGTTCAAAATTCTTTACCTGTGCTACATATTGAGGAGGCAAGAAAAACAAAGCCTATTACAAATATATGCATATACAAAGTCATGTAAAACAAATTCCTGCCTTAGGTCCATGCTCAGAAAAAAAAAAAAAAAAAAGAAAAGAAAATGTGATTTAATTAATTTATCACTTCTCTATTTGGACATGGATAATATGGCACTGACTGACTGGGTGAAGTTTTCTCAAAGTCTGTGAGACTTTAATGCAGGAGAAACTAAGGCAAGATAGAGATTAGAGAGTTTTTAATATTTTATTTCAGAGGGAGAGATTGTGCTTGGGGCATGTTGCCCCAGGGCTGATGTCTCAAAGCATCCAGCAGGGAATGTGAGTTTCTCTTTATTCCTTACTTAAAATTAAAAAAAAAAAAGTTAAGGTCTGCTTTTAGGACGGAAGAGGTTTTTCAAGCAGCTGTAGCTGGACTGGGTCAGTGCTGATTTACTCCCAGTGCTAGGTGGACATGGGCTTGAGTGGCCAACACTGGTATAGATTCCTGTAGATTGCTCCCACAATCTGCCACATGGCAGCTGCACTGCCCTGAGACTCTACACTGGCATTTGTACTTAGCTGCTTGCATTGGCTGCCTCCCTCCCATTTCCAGTCGAAACAGATCTTTTCTAGTGAGCTTCAAAATTATCTTCTGCTGATAAATTTGTTGCATCTTAATATTTGTGGGTCTGCTAGTCCAGAGCTAATTCAGAGGCTGGATTTGCTAATTAGTCTGAGGGTTGTAGAGAAGGTCAGAGAGAAAATATGTGTTGTCTCTGCCATCTTGGCTTCGTCCCTGGAAGTCCTCAAGGTTTCTTTGAAACCATTCCCTTCATCATTTCATCACAACAGTATTCCATTATATTTTCACTTGTTCAGTCATTCCTCCTAATTTTCCAATTCTTTGCAATCAAAAAAGAGCTACTATAAATATTTTTGTGCATATGGGCTCTTTCCCTCTTTCTTTGATTTCCTTAGATTAATACACTTTTATTAAACATTTAGTATGTATAAAGTACTATGTTAGGTTTGAGGATCATAAGACAAAAATGCTGTCGTCCTGCTTTCAAAGAGTTTATATTCTTCTGTGGGATATATGTAAACAGATAGCTAAGAAAATGTGAAGAAAAAGAGAGAATTTACAATTAAGAGGACCAGGAAACATTCCCCTCCTAGAGATATATGGCCATGGGAGTTGAGATTTGAAGGGAACTAGGGATTCTTTGTGATAGAAACAAATCTTTGGTTATAGTAATATAATGTCTTCTGGACATCTTTTGGAGATTTAACAAATTTTTTAAAACAAATTTTGAGAGGCAAAGCCAAGATGATGAAGAGAAGACTTATTTGAGCTCTCCCCCAAACTCCTCTAAACTATTAAAAAATAATACCCTAAACCAAATTCTGGAGCACCAGAAGCCACAAAAGGATGGAATGAAACAATTTTCCAGCTCAAGACAACTTAGAAGTTTGGTATAAAAGATCTATTGCACTTAGTTGTGAAAGTGAATTGCAATCCAGTGCAGGCCATGCCAAAACAAACTAGGCCCCAGCAACCCAGGACCAGGCCTTGGGAATACTGAATCATCATCATCATCAACAGTTGCAGTTACTTCCAAAACTCTCAGCCCACAGTTGATAAGGGGGTTGAACAACTGGTTGGAAGGAGATTTATATGGGTATCTTTGCTGGCACTGAAGTCAAGATGTTGTGCTTTGCCCATACTTAGATCTGAGTTGTAGTCTTGGGATGTAGTCTCAGGGTGAGAAGGAACACTCGCATACCAGAATTTGTGGCTGCAGTAGAACAGGGATCCTCATCATAGTTCCAAAGGCATAAAAGAATACTTATGGTCACTTGCAGACCAAAGTACAGACTAGGAGAGTAAAAAACACACCTATGCTTAGATCACACCACCTTGCCAAATGGAAAAGGAGGTACAAAACCTCACTGAAGAAAATAATTCCTTAAAAATAAGAATCAAGCAAGTGGAAGCTATGATCCTGAAATATCAAGAAAAAACAAAAAAAATTTTTTTACTTAAAGACAATTGAAATATCTATTAGAAAAAGAATTGACCCATAAAATAGTTCCAGGAGAGATCATTTAAAAATTATTGAACTTTCTGAAAGCCATGATCAAAAAAAGAGCCTAGAAATTAGCTTTCAAGAAATTATCAAATTAAAATGCTCTGACATTCTAGAATCAGAAGTAAAATATAAATGGAAAGAATTCACAAATCACCTCCTAAATGAGATCCCTAAATGAAAACTTCCAGAAATATTATAGCCAAATTCCAGCACTCCTAGGTCAAGAAGAAAATATTGCAAGCAGCCAGAAAGAAACAATTTAAACATCACGGAACCACAGTTAGGATAATACAAGATTTAGTAGCTTCTGAATTAAAAGACAGAAGGCTTAGAATTCTGGAGGGCTAAGGAACTACAATTACAATCAAGAATCATCTATCCAGCAAAATATAGTGTAATTTTTCAGAGGGAAAAAGGTCATTCAATGAAATAAAAAACTTTCAAGCATGCCTGATGAAAAGACCAGAGCTGAATAGAAAATATGGCTTTCAAATATAAAACTCAAAAGAGCATAAAGAGATAAAGAGGAAAGGGGAATCATAAAGGACTTGATAAGGTTAAACTACTTATATTACTACATGGAATAATGATGCTCAATGAGAACTTTCTCATTAGGTCAATTAGAAGGAATATACATAGCAGAGGGCACATGTGTGAATTAACTATGATAGGATGATATCTAAAAAAGGAATATACTGGGAGAAATGGAAAAGGAGAGGTAGAATGAGGTAAATTATCTAACATAAAAAAAGCAAGAAAGATTTTACAGTGAAGGAGAAGAAGAAAGAGGCAGCTAATGCTTGAACTTTACTCTCTTTTAAAAATAATGGCCCTTTATTTTTGCAAATACATGCAAAAATGGTTTTCAACATTCATCTTTGCAAAATCTTTTGTTTTAAATTTTTCTCCCTCCATTCCCCACCCCCTCTCAAAGATAGCAAGCAATCCAATATATGTTACATATGTGCAATTCTTCTATACATATTTCTACATTCGTCATGCTGCACAAGAAAAATCTGATCAAATGGAAAAAAATTGAGAAAGAAAAAAACCAAACAAACAATAACAAAAAAGATGAAAATACTATGCTTTGATCTACATTCAATCTCTATAGTTCTCTCTCTAGATGCAAATGGTTCTATCTACATTCAATCTCTATAATTCTCTCTCTAGATGCAAATGGTTCTATCACAAGTCTATTGGAATTGCCTTGAATCACTTCATTGTTGAAAAGAATCAAATCCATCACAATTGATCATCATATAATATTTTTAGGGATCTAAGGATTATCATATAACCTTGTTGCTGTGTGCAATATTCTCTTGGTTCTATTCGTTTCACTTAACATCAGTTCACGGTAAGTCTTTCCAAGCTTTTCTGGAATCAACCTGCTCATCATTTCTTATAGAACAATAATATTCCATTACATTCATGTATCATAACTTATTCAGCTATTCCCCAACTGATGGGCATAGCTGAACCTTACTTTTGATGGAATTGGCTCAAAGAAGGAATAACACACACACTCAATTGAGTATAGAAATCTTACTTAGGAGGGAATAAGAAAAAATGAGGTGTCATAGAAAGGAAGATAGATTGAGGGAGACAGTAGTCAGAAGCAAAACACTTTTGAAGGGGGATAGGGTAAAAGGAGAAAGAGAATGGAAATATTGGGAAGAAATAGGATGGTTGGAAATAATTGTTCATCATAATTGTGAAAATAATTGAAGGAAGTTTCTCTGATAAAGGCCTCCCCTCTTAAATATATAGAGAAATGGGCTAAATTTACAAATTATCAAAAATATGAATAGTCAGTATTCAAAGCTATATATAGCCATATGAAAAAATACTCTAAACCACTACTGATTAGAGAAATGCAAATTAAAACTTCATGCCTATTAAGTTGCCTAATAGGACAAAGAAGGATAATGACAAATGTTGAAGGAGATGTTGGGAACATTGAGAAACTAATGCATTGTTGCTGGAGTTGTGAACTGAAATAGCTGTATAATTTGATATAATTGTGTTAGAATAGTGTTGTGATATAGAAAATGATGAGTTCAGTGCTCAGGAAAATCTGGAAAAACTTACATGGAACTGATGTAAAGTGAACTAAGTAGAACAAGGAGAACACGCTATATGATACAGCAATATTTTAAGATGATCAACTGTTTTCAGCAATACAATGCTTCAAGACAACTCTGAAAGGCTTATGATGAAAAATGCTATCCATTCCCAGAAAAAGAACTGATGTATTTTTTAAACTTTATTTTTCTTGGATTTTTATTTTGGTCTATATTTTCTTTTACAACATGATGAATGTGGAAATATTTTTGCATGGCTACACATAAATAACATCAAATTGCTTGCATTCTCAATAAGAAGGGGTGGGGCAGGAGGGAGAGAATTTGGAACTCAATTTTACAATTTTTTTCCTGTAATTGGAGAAAAATAAAATAATGAATATAAAAAAAAAAGAAAAAAGAAAAACTTGGAAAGGTTTACCTGAACTGATGCAAAGTGAAGTGAGCAGAACCAGGAGAATATTGAAATAAAAGCAACACTGTATAATGAGTGAGTATGAGTGGCTCAGTTATTTTCAGCAATACAGTGATCTAAGTTCCAAAGGATTCATGATCAAAACTGCTATGTACATCCAGAGAAAGGACTGATGAAGTCTGACTGTAGATCAAAGCACACTATTTTCCACTTTATTTTTTCCATGATCCATTTTTCTTTTACAACATGATTAACAGAGAAATATGTTTTACATATAGTATATATATAAAACATATATCAAATTGCTGGTTATATTAGGAAGAGTAGAGATAAGTCTGAGAGGGAGAAAATTTGGAGCTCAAAAAAATTTTTTAATGAATGTTAGAATTTGTCTTTACATATAATTAGAAAAAAAAATACAACACCATAAAAAGGGAGGACCCAAATTTCCAGCTCTAAATCTATGGCTTAATTCAATTTAGCGACCATTTATTAAGCACTGATTATGTCATGATTTGTGCTAAATGCTAGGGATAGGAAAACAACAATTGACACAGTCCTTGTCTTTACATGTTCCTATAAGAGATTTGCAGCCTCAGATGTAAACTTTTGCTCTGAAACATATAAACAATTTTTTTTATTATAACTTTTTATTGACAGTGCATATGCATGGATCATTTTTTACAACATTATCCCTTGTACTCAATTCTGTTCTGATTTTTCCCTTCCCTGCCTCCATCCCCTCCCCTAAGTGGCAGGCAGTCTAATTTATTATATTATATATTATATTATCATATAGTTATTATATAAATAAGTATATAAGCAATATACACAATATATGTGTGCAGAACCAAACAGTTCTCTTATTGCATGGGAAGAATTGGATTCAGAAGATAAAAATAACGTGGGAAGAAAAACAAAAATGCAAACAGTTTACACTCATTTCCCAGTGTTCCTTGTCTGGGTATAGCTGCTTCTGTCCATCACTGATCAATTGGAACTGAATTAGAGCTTCTCTTTGTCGAAGATAACCATTTCCATCAGAATACATCCTCATACAGTATTGTTGTTGAAGTATATAATGATCTCCTGGTTCTGCTAATTTCACTTAGCATCAGTTCATATAGGTCTCCCCAAGCCTCTCTCTATTCATCCTGCTGGTCATTTCTTACAGAACAATAATATTCCATAACATTCATATACCACAATTTACCCAAACATTCTCCAATTTATGGGCATCCATTCATTTTCCAGTTTCTAGCCACTACAAAGAGGGCTGCCACAAACATTCTTGCACATACAGGTCCCTTCTCCTTCTTTAGTATCTTTTTGGGCTATTTTGGGATATAGCAGTAGTGATACTGCTGGATCAAAGGATATGCACAGTTTGATAACTTTGGGGGCATAATTCCAAACTGCTCTCCAGAATGGTTGGATTCGTTCACAACTTCACCAACAATGCATCAGTATCCCAGTTTTCCTGCATCCCCTTCAATATTCATCATCTTTTCCTGTCATCTTAGCCAATCTGAGAGGTGTGTAGTGGTATCTCAGAGTTGTCTTAATTTGCATTTCTCTGAACAATAGTGATTTGGAACACTCTTTCATATGAATGGAAATAGTTTCAATTTCATCATCTGAAAATTGTCTGTTCATATCCTTGGCCATTTATCTGTTGGAGAATGGCTTGATTTCTTATAAATTAGAGTAAATTCTCTCTATATTTTGGAAATAAGGCCTTTATCAGACCCTTTAACTGTAAAAATGTTTTCCCAGTTTGTATTTTGTGATCAATATTGATCTCTAGTTCTTCTTTGGTCACAAATTCCTTCCTCCTCCACAAGTCTGAGAGGTAAACTATCCTATGTTCCTCTAATTTATTTATGATCTCGTTCTTTATGCCTAAATCATGGACCCATTTTGATCTTATCTTGGTATATGGTGTTAAGTGTGGGTCCATGCCTAATTTCTGCCATACTAATTTCCAGTTTTCCCAGCAGCTTTTTGTTGTGGGTCAGAACTTGAAACAAGGTACTAACTCACTGGAATTGATAGAAACAATGCTTATGTATTTAATTTCGCACCTTTAAGAGTTCACACATTAGTTCACACATTAGCATTTGAAATTTACAAGTCAGGATTCAGTTCAGGAGATTCACAGTCCAGGAGATTCACAAGTCTGGGAGATTCACAAGTCACAGCTCCCACAATCCCACTCTCGGAGGAGGAGTCAACCTTTGATTTCACACCTCTAAAAGAACATATAAAAGGACAGACACTAGAGACTTTTGAGAGACTGAGAAGCCAGGATTCAGTTGGACAGAACGAAGGATTAAGAGTTGAGCTAGAGGCTGAAGCTGGCAGAGGCAAAGGATGAGCGGCAAGGGATCTTGGAACCAAGGAGAGAGATAGGCCTCTAAGAAAACTAACTGGGCTATTTTGGAAGAGAAAATAAAAGGATTGGACCTTTAACTCCTGGCTACATTTGAAGTGATTATTATTCTGAACTGAAACTAAGGCTGCCTCCAGAAGCTCCCCAAGAAACCTGATCCCAGAGAACGATTATAATTTAGATAAGAGAACATTACAGTTTTTGTCAAATAATGAATTCTTTTCCCAAAAGTTGGGATGTTTCTTTGTCAAACACTAGATTGTTATAGTTATTGACTATTTTGTCCTGTGAACCTAACCTATTCCACTGATCAACTAATCTATTTCTTAGCCAATACCAAATGGTTTTGGTGACTGCTGCTTTATAATATAGTTTTAGATCAGGTACAGCTAGGCCACCTTAATTTGATTTTTTTTTCATTAATTCCCTTGAAATTCTCGATCTTTTTAAACAATACTTTTTAAAAAAAAATTTATTATAGCTTTTTATTTACAAGAATATGCATGGGTAATTTTTCAGCATTAACCCTTGCAAAACCTTCTGTTCTAAATTTTCCCCTCCTTCCCCCACTCTCTCCGCTAGATGGCAGGTAGACCAATACATGTTAGATATGTTAAAGTGTATGTTAAATACAATATATGTATACATATTTACACATATGCAATACATTTTAAGCCCTGAAAATATAGTTTAAGATGATGAACTAGGTGACTGATAAGTGTTAGCATTTATCCATTTCCCTTATTTTCTTCTAAATTTATCGGTTTTATCAGTTTCATATATTGAACTTGTATATACAAATCTAGTATGGATTATAAATGTAAAAGTTTAATAATAAATGGTACTAGCACACACACAAACATGTAGTTTTTAAGAATTAACTGAGGATAATGGCTATGGTTAGTTTCACAAAATTAGCTGGCACATATTGACTAGGCCAAATTAAAAACTAAATTAAACTGAGATTCATCTAAGCTAAGGTGAAGCATCAGCTACAACAAAGGAATCATGAGTAAGTTTTGGTCAAAGTGCCCCAAGTAAAGATCAATGCTGAGTTTGGGCCTGGAGATAGATGAGGAGGATAAAACTTATGAATTATGAATAAAATAAAAATATAAAATTATGGATTAACTGTCCAGGAGAAAAGCATAATTATGAGGCTTCAGCAAAGTCTGTGCAGGACAGTTTAGAGAAGAATGTAGAGCCAGAGAGGAATGACCTATTTTTGACCAATGCTTTTCAGTAGGGTTGAGGAAGATGAGAAAGATCAAACACTATCTAAACTGTTCCTGTCAAGCCAATCTGTGATTATGCTGCAATTATCTTAGGATAAGATTTTAGTGCTTTGGATTTAAATATTTCAATGTGAGGTCATCCATGTGGGTACTCCTAGCAAAAGTTGTAACCTATTCATCCATATTTCCTCATCCTGTGTGACTCTTCTTGTTCATATCCTCCTATAATTTCTTAATAGGAAGACTCAAGGCTTTCCTATTGTTATTATATGAGTACCAGTGTAACATAACCATTTTCTATCTGTTATTTCTTCATCTATCTCAACTCATCTTAAAGGTCAAGGATGATAAAAACTTCGTTCACATAAATAGAAGAGTTTATGAAAGCACAACCCAACATCAAATTTAGTGCCTTGGTAGGGACTTGTTACCAGATACATGAAGGACATTATGGGTAGATTCAAAATACTGAAACATGTGCAAAAATCTGAGTATTGTTGTAATATGGGGATTACCTGTGGGTTATCCCTGATCTTAAGGGTCTTACCATGGACTGGGAAATCTGCTACCCATTTCTCTCCCAGATAAATTATCTCTAATTGATTTGATCTAGAAATGGCCCTGCTTCAAGAGTTAAATCAGAACTGGACTTCAAAGAAAGGTGCACACTGGATAGTGCACTGGACCTGGAGTCATGAAGACTTGAATTCAGAGCCAGTCTCAGATACTTAATGGCTTTGTGTTAGAATCCTTACAAGCTATTAAGTCATTAGAATTGATAGAGACAATAATTATCTAATTTAGCATGGTCCAGTATGATTGATCTAATCTTACAAGGAGATGTTTTGGGCCAGAACTTGAAACAAGATCCTAAGTGGAACTGATAGAAACAATGTTTGTGTTCACACCTTTAGAGAGCACATATAAGCAAGAAGCTCCCAGGGCCAAAGGGCACTCTGGGACAGCCACAGAGGACTCTGGGAGGAAACCCACAAGTCCACTCTCGGAGGTGGAGTCAGATTCATTCCATTTTCCACTTTTGTGCTGGCTGGAGGCTGAAGGACAAACCTTTGGATTTGGAGACATTCGGAGGGACTCTTGGAACTAAGCAGAGAGATAGGCTACCAAGAAAACTAACTGGGCTATTTTGGAAGAAGCAATAAAAGATCTGAACTTTTAACACCTGGCTGCATTTGGGGTGATTATTGATCTGAACTGATACTAAGGCTGCCTCCAGAAAACCTCCCCAAGAAACCTGCTCCCAGAGAGAACCGTTATATATTATACAAAAGAAAAAGAACACCACAGCTTTGTGAATCTGAGCAAGTCATTTAACCTCTTTCTGCCTCAATTTTCTCATCTGTAAAGTGAGCATAATGAAAGTACCTACTTGTCAATGTTTCTATGAAGGATAAAATAAGATATTATTTCGTCAAGCATATTGAAAAATTTTAAAAGTCTATGTAAGTTTTAGCTATTATTGTTAATTTTAAGTAACTGCTTCCCTAGACCCCAACCAGCATTTGTTTTGATTTGTTTTGTTTTGGTTTTTTGCCTCTGTAAAGCACTATGATATACCAGAAAGTCAGAAGAAATAGGTTTGAAGTTTGACTCAGTTATTTCTTTAAACTACATAACTTGGGAAACTAATATAATTTTTCTAACTTCTAATTTCCATATTTGTAAAAAAAATGATTGGATTGGCCTAGATAATATTTCAATTTTAAATTCTTTGCTCATTTAAAAATAACTAACATGCATTATTGTGCTTATTAGTTATCTGGTATATATCTTTCCCCTTACTATGCTAAAAGTTCCATGAGGACAGGATCATATCTTAGCTATGCAATCTATGAAGTTTAGAGAGACCAAGTTTAATTTGGGGGACTTTTTGATAGTCATATTCACTTTGACCTTCATGGTTTCCCATGGAATCAACAAAATTTAAACTCATATATATGTGTGTCTCTATAAAAAAAGGAAAGGACTTCCATGTAATAAATCAGGTTATTATATGTTAAATATTTTTCCCCTTCAAAAAAAACCCAAGAAGAATTCATACCTGAGTGACTTTATTCAGAAATTCCTTTACTTATATAGGTAGCTTTGCTACTTCATTGTTGGTAGCTCATATTCCTGTGGCCCAATAACTCTTTGTGCTTTGCTATAATGCCTCTGATACATCCTTGGGCTACATGGTTACCTGGAGGAGATTCAAAGATGTTCTCTGAGGTAATTTCCCCTTCTGGAACCACGGCAAAGTTGTAGATGTAGTTCTTTGCTTTGGGAATTGGTTTCTTTGTGTGGGGTGTGTGTGTATGTGTGTGTGTGTGTCTTTCTCTCATCATCTTTTCTCCCTCTTTCTGCCTCTCATCATTTGTCTCTCATTCTTTCTATCTTTCATGATTCTCTGTACTCTTTTTCTTCTTTGTCTTTAATCATTCAGTCTCTACCTTTCATTCTTTTTTTGTCATTCTGTCTCTATTTCTCATTCTCTCTGTTTCTTTTTTCCCTTTCACATATCTTTTTCTCTGTCTGCCTCTGTCTCTAACTGATCTCCTCTCCCTTTTAAAGGTCAATTCAGACTATAGCACATATCTTTTACTTTCAGAAAATTGCTTTTGAATTCAGTGCAAGGATAGCCCAGAACTGGTAGAATTATCTTCCCTTGTCTGTGTAATTCTAGGCATGTCATTTAACTTCTCAATACTCTAGGCAACTACGAGAAGTTGCCAACTTGCATAGTGGAGGAAATCTCCATCTCTGAGAGTCATTTTCTGTAACTGATATTTACAGGTTCAGTTCCTATTCATATCAAAATTCTCCTTACTACTAGTTCAGGGAATGTATTCTTTGGGGCATTGCTGATCATAGAAAGCAAAATTGGAGAATTAGGGTGAGAATGGAGGCTCTGTTTGATGATTGACAATTTTGAGGGAATTCATTTCCCCTAGATTGGAGTATATATTTTATTCTCCTATTATTCTTGTGATTCTTCTATTTTGCTACCTCTATAAAATACAAAGGTATTCCACTTAATTCCAATGTCTTTTTACCCATCATCCTGAACTTCTCTATTTTCTTATCCTTATTCATTTCTATATTTATCCTTATTCAATATCTGCTTCTTCTGTAATTTTATCCTGCTCTTGTCTTCGATTTCTCCCTTTCTACTTTCTCCTTCTTCAAATCACCATTCCCCTGGATTAAGACCTTATTCATTCCTTTAACTCCCTCTCTCTCTGTCCTCCTGTTCTTTAAACTCTTCCCTTGATTCTTTATTATTTAGCTCCCTAGGCCTCAGCAGGCTGGTCCTATCTAAGAAAAATGTTACAGATAGCATGTATTTAGGATATTTCACATTTCTTATGAAACCTTCTTAGCTCCTGAGGGGAAGATAGATAAAGACTAGAATTGTAAAAAATATCGAAGAGGCAGTAGGAAAATCTAAGAATTTAGTGTGAGTGTTGAGGTCTAGATTTGGGGTACCTAAATGAAATTAAGGTTTAGTTGAGGTCTAGTGGCATGTTTGGGGTACAAACAAAGCTCCCCTGCAACCCCCTTGGATTCGGCGCAATGATGCAGCAGTAAATGAGGTCTGTCTAGTAGTGGCCGAGTCCCCAATAAAGGCATTTATTGGGCCGAAAGCTGGATTGATAAAAGGTTTATTATTGGGTTTGGAAGTAAGGAGATAGGTGAAGGTAGAGATAAGGAGGGCACCAGACAGAGGATCCAATGGACAGAGGGTCCTCACATGGCTAGCATGTGGGATCTCTGCAAAGAGGGTTCCCAGCTCATCCCTTTTATGATGGGAGATTTAGCTCGAGGGGCTTTTGGGTGTAGCCCCAAAGTTGGCTCAGATCCGGGTGGGGCTGGGACAGGTCCTGATCTTCTATTGGAATACAAAGGGACCAGGATTCGTGAGTTAAAGGGTAATTACATTAACTGGCGGGGAGTGGGTTGGGAGTCACAAAGAAAGGAATCTTTCCCACATCATCAGAAGAGTAAGAATTTAGTAAAAAGGTGGAGAATGTCTCATTTGTTTAATTACTAAATTATCAATGAATTAGAAATTCATTTTCCAATGTCCTTTTTTTTATCCCATTAGTCTCCTCTTTTCTTTCAGTGTGTGATCCCTTAACACTAGGTCTTATACCCACCCCACTCCTTAGAAATATCTCTCCAGACTTCTGCTCTATTGTCCACAATCCTATATCCCTAATGCTTTCTCTTTTATTTCATCACAATACCACTCCTGTCTCCTCTATTCTTCAGGGTACTCTAGTCTCCACTCACCTCCCAATATCTCAAACTACTCATTGCTTTTCCCTTCCTTAATACCCATTAGTTTCTTCCCTACTTCTCCCTTCCTCCTTCCCAGAATCTGTACTCATTTCTCTATAACATTGACTCACTGATGTGGTTTGAGCACCAAAATGATATGGGTGATGTAGACCAAATGATGACAGGCACCAAAAGTTGGGGTTCAGTCATGTGAAGAATTCACACTGGCCATTCTCTTTGGCAAAAGGTGATTTTCTTTAGGGAAGAGGTTATAGACAAAATGAAGGGATGCAACAGACACAGGAATGATAAATATGAAATAGAATGGGAGAGCATATGAAAAACAAGTTTCTCAGTGGAAGTCACAATTACCCAGGAGAAAGGAAACACCCCATGAGGTTGGGGCATGCCCTTAGCTGGCAGGCTAAATCCTGAAAGGGACTTAACACTCTAAAAGAGTTAAGTTAGCTGTAAAGAGGAGAAGTGTAACTTGGAAGCATAGTGGAGTTAGGTAGGAGAGATACACATGGCATGGGGGAAAGAGAAGGGGAAAGATAGCATGAGGTAAAATGCCCTGGCAGATTGGAAAGCAGCAGCAGGGGAATGGCCCATAAGTAGATTTTAAAGGGGAAATTTAACCTTAGGGACACGACTGGGATTTCTGATAGGACATGGCAAGGTGAAACTTCTGAAGACCTCTACAGAGGGTGGGTCTCAGGGGGTTCACATAACTTGGATTTCAGATTGTACAACCTCCCCAGAGAGTGGGACCAGGTTATTGAATAGATCTTTAGCAATGATCTCTGCCTGCCTCAGGGATTAATTTTTTTCAATTCCTCTGCTAACCACACCTAACATTGAAGACTTCATCACTACTATGCTGAGACCCATTCCTGGCTTTGTTTTTTGTAGTACTCCATTCCATGCTTTGGCTTAACTTCCCTTATTTTTCCATCCCTGTTTAACTGCCAACTCTATAATATCTGAAAGATGTGGGGGTGGAGGTGACCAGAACCTAGCTCCTTTGGAGCATAAGGGGGTGCCTTATTCTAGTGAATAAGTGTCCTAGGTCATAAGACTAGGCAGTAATCCTCAGCAACACTAACTCATAGTAGCTCAGAGTGGAAGGGACCTCAATTTATGAACATCTATCTTCACATGTAGACTGATCTAATTATTAGGGACTTGGTTCTTTTATTATCACATATTAAAAGCTATTATTACTAATTTATTATTATTACTATTATAACTAACTAGTTCTTTAATGGAAGTCCTTAATAATTGTTTAAGAATGCAAGGGGTCTCAAAACAAGAATTTGAGGCCCATTGTTTTAGGTTGTGCCAAAAATTGAGTGACTAGTGTTCTATTTAATAAAACAAACTGTTGACTAAATTGTTATCTAAACTCTGAATCCTTTTTTTTTTTTTTTGGTGGGGGGGGATTTTGCATATTTTTTGAGAATATCATAAATTATAATTAAAATGGCCTATATTAGGTTTTCAAAGCCTCTTTTAGGGAATGCTGCTCATTTTTTAAATCTCTCTCTGCCTAAGCAAGAAATCTTTAGAAATAATTTAAATGAGTAAAGTAAAAATTACTCATTTAAATTATTTCTAATCTGGCTTGTGCCTAAAATGCAAAATACTCCAGTGCTTAAAAATGCTGTCAGTTGGAGATTCTGACTGGATGCTGAAAAGCTATGCTAAGTTCCTCAACACCCTCAAACAAACAGGAAAAGGGCTTTGACGTATTATGTTTGAAAAAGTTGCTTCAGGCAGCAATAATTAAACAATTGGTACTTGTAATGCACATGGATTCTGTTAGGCTGACTTGGAAGCAATAAAGATACTATCCCATATACTAGTTATAGTTGTTCAGAAAAAGTAAGGTGAAATCCTAGGCTATGGGACTCTACCTAGAGGGAATATCAAGGCCACCAACCTTTGGTGCACAATAAGTTTTCTGCCATATTGCAGAAACACCCTTGTTGAGCAAGGAGCAATGATTGCGATCACGGGAACAAGTGTGAGCCTGACGGTCACAATGGCTCATGAGCAGGGATGCCTTAAGAGGGCCTCTCATCTGTGAGTGAACTGCTGAATTGCTGGATTGGCTCTCCTCCCATTGGCATACATCATGCATACACAAAGACAATGAGCTGTTTCTCTGAATGGTGATTGGGGATTGCCTACTGTTCACACACTGATCATGCTTGCAAAAATGTATATCCAAAAGGCTATATGGCATAATAAACTAGAACTCTTTTCACACTCTATGAGTCTCCCGCCTCATTCATCTGGTCTCTGAGATCAAAGGGTTCATATGCTTTGAGCTCTTAAGCTGCAACATTCCAGTATTTTTTTTATCTTTTTAAAAATTAAAAAAAATTAATTTTAATTTTTATTAACATTATATTTGTAATTAAATTATGTAAATATTTTTTTTTTACAAAATATATGCATGGGTAATAGTTCAACAATGACCCTTGCAAAGCCTTCTGTTCCAAATTTTTCCCTCCTTCCCCCCAACCCCTCCCCTAGATGGCAGGTAGTCCAATACATATTAAATGTTGAAATATATGTTAAATTCATTATATGTATACATATTTATACAGTTATCTTTCTGCACAAGAAAAACTGGATCTTAAAAAGAAAAAAAAACCTGAGAAGGAAAACAAAATGCAAAGAAACATCAACAGAAAGCATGAAAATGTTGTTGTCATCCACACTCAGTTCCCATAGGCTTCTCTCTGAGTGTATCTGGCTTTTTTCATCAATGAACAATTGGAACTACTTTGAATCATCTTATTGTTGAAGATAGACACTTCCATCAGAATTGATCATCATATACTCTTGTTGTTGCTGTGTATAATGAACTCCTGATTCTGCTCGTTTCACTTAGTATCAGTTCATATAAGTTTCTCCAGGCCTCTCTGAAATCATCCTGCTAATTGTTTCTTACAGAACAATAATATTCCATAATATTCATATTGTTGTGCCAAAGTTCCCTTTTAATGTTGTGACCCAGTTTCTCCAATTGTCCTATTTAGTTATTCTGCCTCAGGTTATAATCTTTCCTTCTTAATGTTTGATGAAATAAAATTCTACCTTAGTTGCTCTGCTCCAAAACCCCAGGCTATAATCATTCCCTGTTAAATGGTTGATGAGATAAAGGTTTTTATATCTTTAGGTTATAGAAATTCCTTCTTAATGTTTGACAGGATAAAGGTTTATCCATTTTAGATGTCATTAGAATATCGGTAACCTTTCTCCATTGTGTCATCCGAGGGGCCTCCCCCCCATTAGGTTATCCCTACCCAGGTACCTCCCCCATTATGTCATTGTTCTTGTTATCCTATAAAAGGGTCTTGCTGTCTAATGCTCAAGGCTGGCGATGATGGTCTCGTCCAGCCCTGGGACCAAACATGGATCCGTTGGTCCCATTATCTCTTTCCATTTAATAAACTATTGAATTGGTCTCTAATCTTTGTCTTGCTCAGTTTCTCCAGCATTACAATATACCATAATTTATTCAGCCATTCTCCAATTGATGGGTGTCCATTCAGTTTCTTGCCACTATGAAAAGGGCTGTCACAAACAGTTTTGCACATGTGAATCCCTTTCTTTCTTTTAAGATATCTGTGGGATACAGGCTCAGTAGAAACACTGCCTGGTCAAAGGGCATGCACAATTTGATAACTTTTTGATATAGTTCCAAATTGCTCTCCAGAATGATTGGATCCGTTTACAGTTCCACCAACAACGTATCAGTGTCCCAGTTTTCCCATAGCCCCTCCAACATTTGTCATTATCTTTTCCTGTCATTTTAGACAATCTGACAGGTGTGTTAGAATTGTCTTAATTTGCATTTCTCTGATCAATAATGATTTGGAGCACCTTTTCCTATGAGTAGAAAGAGTTTTCAATTTCTTCATCTGAAAATTGTCTGTTCATATCCTTTGACCATTTATCAATTGGAAAATGGCTTGAATTCTTATAAATTTGAGTTAATTATATATTTTAGAAATGAGGCCTTTATCAGAACCTTTGAATATAAAAATGTTTCCCCAGTTTATTGCTTCCCTTCTAATCTTGTCAGCAATAGTTTTGTTTGTATAAAACCTTTTTAACTTAATATAATCAAAATTATCTATTTTGTGATTAACAATGATCTCTAGTTCTTCTTTGGTAAAAATTCCTTCCTCTTCCACAGATCTGAGAAATAAACGAGTCTATGTTCTTTTAATTTGTTTATAATATCATTCTTTATGTCTAGATCATGAACCCGTTTTGACCTTATCAAGATAAGATGTTAAGTGTGGGTCAATGTCTAATTTCTGCCATAATAGTTTCCAATTTTCCCAGCAGTTTTTGTCAAATAGTAAATTCTTATCCCAAAAGCTAAAGTCTTTGGGTTGTCAAACACTAAATTGCTATAGTTATTGACTATTTTGTGCTGTGAACCCAACCTTTTGCCCTGATCAACTACTCTGTTTTTTAGCCAGTACCAAAAGGTTTTGATGACTTCTGCTTTATAATATAATTTTAGATCTGGTACAGCTAGGCCATCTTTATTTGCTTTTTTCCCCATTAATTCCCTTGAAATTCTTGACCTTTTTTTCTTCCAGATGCATTTTGTTATTTTTTCTAGGTCAGTAAAATAGTTTCTTGGGAGTTTGACTGGTAAAGCACTAAATAAATAGATTAGTTTGGGTAGTATTGTCATCATTATTATATTAGCTCGACCTATACAAGAGCACTTGATATTTTTCCAGTTGTTTAGATGTAACTTTATTTTGTGGAAAGTGTTTTGTAGTTTTGCTTATGTGGTTCCTGACTTTCCCTTGGCAGATAGATTCCCAAATATTTTATACTATTGACAGTTATTTTAAATGGAATTTCTCTTTGTATCTCTTGCTGTTGGATTTTGTTAGTGATGTATAAAAATGCTGATGATTTATGTGGATTTATTTTATATCTTGCAACTTTTCTAAAGTTGTGGATTATTTCTAATAATTTTTTAGTTGATTCTCTAGGATTCCCTAAGTATACCATCATAGCATCTGCAGAGTGATAATCTGATTTCCATTACCAACTTTCATTCCTTTAATCTCTTTTTCTTCTCTTATTGCCAAAGCTAGCATTTCTAATACAATATTATTAGTAATATTAGAATAGTAATGGTGATAGTGGGCAATCTTGTTTCCCCCCTCTTCCTCCCCTATCTTATTGGAAATGTCAATCAGTATTTATTAAGAGTGTAGTAGGTATCAAGCACTGTGCTAGTAAGTGCTTTAAAATATTATTTCAATGACCAACAGGATGAATACAGAGACACTTGGAGAGACTTACATGAATTGATGCTCAGTGAAATGAGCAGAACCAGGAAATCATTATATACTTCAACAACAATACTGTATGAGGATGCATTCTGATGGAAGTGGATTTCTTCGACAAAGAGAAGATTTCTAACTCAGTTTCAATTGATCAAGGATGGACAGAAGCACCTACACCCAAAGAAAGAACACTGGGAAATGAATGTAAACTGTTTGCATTTTGATTTTTCTTTCCGGGTTATTTTTATCTTCTGAATCCAATTCTTCCTATGCAACAAGAGAACTGTTTGGTTCTGCACACATATATTGTATCTAGGACATATTTAATATGTATAGGACTGCTTGCCATCTGGGGGAGGAGGTAGAGGGAAAAAGTCGGAACAGAAGTAAGTGCAAGGAATAATGTAAAGAAATTTTTTTTCAAAATAAAAAAATAAAGAAAAAATATTATTTCATTAGACTCTCATAACCCTTGGAGATAAATTAAATTATTATATATTATATTAAATTATTATATAATTTTAGATCTGGTACAGTTAAGTCACCTTCATTTGATTTTTTTTATAAGTTCCCTTGAAATTCTTGACCTTTTATATGAACAGATAATTTTCAGATGATGAAATTGAAACTATTTCCACTCATATGAAAGAGTATTCTAAATCACTATTGATCAGAGAAATGCAAATTAAGACAACTCTGAGATACCACTACATACCTGTCAGATTGGCTAAGATGACAGGAAAAAATAATGATAAATGTTGGAGGGGATGCGGGAAAACTGGGACATTGGTGCATTGTTGGTAGAGCTGTGAATGAATCCAATCATTCGGAGAGCAATATGGAATTATGTCCAAAAAGATATCAAACTGTGCGTACTCTTTGGTTTTTTTTTTTTTAATAACTTTTTATTGATAGAACGCATGCCAGGGTAATTTTTTACAGCATTATCCCTTGCATTCACTTCTGTTCCGATTTTTCCCCTCCCTCCTTCCACCCCTTCCCCCAGATGGCAAGCAGTCCTTTACATGTTGAATGGGTTGCAGTATATCCTAGATACAATATATGTGTGCAGAACCGAACAGTTCTCTTGTTGCACAGGGAGAATTGAATTCAGAAGGTACAAATAACCCGGGAAGAAAAACAAAAATACAAGCAGTTTATATTCATTTCCCAGTGTTCTTTCTCTGGGTGTAGCTGCTTCTATCCATCTTTGATCAATTAAGGCTCTCTTTATCGAAGAGATAAACTTCTATCAGAATACATCCTCAAACAGTATCGTTGTTGAGGTATATAATGATCTCCTGGTTCTGCTCATTTCACTCAGCATCAGTTCATGTAAGTCTCGCTAGTCCTCTCTGTATTCATCCTGCTGGTCATTCCTTACAGAACAATAATATTCCATAACATTCAAATACCACAATTTACTCAACCATTCTCCAATTGATGGGCATCCTTTCATTTTCCAGCTTCTAGCCACTACAAACAGGGCTGCCACAAACATTTTGTGTGCATACCCTTTGATCCAGCAGTGCTACTACTGGGCTTATCCCCCAAAGAGGTACTAAAGAAGGGAAAGGGACCTGTATGTGCCAAAATGTTGGCACATTTCTGAGTGAAATGAGCAGAACCAGGAGATCATTATATACTTCAACAACGATACTGCATGAGGATGTATTCTGATGGAAGTAGATTTCTTTGACAAAGAGACCTAACTCAGTTTCAATTGATCAGTGATGGACAGAAGCAACTACATCCAAAGAAAGAACACTGGGAAATGAATGTAAACTGTTTGCATTTTGGTTTTTCTTTCCGGATTATCTCTACCTTCTGAATCCAATTCTCCCTGTGCAACAAGAGAACTGTTCAGTTCTGCACACATATATTGTATCTAGGATACACTGTGACATATTTAACATATCTAGGACTGCTTGCCATCTCGGGGAGGGGGTGGAGGGAGGGAGGGGAAAAATCGGAACAGAAGTGAGTGCAAGGGATAATGTTGTAAAAAATTACCCTGGCATGGGTTCTGTCAATAAAAAGTTATTAAAAAAAAAAAAAAGAAATTGTTGACCTTTTGTTTTTCCAGCTGAATTTTGTTCATTTTTCTAGGTCAGTGAAAGCTATATGTCTTTAGAAGGAGAATACAGACTAGTTTATCAGAAGCTAAAGCTTATCAGACTAGCCTTGGAAAGTAGAAAGAGGACCAGGGAAGGAGATACTCTAACCCCTGAAGACTCATCCTAGATTGAACAGACTTTTCTGGGCCCTTTTCACCTGGATTCATAAATTCCCATGTAGTATTCATGGTAGGGATTGAAGATATAGAGTGTTCTTCTATGTTAGTGAGTAGAACTCTAGCTATTAAATTATATTTTGGGAAAGACTTTTACATCATCAATCTTTAAAATCCAAGCAATGGATAAAATAAGAGGGACTATATTTAGGTTATGTCAAAAAAAAAAGTCTATATATAGTCCCTAGTGGCAGTAAATGGCATAAGTGGCAGTAAGAATGAATAAATGTTTGGAATATGTATGGTGCTATGTGCTATGTGTTTTGTTGACTTGGGTTATATGCGTGTTTCCAAATGGGTCTGTCTAGATCTAGATGTAGAGACTCAGAGGGAAAGTAAGATTACCTATCTTTAAAGTCTTTTCTCTTCAGCTTTTCTCAAAAGAGACATATTCTTATCATGAGAAGCAGGAGGTTCAAATTAAACTTCTTTTTTTAATTATTATTATAGCTTTTTATTTACAAGATATATGCATAGGTAATTTTTCAGTATTGACAGTTGCAAATCCTTTTGTTCCAAATTTTTCCCTCCTTCCCCCCACCTCCTCCCCAAGATGGCAGGTTGACCAATGCATGTTAAATATGTTAAAATATAAGTTAAGTACTATATATATATGTGTGTATATATATATATATATATATATATATATATATATATATATACACACACATGTCAAACAGTTATTTTGCTGTACAAAAAGAATCAGACTTTGAAATAGTATACAATTAGCCTGTGAAGGAAATCAAAATTGCAGCAGACAAAAATAGAGGGATTGGGAATTCTATGTAGCTGGTTCAGTTCATTACTGCTCTATTGGAACTGATTTGGTTCATTTAATTATTGAAGAGGGCCACATCCATCAGAATTGATCATCATATAGTATTGTTGTTGAAGTATATAATGATCTCCTGGTCCTGCTCATTTCACTGAGCATCAGTTCATGTAAGTCACTCCAGGCCTTTCTGAAATCATCCTGCTGGTCATTTCTTTCAGAACATTCAATAATATTCATATACCACACAAATTAAACTTCTGATCACTATCCTTTAATGTGGAAGGAGTATCCCCAAAGAAATATACATACCCCTTTATATATACATAATATAATGATACACACATGTGTATATGTGTATGTATATGTGTGTGTGTATGTATGTATGTATGTATGTATATCCAAGACTTCTCTCCCCACCAATGCCAATATCACAATCAACACATAGTGAATAGAAAATAAATCTATTTATCCAAATTGTTAGTGAACCAAAATCAGAGACAATATGAACATGAGAATAAATACTAGGCTATTGTACAGGGTAAAAGAATTCTCCCATTGAGAGCAAAATTATTTCAGTTTAGCCAAGAAAATAAGTCTTAGATCTTACCTAAGAAGAAATTTACAAAGTCTCTTGAATAATAAACTGGGAATAGGGATGTGATAAGATGCTGATTCTTTTCTGTGTCAGCTTCTCCCCAGTGTCTTTCTTTAGGAAAATTATTGTTATTGCTCAGTTGTGCTTGATTCTTTGAGAACCCATAAATCATACTGTCCATAGAGTTTTCTTGGCAAAGATACTGGAGTGGCTTGCCATTTCCTTTTCCAGTAAATTAAGGCAAATTAAATTACCTCCCTAGAGTAATACAGCTAGTGTCTGAGGTCTTCCTGACTCCAGGTCCAGTGTTCTATCTGTTGAGTAACTAGTTAGTCCCATCTAACTGCCTCAGGGACATAAAGAGAGTCTAAAAGAGCTTGTCTTTTCTCTCAAAGGTAGAAACCAGAAAATGAAGCTCTTGTTTCAAGGACTCTTACCACTTCCATCTTTTGCACAGATCAATGAATAATCAATATCCACTAATGAGGAGAGTTTCACATAAATGGTCTTTGGAGCCATGGGTTATAAATAAAAAGGAAATAATCAGATATTTAATATGTGCAAAGAAAAAGGGCATTGTAGTTCTGTTATGTCCAATTGCAATAAATATTTGTGAGCTTTCATTATTTGTTTGGGAAAACTTTGATCTATTCACAATGTACTGATAGAGTACTTCTGGCAGGGAGATGAGATCAAATACCCAAACACCTTGACAATCTTATCATATAGAATCTTTTAGGAAGAAGAAGAACTGGAAAAGAACTCAAGGAGTCATTGACATCCCCCTTTGAACACACATACACACACACATACATACACACACACACACACACACACACATATACACATACACACCTCCTTTCCACCAATTCAAATTTATTTAGACATGTTTGACTTTGGAAACTATCCATTATCTGGGGAAGAAATTCATTGTAGGAACTAACGTGTTCTCCTTGAATGATAGTATGAGGAATGCCAAAGGAGCAATGTGCACAATTCATTTCAACAATAATAGCAGCTGATATTTCTATAGCTTTATGATTTAGAAAACTCTTTACACATTATTTGATTCTCTTAACAACCCTGGGAGGTAGGTGATATTATAACTCCTATTTTAGATGTGGTAACTGAGACTAAGGGACAGCTAGTTGGTACAATAGATAGAGCATTGGGCCTGGCGTCAGGAAGACCTGAGTTCAAATCCAATCTCAGATACATACTATCTATGTGACCCGTGACAAGTCACTTAACCCTATTTACCTCAGTTTTCTCATCTGTTAAATTATCTAGAGAAGAAAATGGCAAAACATTCCAGTATCTTTGCCAAGACAACTCAAGACTGAAATTACAGCAACAACAATAAACAGGTTAAGAGTTTAAGTAACTTCCTCACAAAGTCACAAAGTTGATAAGTGTCTGAGAGAGGATTTAAACTCAGGGTTTCCAGGGTGTTTTAAGAGTAAGAAGAGAGGTCCAGAAAGTTAAGAAGGGGTGATCCAAGAGAAGACAGTACCAAGAAGGAAAGGTGGTCAACCAAGTCGAATGTCATAGCAAGAACAAGGAGACAGAGGATTGAAAAGAGGCCATTTGATTTGACAAATACTTCACATTGGTAAACTTGGAGGAATAAATTTCAAAAGAGTAGGAAGTCTAGAAGTTAAGGTTTCAATGTGGTGAAGAACAACTATAGAATACTTTTTCTAGAAGTTTGAAAGTAAAAGGGAGGCAAGAAGTAGGATGATTGAAAGGCTAGAAGATTGGGAACAAAATAACTTTTTACTGTAACTTATATAATTAGAATAATTTATATAATTAAGAACAGATGAACCAAGTTAAATCTTGGAAATTTATCAATAATAGTATAGTCTCACCCATGTCTAAGAACTGAGGTGTTTTTCTCTCCAGTTACCCAAGATTTCTCCTGAGAATATTAGATTAAGTTTGCGTATTTTCATCTAAATGTTTTTAGTCTTTTTTCAAGGTATAGAATAATACTGTATTCAGATAGGTCTCAATGTACCTAATGAGTGGACTGATGTCATTGAAAGGAATGGGGGTTTGTCTTTTTTTCCAGCCCAGGAAGAAATTGGATTATCACATGGCTTGAGGCTGGGAGACAGAGTTCTGGTGGCCTTTGAAGTTCTGAACTACTGTTCAAAAATGTGGAGCCTGAGTAGGAAGCTGAACTGCCATAGTGAGAAAAACAATGGTGTTGCTATGGCAACTGGGACTGTGGACTAAGCATAGAAATTGATTTCAGCAATTCAGCTTCTATTTTATATGGAATAAAGAATTTAGACTATAAATGCTGGGGAAAATTGAACCTTTAAGACTTGTAGAAAAATTTATTATCCCCAACCTTTTTTTTTCTTCCCTTTCTGTCTCAATGAATTGTGAAATGGGATAGAGTGAAGACCTCTTATAAGAATGTATCTTTGATCTATGTCCTAATTATGACTTGAGACTTTGCAATAATAAGTTGAGCTATAGCTAAAAGCTGCAGGTATTTGATTATCTTAGGTAAACATTTCCCTACTGTCTCTCTCTCTCTCTTTTCATTAGCATTTAAGTACATAGTTGTTAGGGGCAATGAGGTATTCCTCTCTCTGAAAACCTGTAGGATCATACCTAAGTATGAAGGAGCAGGATGATTCTCCAAAAGCCCCTCAGCTGTGAATCATAACACACTTGCAGGAGTTGCAGCCAGCTTTTACCAGTTCTTTGTGAATTGGGAATGAAATAAATTGCAGGCAAGAGAGAAGAGGAGAGAGATCAGAGAATGTAACTGCCTCTCAGTCTCCTTGTATTGTTATCCTCTCACATGAAAGGTCTATTCTATTGGTCAGAATTAGATCCCCAGAAGTCACTAGCAGATTGCTCCCATAACAAATGGCATCTGAACAGGGACACAAAAAGCACAAAAAACAAAGAAACAGCAGTACCCAAGAGCTGTTCATGAGTAGAATCCTCTCAGGAGAGTTTCTTTAGTAATCCTCAGGGAAGGAAAGGGAGACGAGACCCAGTAAGACTTTTTCAGTCAGGGTAATTAAATGGGCCAACACATCAAAGGGCCGAGATCATGAGATGAGAGACTCATAAAAAATGTCTGTTCTGACTACAATCCTCTTCTCCATTTGTCAGAAAGTTTGCCTCCATGACATCTCAAAAGATTCAACATCTGCATGTCATGTCACCTGGTAGGGTGGGCCCAGGAAGTAAAAAGGGGCTTGGCCTCTGAGGCAGGAAGTTGTGTTGTGCAGGAGTTAAAGGAACTGCTAATAGGTTCCTTGAGGTGGTGAAGAGTGTCCTCTTGCTAGATTTCCTCCAAGTGCTAACTCCAGAAGTCTCCCTTCTGTGGCTCCACCTACACAGTACTGAGTGGGCTGGGCATTGGCAGTCCCAGAAGAGAGGAAGCATAGACAGGTTTGAGCAGAACTCCCTCTCTTGCTTCCTGCTACCTCCACTGAGAGAATGACTGAATAAAGACAGACTGTTTGCACCTCCCAATCATTTATCTTCATGTGTTTATCTGGGAATATCCTGAAGACTGGTATGTAAGATCCAGGCAACCTAGAATAGTGTGCAACGCAAGTGGCCGCCCAAGTGCAGGGCTGAGGATAGAGGCCAGGGACCTCGTGAATCAGCTGGACAGACCCTGGGAAGGGAGACAAGACCTTGAGACTCATAGTCAATCTGGGAAGGAAGATAAGGCAGGTTTTTGTAAGGGTCCTGGATCGGGAGGTGCTGGGAAAAGAGGAGAAAAAGTGTCTCTGTTGTTCCCTCTGCACCCCCTTATGGAAGCTTTGGAGATTCCCAGACAGAAGTACTTAAGGAAGAGCTTCTCGTTCGTCAACATGAGAACACTCAATATTATTAATAAACAAGGGAGAATTGTTAGGAGCAATGAGGCATTGTTCTCTCTGAGATATGCCATGTAGCCTGAATGTTAAGGACCAGCCTAAATGTGAAGGAGCAGGATGATTCTCCAAAAGCCCCCACAGCTGTGAATCATAGCATACTTGAAGGAGTTGCAAATCAGCCTTTACTGACATAGATGTTGCTTGTGAATTGGGAATAAAATAAATTGGAGGCAAGAGAGAAGAGGACAGAGGTCAGAGAATTCAATTACTTCTCAGTCTCCTTATATTATTATCCTCTCACATGAAGGGATCTATTCTGCTGGTCTGAATTAGATCCCCAGCAGCCACTAGCAGGTGACTCCCATAATGTCTAAGAGGTAAAATGTGTTCTGGGGTAAATATTTAGTTTCTGGGTAAATTAGAACTTTCTGGGATGGGGGTGAGGTCAGGAGGAGGAAGGAGTGAGGGCTCCTGGTTAGGATCTATATAACCTTGTGTTTTGCAGTTTGCACTTTGCACTCCTCTACTGACACCTTGTCTGTTGGGAGTTGTCCTTCCTCGTGAGATTGTAAAAAATCCCTTTTTGCTTTTTACCTTGAGAGTCTCTGATTTTAATTTGAGTAAGAGTGCCTGTCTTACACAGTTTTGGAGGTTGTTCCGGGATATTTGCTGTTCATGAGGGCTCTCTCTGTATGGAGTCTTTGGAGCCTTCAGAAGAGTTTTCTAGTGGTTCCTGAACTTAGCAGGGGAACTCCCACTCTGATTGTGTAAATTTCTGAAGAGAGAAGTTGGAGAAAACAAAAATGGAAATGGTCTAGCAAAGATAGAGGATTAATTTGGCTCAGGAGATAAGCTAACTGAGAAAAGTTTGAAATTAATCAGGTAATTTGTACACAACCCAGGTAGAGCAATAAACTAGTGATAGGGGAAGTGACTCTTAAGTGGTTAAGAGGACTTTCCCTTTGCCAAGAACTGGTGATCTACCTGGGTGATTGGGATTGGGAGAATTTAAACAGTTAAACAGCCTTTTATGAAAAAAGCTCCTATTTCCTTTTGTTATTGGGAAACTCTAAGCTGTTAGAAACTATAAGAATCTATGTTTTCCTTTGATAAGATGGGGTGAGTCCTGCATCAAAGAGGACAAGATACTGTGAATCTTGGGAAAGGAACAATCTAAGTTAGTTGATTCTAAAAATGTATTTAGGGTCCTAAGAAGATAGCCTTTAGGAAGAATTGGGACAAAGTGCCAAAATGTATAGGGATTAAATTCTGTGGTTTTGTATGGACAGGTGCCCCACTAAAAGGATATGTCAATTCCCCCAATACCCAGCTGCTTGGCTCCTAAGGCTTTGGCTCCAGAATTCCTCTTCCTGTTTACACTTCAAGGCCAAGAAGGGGAGCTTTATTGATTTAGAAAAGCTGTGTGTGTGTGTGTGTGTGTGTGTGTGTGTGTGTACGTGTGCGCGCGGGTGTTTGCTGGCGCATGTCAAATCAACTGAATTACAAAGGAAAAGATCTGACTATTTGGGATTTTAAAATACTTGTTTTGTACATAAACGGACTTAAGCAAATAACTTTTATCTAGATAAAAGAACTAGTTCTGAGATAGGGAAAGTTTTTAACTACTACATCAAAAAAGAAAAAAAAAAAACTGTGGGCCTAGAACTGGCCAATTTAGGACTGCAGAAATAAAGTTATAGGACTGCTAAAGCAACTTTTTGTTAGCTCTTCCTTTACTCCTATCTTGTTTGGAGCCCCCCCCTTCTCCATTAGGAAAGAAAAATATGGTTCACTTTACTTAAAGTAGTTTACTTAAAGCCTCTAGTTAGAGGCTGAAAAGGGAAAGAAAGCACTCCAGAAGGTATTAAGGGATCTTCTTCACTATCCTGATCACTCAGCATGCTCTAATCCCTGGAGTCCTAAGTGTATCTCAATTGTGGGGGTTGCCAACAAGATCAATATAGCCCATGTCCTTTTCTCTTAATCCCTCTCATCTCAGGATCAAGTTAGGAAAAGAGAATGCTGAAAAACTTTAGGGAAACTCACATTCTGCTCCATTTGTAGAAATGGAGGAAGCAGCAACAGCAGGGGGGACCCCACACACCTTGTCCAGACACCTCTCTAACCCAGGTTGGGTTGGGGGTCAAGTGGGGGGTCGGGTCTCATGGTCAGCATTCCCTGAACTATGGCACCTGAAACTACCATCAAAGGAAGTTCCTGACACCAGCCACCTCAGCCTTCAGCAGATTCTGCTTAACAACTGTCTCGGAAGAAACCCAGCATTCTGTTTCAGTTGCAGATATGTATTATCTATGTAATTTATGGCAAATTATTTTATCTCTTCCCAGTTTTTTGATTTGTAAAGAGAAATATTAAGGTTGTTGTGATGAAAATCACATGATTGCAAAAGCTTTTTTTTTTAATTATAATAACTTTTATTGACAGAACCCATGCCCAAGTAATTTTTTACAACATTATCACTTGCACTCACTTCTTTTCCGATTTTTCCTCTCTCTCCCTCCGTCCCCTCCCCTAGATGGCAGGCAGTCCTATATATGTCAAATATGTCACAATATGTCCTAGATACAATATATGTGTACAGAACCGAACAGTTCTCTTGTTGCACAGGAAGAATTGGATTCAGAAGATAGAAATAGTCCAGGAAGAAAAATAAAATTGCAAACAGATTCTTTAAACTTTTAGAAATAATCCTACCAAAGTATGGATCACATTTATGACCATATTCCTCAAACAAGAAAACCATTATATATCAAGAAACAAATATTCAGTCAATTAACCAAAAAGTAAGCTTGTCCTTTTAAATCAGTTTGCTGCACTGGCAGTAACTTGATTAAAATAAAAACGGCTGGAAGACACTTAGGGGGATGAGGGGAAGAGAAGATTCCATGTGACCACTCTTCCCCCATTCCTGCACTCCTCCACAAAAATTTCCTTAGGTTCTCCACTCAATTTCTTACATGGGAATCCTTCTCAAGATGTAGCCCATCAGTTTCTTTTCTCCCAATATCAAGTTTTTTCCCAAGTCCACCAGTTTTTCAACTTTAACTAGACACTGCACTACTAAAGTAGCAAAAAGCAGTGGGGGGTGGGCAAGTTGAATCTTTATCTTTGAAGACAAAGGACTGACTCTCTTCCCGTTTCTCTCTTCCCTACCTCTTCTTCCTGCTGCCAAAAACCTTTCTCTTACTTCCTAAAATCATGCAAACCTTTAATTGTTCCTACAAATGAATCCTTCATAAATCACCTGCATTTTTCTTTCCACTTCTCTTCAAAACTTTTAAGATTCACAATATAGTGAATAGCTAGATAACTCCATAAAACATAACTAACATATAACATAACTTAACAAATAAACTGAATCAAACCAAACTTCTTTTTTTTTTTTTTTTCTGTCTGAGTGTGTGTCTGACCACAATTAGCATCTCTCTTATCTGTCCAGGCTGATCTTGAATTGTATTGCTCATTAACTAAATCAGGATGCTTTTTTTTTTTTTTTAAGTAATAAAGGTACCAATATTTAAACAAATTCCAAAATCTTATCCTCAGAATAAACAGATCTAACATGCAAAGGCAATAGCAAAATTATATTTGCCATAATTTCAGAATCATCCCAATATTCCTAATCAATTTTTTCCCTAAGTTTCAGATAAGGTTTTATTACCCTCTACTCTAGCAGCCTCTGAAAACTGCTTTAAGGGAAAAATTTTCCTTTCAATTTAAAATGGCCAAGTTCCATTTACTTACAAATTACTACAACAGGTTAAAAAGTTTAAAATCACAAGCAAATTTTCAAATAACCAATTCCCAAATTTCTTAATCATTGTTCTTAAAACTTAACAGAGCTCTTAAATTAACAAATTAACAAAACAGACAAATCACACAGAACACATACAATTAGAAGAATGACCCCAAAAGGCATTCAGAATCAGATCAGACCAGATGTGTCCAGATTTAGACACCCAGGACCATCACACAGTGTCCTGTGGAGGTCAGCAAGGCGGCTTTAGCACTGTGTCCAGCTTACCCCACTTGCTACAGATACAGGAGTACTCACCAGACCAGATAGGTGGCTGCAGGATAGTTAGATGGCTGCAGGGGCCCCTCAAAATCTTATTAACCAGAACTGGCTTTTAGGATGCTCTATGCCAATTTTGAACTGAATTCAAAAATTTGGGTCTCACTCTCCTGGTCCACAGAAGGAGATCTCTGGAAACTGGGGCCAAGGAAGATCTCTCGGTGGCCACCCCCTAGGATCCATAACTTTTTTCGCCCTTCAGGGAGAGGGTCTGGCCGTCAGACTGAGCCAAAGGCTTAACTCGGTGGGACCTCCAAATGAAATGGACAAACACGAGATAGACAGCTCAGACCAGATTATTTAATTTAAAGCATCCTTTAAAAGCTGGTTGGCCAGGACTGACCTCCACTAGACAGGCTAGAAGAAATCAGCCCCAAACCTTTAGCGAGGTTCATTTTTAAGGGTGTTTGCCACATTCTGGTACAGCCTTGCGGTTATAGATTTCAGAAATTACTGACAATTTCTCGTTTACAATGGGGATATGTCTGGATGTGAGTGAGCACACAACGGAACCTGTTGACGTGTTTTGCAATGTTGTCCTGACTCTGTTAGGCACACACTTCTCAGAAAGTTTGGGACTTCAACTGCTTCTCAGAAAGTTTAGGGTCTCATGAACTGGGGGATGGGGCCCAGTCTGAATATAACACTTCCTTTAATTTAGTTTGAGCAATGTCTGCCTGTAAGTCTGAGGCCCCTTGACTGTCTGAGGGGGCAGTCTTTTGTCCATTTCAACCTCTGTGGAATTAGGTCCCTAAATTGATACTGTCTATGGGACCTGTTATTCTATTGATCATTGAAACAGAATCTGAAACATTTTCAGTAAAAGTTTAGATCTAATCACTCCCTGAACCTGTTTCAAAGAAACAACTGTGTACTTTCCTGGGCATAGCTAGATTTTGTAGCTATTTAGGGCTCTGACACACTTCCCTCCATTGGGGCCCTCATCAGCCTAAAGCTTTTATGACCCTGAAAGCAAAATTGACTTCTGCCCCAGCATTAGCCTTACCTCATTTAGAAAAGCTTTTACTCTATATCAGGGGTCCTCAAACTTTTTAAATAGGGGCCAGTTCACTGTCCCTTAGACTGTTGGAGAGCCAGACTATAGTAAAAACAAAAACTTTGTTTTGTGGGCCTTTAAATAAAGAAACTCATAGCCCTGGGTGAGGGAGATAATGTCCGCAGCTGCCACATTGAGGACCCTTGCTCTATATGTTGATGAACAGTGGAGCCAGGGCTTAGGGGTCTTGACTCAATCTCTTAGATCCGATTCCAGACCTATTGCTTACTTCTCAAAGCAACTTAACTTGGTTTCCTTAGGGTGACCCTCCTGCCTTAGAGCAGTGGCTGCCACAGCCCTTCTAGTTGAGGAAACTTCCAAGCTCACCCCAGGCCAACCATTGGAGGTTTTAATTCCTCACAGGGTTCAGAGCATTTTTTGGAAGTCAAAGGTTTGCGAATGGAAAACTTACCAGGTATTGGACTCATCTGTTAGATACCCCCTGATTTGATAGCATGTCATATTCTCAATCCTGCCATCTTGCTCCCTGATAATACTCAGTCAGGTGACATTCACAATTGTGAGGAAGTTTATATTCTGTTTACTCCAGTTGACCTGACTTGAGGGACATTCCTCTCAACAACTGAGATGGTGAATGGTTTACTGAAAGGTCCAGTTTTCTTAAAAATGAGGAAAGGAAGACAGGTTACTCTGTGGTGAGTCTTAATTGCACCTTGGAGGCTAATCCACTCCCTCCTAGATCTTCTTTTTAGAAACCCAAACTAATTGCCCTCACCAGAGCTTTAGAATTGGGGAAAGGCCCTCTAATCCCTTGTGAATCCTAGGTCACAAGCTGGGAGAAACAATTTAACAGGTCTGCCAGGCCTGCTCAGTATGTGCCCAGGAAAATCCTGAAGAGGCTGTTAACCCCCCTGCCCCAAGTCTTCCTCTGGATGGGGTTCCTGGTTACTATCCCTAGTAAGCCCCATACTTTTGTATATTCTCTTTTTTTTTTTAATAACTTTTTATTGATAGAACACATGCCAGGGTAATTTTTTACAACATTATCCCTTGCATTCACTTCTGTTCCGATTTTTCCCCTCCTTCCCTCCACCCCCTCCCCCAGATGGCAAGCAGTCCTTTACATGTTGAATAGGTTACAGTATATCCTAGATATATGTGTGCAGAACCGAACAGTTTTCTTGTTGCACAGGGAGAATTGAATTCAAAAGGTAGAAATAACCCAGGAAGAAAAACAAAAATGCAAGCAGTTTATATTCATTTCCCAATGTTCTTTCTTTGGGTGTAGCTGCTTCTGTCCATCTTTGATCAATTAAAGCTCTCTTTATCGAAGAGATCCACTTCCATCAGAATACATCCTCAAACAGTATTGTTATTGAGGTATATAATGATCTCCTGGTTCTGCTCATTTCACTTAGCATCAGTTCATGTAAGTCTCGCCAGTCTTCTCTGTATTCATCCTGCTGGTCATTCCTTACAGAACAATAATATTCCATAACATTCATATACCACAATTTACTCAACCATTCTCCAATTGATGGGCATCCTTTCATTTTCCAGCTTCTAGCCACTACAAACAGGGCTGCCACAAACATTTTGGTACATACAGGTCCCTTTCCTTTCTTTACTATCTCTTTGGGGTATAAGCCCAGTAGAAACACTGTTGGATCAAAGGGTATGCACAGTTTGATAACTTTTTGAGCATAGTTCCAAATTGCTCTCCAGAATGGCTGGATGTGTTCACAATTCCACCAACAATGTATCAGTGTTCCTGTTTTCCCACATCCCCTCCAACATTCCACATTATCTTTCCCTGTCATTCTAGCCAATCTGACAGGTGTGTAGTGGTATCTCAGAGTTGTATTAATTTGCATTTCTCTGATTAATAATGATTTGGAGCATATTTTCATATGTCTATAAATAGTTTCAATTTCTTCATCTGAGAATTGTATGTTCATATCCTTTGACCATTTATCAGTTGGAGAATGGTTTAATTTCTTATAGATTAGAGTCAATTCTCTATATATTTTGGAAATGAGGCCTTTATCAGAACCTTTGATTGTAAAAATGTTTTCCCAGTTTATTGTTTCCCTTCTAATCTTGTCTGCATTTGTTTTGTTTGTACAAAAACGTTTCAATTTGATATATGTATATTCTCTTTTTGCTAACTTTTGATCCTTGAATTTTTCATCTACTTGTGAGATTTATTTCTTCCAGACTCTAAACAATGAATTTCCAACTACTTGGCAGCCTGAATATCACCTGCTACCTGATTCTGACACTCAACAACCCCTGGATGCTGCTGCCACCATCTTCAAGTCACAGGTCTCCCCTCCTCAGTCTAGACCCCATTAGGCAGAGCCAGCTCTATACAACTTAACAGCCTAAAATAGCTCCAGAAGATGAGACCTTCGTCAAATGAATTTGAGTCTCAACTGTTTGAGAGGGGAATGATGATGTGCAGCTTCTAGAGGAAATGTCACAATAATCTTGAGACCCTCTGGCCTTAGGAATACTATAGTAATATAATTATATATTTCTTCCCCCAGATTTTAGAGAAGATACAATGATAACTTTGAGGTTCCCTGGCTTTCAGAATACTATAGTCCTACAAATACTGCTGATTGTCAGATAAAAAAATCTGTTGGTCAGGATAGCAAAGTTAACAAAGTTTTTGTGATAACAAAGTTCAGGAAACAATAGTGAATAGACTACTCCTCAAACCTACCTTTAAGCCATTAGCAAAATTAGCAAAATTAGCAAAAGTAACATAAAGCTCCTGCTCTCTCTAACTTTTTCCTGTAAATTTATCATTTTACTCCTGGTTCTTTGCTAAATTCTTCGATTGGCATTACAATTGTAATAAACTTTGCCTTTTAACTTGGAGATGGGTTTGAGCCTGCAAATTCTTTTTTTTTTTTTAATTTAAAAAAATATTTATTGATTGATTTTTATTATAGCTTTTTATTTAGAGGTTATATGGTTGGGTAATTTTACAGCATTGACAATTGCAAAACCTTTTGTTCCAATTTTTCCCCTCCTTCCCCCCACACCCTCTCCGAGATGGCAGGTTGGCCAATACATGTTAAATAGGTTAAAATATAAATTAAATACAAAATAAGTATACACTCCAAACAATTATTTTGCTGTACAAAAAGAATTGGATTCTGAAATAGTGTACAATTAGCCTGTGAAGGAAATCAAAAATGCAGGTGGACAAAAATAGGGGAATTGGGAATTCTAAGTAATGGTTCTTAGTCATCTCCCAGAGTTCTTTCACTGGGTGTACTGGTTCAATTCATTTCTGCTCCATTGGAACTGATTTAGTTCATCTCATTGCTGAAGATAGCCAGGTCCATCAGAATTGATCATCATATAGTATTGTTGTTGAAGTACATAATGATCTCCTTGTCCTGCTCATTTCACTCAGCATCAGTTCATGTAAGTCTCTCCAGGCCTTTCTGAAATTCTCCTGTTGGTCATTTCTTACCGAACAATAATATTCCATAATATTCATATGCCACAATTTATTCAGCCATTCTCCAATTGATGGGCATCCACTCAGTTTCCAATTTCTGGCCACTACAAAGAGGGCTGCCACAAATATTCTTGCACATACAGGACCCTTTCCCTTTTTTAGTATCTCTTTGGGGTATAAGCCCAGTAGAAGCACTGCTGGATCAAAGGGTATGCACAGTTTGATAACTTTTTGAGCATAGTTTCAAATTGCTCTCCAGAATGGCTGGATGTGTTCACAATTCCACCAACAATATAGTAGTGTCCCTGTTTTCCCACATCCCCTCCAATATTCCACATTATCTTTCCCTGTCATTCTAGCCAATCTGAGGTGTGTAGTGGTATCTCAGAGTTGTCTTAATTTGCATTTCTCTAATTAATAATGACTTGGAGCATCTTTTCATATTGCTAGAAATAGTTTCAATTTCTTCATCTGAGAATTGTCTGTTCATATCCTTTGACCATTTATCAATTGGAGAATGGCTTGATTTCTTTTAAATTAGAGTCAATTCTCTATATATTTTGGAAATGAGGCCTTTATCAGAACCTTTGACTGTAAAAATGTTTTCCCAGTTTATTGCTTCCCTTCTAATCTTGTTTGCATTAGTTTTGTTTATACAAAAACTTTTCAATTTGATATAATCAAAATTTTCTATTTTGTGATCAGTGATGATCTGTAGTTCTTCTTTGCTCATAAATTCCTTCCTCTTTCACAGGTCTGAGAGGTAAACTATCCTATTTCTAATTTATTTATTATTTCTTTCTTTATGCCTATAGGGGTCATGAACCCATTTTGACCTTATCTTGGTGTACGGTGTTAAGTGTGGGTCAATGCCTAGTTTCTGCCATACTAGTTTCCAATTTTCCTGGAAATTTTTGTCAAACAGTGAGTTATTATCCCAAAAGCTGGGGTCTTTGGGTTTGTCAAACATTATAGTATTAAAGTTATTGACTGTTTTGTTCTTTGAATCTAACCTATTCCACTGATCAACTAGTCTATTTCTTAGCCAATACCAAATGGTTTTGGTAACTGTTGCTTTATAATATAATTTTAGATCTGGTGAGCCTGCAAATTCTTTTTAGACACCTCGGAACACCAGTTTGAAGCCCAACCTTTTGGGGTTTTCTTTGAACCCTAACAACTTCATTAAATAGTTTCCAATTACATGTACCAAAACTTTTTTAAAACAATAATTTTTTTTAAATTCTAAATTCTCTCCCTCCCCTCCTATCCCTTCTTAGTCCTTGAGAAGGCAAGCAATTGATTTTGACTATACATGTGAGTATTGATTTATTACCTGAAACAGAAAAGTTTGAAGTACAAAGCTTCTGAATATAATGATTCATTTGCAAAGCTAAAATTTGCAAAAAACCAAACCAGGTCATCTGATTCCTCAGTAGTCAGAGATAAAAGAGTGACTTACAGAGCTTATTTTTATAATTGAAAAAATAATTTAAGATTATAGCAATTTTAGAAAACTTGTTTCAACTGGAAAAGGCAGATCATCTGACTAGTTTACTTCTCCCAAGCTTTCTGAATCCAAATTGGAATTATTGCCAAAATTTGGAATGTGGTCTTGTCTGAGACATAATGGGGTGCTTCTATAGTTGAACAACTGCTATATTTAACATTTTACTGGATTAGAACTCATGTCTATCATTCTATGAATTTTTTTGGAAGCACTTTTTAGTGGTCTCTCAGGGTATGTGTGTGTGTGTGGGGGGGGGGGGGCTGTGGGTCTGTGTAGCTTACTGAAAAGAACTTAATAAAAAGAAGAATTTGTAGTCATTAAGATAGAAGTCAAAGTCCCTTCTCAGATGTCAGAAAGGGAACTTAATCTTCAGTAGAGTCCTATTGAAGCAGGTTGTGGTCTCTTTAAGAAATTGTATTTCTTTTTGATCTGTGATCCTTTTCAGAGTGTCAACCATTCCTGGGGAAGGCATATCCTCCCTAGACAAGTAATCTTTCCAGGATGCCAGTGCCGTTCATTCAATTAGAAATCCTGCTCAAAAAGCACCCCTTTGAAGTGTTGTTAATTCCAATAGAAGATCTGGGCTATCCCAGCCCCTACTGGATCTGACCCTCTTGGGCTGTCCCAGCCCCCTACTAAGACCCAATATAATAGCTTCCTTCAAGGAAGGTCTTTTGCAGATGGGCCTAGATAGCTCACTCAGCTATCATCAGGATCCTTCTGTCCACTGAGAACTGAATTCTCAGTGCAAAACTCCATTTTCCCATAGATCTGCCACTATAGGAGTCAATCTCTTGGTAAACTAGTTTCTATCCAACAATAAACTTTCATTTTGCAATTAGTATTTGGGAATGGGTGAATTCTTTCACTCCTAAAACCTGTGGCCAATTTAGAGAGGATTCTTTTTTTTTTTAAATAATTATAACTTTTTATTGATAGTACATATGCATGGGTAATTTTTTACACCATTATCTCTTGCACTCACTTCTGTTCTGATTTTTCCTTTCCCTCCCTCCATCCCCTTCCCTAGATGGCAAGCAGTCTTATACATGTTAAATATATTATAGTATATCCTAGATATGTGGACAGAATTGAACAGTTCTCTTGTTGCACAGGAAGAATTGGATTTAGAAGGTAAAAATAACCTGGAAAGAAAAACAAAATGCAGTTTACACTCATTTCCCAGTGTTCCTTCTCTGGGTAGCTGCTTCTGTCCATCATTGATCAATTGGAACAGAATTAGATCTTTTCTTTGTCGAAGATATCTGCTTCCATCAGAATACATCCTCATACAGTATTGTTGTTGAAGTGTATAATGATCTCCTGGTTCTGCTCATTTCACTCAGCATGAGTTCATGTAAGTCTCTCCAAGCCTCTCTGTTTTCATCCTGCTGGTCATTTCTTATAGAACAATAATATTCCATAACATTCATATACCACAATTTATAAAGGGGATTCTTAATAACTCTCTTATAGCCACTAACCTCTAGACCACTAGGAATCTAGACAAGGCAAACAGCATCAGTATAACTGCAAACTTAATCCTATGATTATTTTATTTCAATAAGGATTTATTTCCTATTGTAACTTATCTGCTATCAAATCTTATCCATATATTCACTAAATATAGGTAATTTAGGAATAAGGGAATATTTATGCTAGTTTAGCTATTAGTTAGGTCCTCATAAGGAAGGGAAAATTAATACTGGAATAAATCAAATTAATTAATACCACCTGATTTAAAATCATCCTTTTCACAAGGTCATGGAAAACATTTCCACATTAGCCATACTGCAAAATAAACAAACCAATAAATAAATAAATAAATATAGTTAAAAGAAGTGTGCTTCTATCTGCATTCAGAGTTCATTAATTTTCTATCTGATGGTAGATAGCATTTTTCATCATGGATGCTTCAGAATTGTCTTATATTATTGTTTTGAGCAGAGTAGTTAAGTCAAAGTTGATCATCCTTAAAATATTGCTGTTAATAGTATAATGGTGTCATATTTTTATTAATTTCCCTTTGCATGAAGTCTTCCCAGGTTTTTAAAAAAAATCATCTTGCTTATCATTTATTATAGTACAATAGTATTTCCATCAAAATCTTAAGCCACAATTTGTTTAGCGATACCCTAATTCAAAGCTTCTTAAAATGTGAGTTGCAATACTATATGGAGTCATATAACAATGTGGAAGTCACAAAATGATGACTTATTATCAGCAAATGTTTGATTTGTATGTTGGTATATTATACCTATATAATAAAATTTCTCAGCTGAAAAGTCACAAGTGGAAAAAGTTTAAGAAGCCCTTCCCTAATTGATGGGCATCTCCTCAATTTCAAATTATTTGCCACCACCACCAAAAAAAAAAAAAAACCTACTATAAATATTTTTGTACATTATTGAGTAGCATTCTAGGAGGAACCCTATTAAATTCCTTTTTTTTGGAGACATCCTAGATGAGCCATACCTAAACTTTAAGAGATTTTTCTCAGTGTTTTACTCAGGGAAGAGGCATAATGATTCACAGAGTTTAAAAAAAAAAAAGCTTCATTCCCTTCTCTTTAAAATCAAGCTCTCCCAAGACACAAACCTGGTTTAAGTGAAAGCTGAGATCCTTTTGTGAGAATACCTACTTCTGCAAGTCTATGAGGTGAGAGCAGTAGTTATTATTTATTGTTAGACCTGTTTAATCTCTTGTTCATGAAAAAAGGCCAAGGGCCAGGGAAAGTTTTTTAGAAGAGAAGAGGATCTTAAGGAAGATCTTGAAAATTTGATAGGATTTAGATTTGGTTAGGGCAAGAAAAATGGTAAGAACCGGATAACCACAATGATTGGAAAAGATTGGATGCTCCAGGGTAGAAACAGGGTAGAAAAAGATAAGCAGAATTGCTCAGCTTCTACATTTCTTTTCTCTATCAAAAAGGATATTTAGAGTAAAAAGACTTGAACAAGAAAGGTTAAGAAGTGAGTAAAGAGCAAGATAAATGAAGCCATAGTAAGCATTTAGCTGCTGTGAATAGTTCTGATTACCTAGTTGGAGTATAAATTACATCCCAGGATATAGCAAAAATCTGCAGCTATGATTGTGAATTTACTCTCAATGATCATAGTGAAATCAAGAAGAAAAGAAGGTGTCATAAACTGGGAATGAATGTCCCAATTTTTTTTTAAAGATAAAAGTTGGTTCTACAAAATGTAAAACAGCAAGTTTGAAGCCTATTTTGGGTGAAAAAAACAAAGAATCTGTTATATAGTGTTTAACAATGTTTAAAGCAAAATCTGTTTAACAGTAGTGATTGTATATCATTATTTCACACTTCTCTGTCTGTCTTAGTCTCTGTCTCTATCTCTCTGTGTCTTTATCTCTCTCTGTCTCCTTGTCTCTCTCTCTCTATGTGTCTCCTGTCTATCTGTCTGTCCCTTCTTTCAGGAGTAACTTTCTGAGGAGTCATTGTCTTCACTGTTCTCATGGGTAGGATACTTTAAATCTGCTTTAGAAAATGGAACAATGACCCATGTGTGCAAAACTGTTTGTGGCAGCTCTCTTTGTAGTGGCAAGAAACTGAAAACAAGTGGATGCTCATCAATTGGAGAATGGCTGAATAAATTATGGTATATGAATGCTATGGAATACTATTGTTCTGTAAGAAACAACCAGCAGGATGATTTCAGAGAGGCTTGGTGAGACCTACAGGAACTGATGTTAAGTAAAATGAGCAGAAACACGAGATCATTATATATGGCAACAAGAAGAGTATACGATGAGCAATTATAACTGGATATGGCTCTATTCAACAATGAGATGATTCAAACCAGTTCCACTTGTTCAGTGATGAAGAGAGCCATCTATACCCAGAGAGAGAACCATGGGAACAGAATGTGGAACACAACATAGCATTCTCACTCTCTCTGTTGTTATTTGCTTGCATTTTGTTTTCTTTCTCAGTTTTTTCTTTTTCTTCCTTGATTTGATTTTTCCTTGAGCAGCAAAATAACTGTATAAATATGTATAAATATATTGGATTTAATATGTATTGGACTACCTGCCAGCTAAGGGAAGGAGGGAGAAATTTGGAACAAAAGGTTTTGCAAGGGTCAGTGTTGGAAAAATTATCCATGCATATGTTTTGTAAATAAAAAAGAAAGAAAGAAAGAAAAAAGAAGGAAGAAAAAGAAAGGAAGGAAGGAAGGAAGGAAGAAAGAAAGAAAGAATAGGAAGGAAAAAAGAAAAAGAAAGGAAGGAAGGAAGGAAGAAAAGAAAAAAGAAAATGGAACAATGAAAAGAGAAAATTGCTTGGGTGGATTTCTCTTACTTTTCCTTCCTGTGTTTCCTCCCAGAACACTGATGGCTCATTTGTATTTAAGTTGATCAAAATTCATTTAATCTTTTTTCCTATTTTGTAGGCGCTTTAATAGTATATATGACAATAGAATCTCTTTGGGTTGTCTTAAATCACTAGCTACTAATTGTGGCCATTTAGGAAAACAAACCTTAACTTTGGAAGTAGCTGATCATAGCTTATCTCTCAGCTGGCTTTGTGTAAATCAAATACACAGAGATCAATAATACATTGGGCTAACTGCATTTCAGTTTTAATTCACACTTTTAGAGACCAGATAGACATAATAGCAACAATGGTGCTGAGTGCTTTCCCATTAAGTAGCTCTCCCACCCTCTCTCATCATTTTAGTGCACTATCATTTGGAGATTGAAGGTATGTCATAATGGAAGCTTTTTGAGTATGGGTGCTGGCATTAGCCTCTCTATGACTTTCTTCTCAGATACAAACACTTACAATTATTTTTCCCTATGTAGCTTCTTGATTACTCCTCAGTGCACTTGGATTTTTCTTTTTTTAAAGAAAACTTGAGTAGCTTTATTTAGCTTCTAATTTCTGGGAGGCTTAAGAATATTTATTTTGGACAACCAAAATAAATAAATAAATAAAGATTGTGCTTACAGATCATTTTCTGCCATTTTCTTTCTTTAGGACCACTATTTTATTGTTGCCCTTTCTATTACACGGGATGTACATATTGGGTGTTAATAAAAAGTCAATGCCTGTACAATACATTCTACAACTGAGCACCACTTTCTGTAACTTAACAGGCAAAGAGAAATTACTCAGGTACATCAGCATCTGGCAGTATTTTTCCAAAAAAAGTGACTAAAATGGGTTTAAATTGATTAACATATTAAATCACATCTAATATTTGATACTACATGATTTCAATACAGCTATACGATACAATTATACAAAATGTGTTAACATCAAAGAATACAACCAAAATTAAGATAGCAAACAAAATCTATGTAACTTTTTTTTTTTACAGGAAAATACTTTTGAAGTATGAATGTAAATGCCCATTCTTTTAAAGAAAATCTACTGCAAGCAAAGTTATCAACCTCCGGAAAAAAATCACACATAGCATTACTAAGCATATCCCCAAGAAGTGTACAATATGCACACTTGGAAAATACAAAATTAAAAAAATTGTAAGCAACAGGCTGAGCTTCATATTTATAAGAATGTGAAAAGAAGTCCAATTTTTAGTACTGTCGTATGAAGAATTGTCTTTGATGCAAGTTCATGAATTAGCCTCCTATTGGGGCTGCACTTTACAAAACACCGTGTTCTTGAAACTGGGCTACAGAGCAAGATAGAGCATCTTAGCAATGTCATCTTAAAAGGTTTTTTTTTTGTTGTTGTTGTTGTTGTTTTCTTTTCTTTTCTTTTTTTTGTTTGTTTGGTTGATTTTTATTTTTACTACTTTATCAAAACATGTGCTTTAGGTGTGTAGGATTCAATTTTTTAAAAAAATTCTTTCCTAGAAACAATATACAAAGGAGAGGCATATTTATTTCCAATCATACTCCTGTAAAAGACTTCTCAAGTTGGAGAACATTCTTCCCTCTTCTTTTCACTGGTTGTTTTTGGCCTTAGCATGTGTTAAGATGTGAGATTTCAGGTTAGTTGACTGAGCAAACTTCTTATTACAGCCATCGAAAGGGCACACATAGGGCCTGTCTCCAGTGTGAATTCACACATGTGTGCGTAAATTGAAGTCTAATGAAAAGCGCTTCCCACAGTCTTCTGCACTTGGATTTCTTTTGTCTTCATGGAATTTTGTTCTGCATCCTCCTTCCAAGACAAGAAGAGAGGGAGACTGACTTTTTCTGGAGGTAATAATAGCCACCAGAGATCCTTGGATCTGTTCTCTATTCTCTGCTGAAGGCATTCATCTCAGTTAACTCTGATCAAAGAGAGCATATTTGAAATTATGTCATAAGAGCATCAGTAAATGTCACCAGCAATATTTAACTTGGAAAGAGAGAAGGGCAGAAATAGGAACTTTTTTTTTAAGGAATATTAATAGTGATGACTAACATTTATATAGCAGTTTAAGATTTATAAAACATTATCCACAAATAGGTTGATGGAAGGATGGACTTGAATTCTATGAAACTTGAGTTCAAATTGATCTTACACACTTTATGACAGTATGACTGTGGACAGGTCACTTAATATCTCAGTTACCTCATCTGTAAATTGGGAATAAATAATTATACCTATCTCTCAGGATAAAATGAAATATTTATAAAATGCATCGCAAACCTCAAAGTGATATATAAATGTTATTATAATAACCTTGTGAAGTAAGCAGTGCCA
Source organism: Antechinus flavipes (assembly GCF_016432865.1). NCBI lineage: Eukaryota > Metazoa > Chordata > Mammalia > Dasyuromorphia > Dasyuridae > Antechinus > Antechinus flavipes. Next base: position 189,445,495 of record NC_067401.1, read on the forward strand.
TTATCACTCTCATTTTCCAGAGGAAAAAAAATCGAGTTTTAGAGAAGTTAAATGATGTGTCACATAGCTAGGAAATGTGAAACCAGGATTTGAACCTTAGTATTCTGCTCCAAATATTTGAAAGACAAGTCAGGTAGAAAAGTAATTAAATGTTCATTTGAGTATATCCAGAAGGAAGAACTAACTAAGAGCAGTAGATGAAATTTGCAATAATATAGGAAATTAGAGTGAACTAATGGAGGTCTAGTGGAGGAAGGCAAATTTGACCTCATGGGTAGCACTGAGGCTTGGTGAAATGAGATTGGAATTTTATTTTGGAAAGGCAATTTTTATTAATAATAAAAATGAGGGAAATAATGAGAGATTAAAGTAACATTGCATTTGCAATAATAATTGCATCTACTGGCTATTAGAGTTCATGATTTATAATGCTAGAAGAAACTACCAATTGATATCCTATAACTTGAGAAGTTTAAAAAAAGTTTTGATAATTGTATGTCAATTTAACTGATTGCCTTTACAATCCTTTGTATTTTATTTTATGTATTTTAAAGTGTTACCTTGAGAAGGAGTGCATAGGATTAACTAGGCTGAACAAGTACCCTAGAACATGAGGGAGCAACTGCTCTCTGGGGACTCATTTTATCCAAAAGGATAGCATTAGAGAGTCTCAGATTGTTTTCTTTCTTTTTAAAAAATTATTATAGCTTTTTATTGACAGAACATAAGCATAGACTTATTTTTCAGCATTGACCCTTTCAATCACTTCTGTTCCAACTTTTCCCTTCCTTCCTTCTACTCCCTCCCCTAGAGGGCAGGCAGTCTCATACATGTTAAACATGTTAAAGTATATCTTAAATACAATATATATATGTGTACATATTTATATAGTTTTCTTGTTGCACAAGAAAAATCGGATTTAGAAAGGTAAAAATAACCTAGGGAGAAACACAAAAATGCAAGTAGTCCACACTCATTTCCCAGTGTTCTTTCCCTGGGTGTAGCTGGTTCTGTTCATCACTGATCAATTGGGAGTCTCAGATTTCTTGATGAAATCATGATACATAGGAAATCTTGGTGGAAAAAGGAAATTAAGTTATTCCAACATGAATTGTTTGAGAGAACCTACATGGAATCCCAGAGCTCACCATTTTCCTTTCTAAGTAGTCACATACTATTTGAAAATTTAACATTAGTTTGCTGCTTGGTGAATGGCAGGTAGATCAGTTTAGATAGTGTATCTACAAGGTGAAATAGTGGATAAGGAGATCTTTTTGGAGGAAAGAATATGACTTTAAATTCTGCGTAAGTCGTAATATTTTGGTAAGAACCTGAGCCGGTCACTTAACTTCTCAATGACCCAGGCTACTCTCTAAGCCTCTAAATTGCATATCAATTGTCTTTTTATATTGAGAGAGGACATTTCTTCTTTGATAGTTCCCTACACCAATTAAACTACTGGCTATTTTTCTAACTAGCCACAATAAGATATATGTATATTATCATAGCCACAATTTTATAAAGTGTGTGTGTGTGTGTATGTGTGTGTGTTTGTATACACATCAATGGATCTGTGACATTGATGTGATTGGGCTGGAGAAGACTGGGGAAGGAGACAAAATAATAGCTAGTATTTATACTGCACTTACTATATGCTAGGTACTTTACAAATAATATTTCATTTGGTCCTCACAAAAATCCTGAATGGTGGATGCTATTATTTCTCCATTTTACAAATGAAGAAACTGGATCAGATGAGGTTGACTTGCTAGTGACATAACTAGTGTCTAGATTTTAACTCAGGTCTTGATTATAGGTCCAGAGCTTTATCCACTGTTTCACATAACTGATAAATGTCTTCAATTACTTGAATGTATGTTATGTGGAAGGATAATACTTTATCTTTTTTTTTGTTTTGTTTTGTTTAACTTTTAATATGTTTTTGTAACACTGTATTGTGTCTGTGTATCTGTTCCATAGAAAAGCAGGGATCCTGCCAGTACCTAACACAGTGCTTTGTACAAAGGCGATACTATTGTTTTTCGCTTTATTGCTAGATGTAGATTAGAGATAATAGCTAGGTATTATTAGCTTTTCCCTCTTTTCTTTTCTGTTACATTTTTTTGCAAGTGCTGAAAAAGTTGCTTTGTAATTGTTCTCTGGCGTTTTCGTCGCCTGCACCACGCACAAAGCCATCTAAGGGAGATGAGTCAGCTCTTGGAGAACAGAGCTGCCTCTTTTCTTTTGCCTAGTCCCAAACCACGAAGCTCCATGTTCAGTCTCGGGAGGCTGCTCAATATCCGACACGTTTCTCAACATCCGGCCAAAGTAGCCGCGGCTCCTCTCAATGCCCTAGCTCAGGCCACGTTCAACCCATCTCAGAACCAATTAATTTAAGCAAGCAGCAGGTTTCCCAGGAAACCTGAGATAAAACTTATCCGAATCTTTATCTCTCCTTTCCAAAGCTCGGCATACATAGTCACGTTCTATTTCCTTCTTCGCTTTGTGGGTCTCCCCACATTGCCCACATTGGTACGCCATCTTGCGGCCGCATGTGAGTTACTGCAGGAACCTCAAGAGTTAGGTTTCTGAAAATGGCAAATGAAATTGCTTCTCGGTCTTTGGCCGCAGTTCCTTGCAAGGCAGAACTATTTTGCAGAGTTGGGGGAAAACAAAGGATTGTGAGACGGAGGTATACATACTCCAGGGAATTAGAGATGTGAGCTACAATTCTGATGTCAATTAAGGAATTTTTTCATTCTGTATTCTTGCCCAATTTTCTTCTTTATGAACTTTTAACACAGTCCATTAGTATTAGAAGGCTGATAAAGAATGTAGAAGAGGCAACAACGATACTGTTTGAGGATGTATTCTGATGGAAGTGGATCTCTTCGATAGAGAGCTAATTCAGTTTCAACTGATCAAAGATGGACAGAAGCAGCTACACCCAAAGAAAGAACACTGGGAAACGAATATGAACTATTTGCATTTTTATTTTTCTTCCCCGGTTGTTTCTACCTTCTGAATCCAATTCTCCCTGTGCAACAAGAAAACTGTTCGGTTCTGCAAACATATATTGTATCTAGGATATACTGTAACCTATTTAACATGTATAGGACTGCTTGCCATCTAGGGGAGGGGGTGGAGGGAGGGAGGGGAAAAATCGGAACAGAAGTGAGTGCAAAGGATAATGCTGTAAAAAATTATCCTGTCATGAGTTCTGTCAATAAAAAGTTATTTAAAAAAAAACAAACAAACAAACAATGTAGAAGAAGGGCAGCTGGATAGTGCAGTGCTCCTGAAGTCACGAGGACCTGTTTTCAAATCTGGCCTCAAATGCTTAACTCTTCGTAGCTGTGTGACTTTAGGCAAGTCATTTAACCCCAATTGCCTCAGGGGGAAAAAAAAAGAAAGGGTGCCTTAAAGGAAGCTGTTTGTGTCACAGGATACTCCCATCTTCCCATTCCAAACATTTTCACTGACTGTCTTCCATGTCTGAAATTCTTCTCTTCACATCTTTATCTCCTGACTTCTTTCAAACACCTTCTTGCAAGAAATCTTTCACTCCTCCTTAATCTTAGTATTAAGGGAATTAGAGATGTGAGGGAGATTATCCCCCAATTGATCTGATATATATCCTAAACATATTTATTTAAAGATATACATAGATAGATGGATACATGTATATAGGTATATACATCTACCTATAGGTATATAGGTATATCTATATACACATGTATGGTGCAAATACAAGTATCTACAGATATAGATATCTTTGTGTATCTTATACATTATTGTTTGCATATTGCCTTCCCAATAGACCTAAACAGCTAAGTAATATATTGTATGCAGCCCAAAGCTCAGAATCAAGAAGACCAGGATTCAAATTAAAGTGAAGTCACTAGTTGTGTGATTTGGGGCAAGTTACTTAACCATTGTTTGCCTGAGTTTTCTCAACTATAGAAATGGGCATCATAATTTAATCTATCCCCAAAGGTTATGAGAGTCAAATGAAATAATATTTTAAAGCACTTACTAGCACAGTGCTTCGTACCTACTACACTCTTAATAAATACTGATTGACATTTCCAATAAGATTGGGGAGAAACAAGATTGCCCACTATCACCATTACTATTCAATATTGTATTAGAAATGCTAGCTTTGGCAATAATAGAAGAAAAAGAGATTAAAGAAATGAGAGTAGGTAATGAGGAAACCAGATTATCACTCTTTGCAAATGATATGATGGTATACTTAGAGAACTCTAGAGAATCAATTTAAAAATTATTAGATACTTATATTTTTACCCATCTGCATTTTTGATTTCCTTCACAGACTAATTGTACAATATTTCAGAATCCGATTCTTTTTGTATAGCAAAATAACAGTTTGGACATGTATCCTTATTTTGCATTTAATGTTCAGTTCTGCACACACATATTGTATCTAGGATATACTGTAACCTATTTAACATGTAAAGGACTGCTTGCCATCTGGGGAAGGGGGTGGAGGGAAGAAGGGGAAAAATTGGAACAGAAGTGAATGCAAGGGATAATGCTGTAAAAAATTACCCTGGTATGGGTTCTATCAATAAAAAGTTATTTAAAAAAAAAAAAAAAAAAAAGGAAGAACAGGATGACGCACTCACTGCTGCAGCTCTGATTGGATGCAGCTCGGAGCACAGCGTGCGTTTCACTGCAGGGGTTGGGGGGGGACAGTGCATACAGAGGGTACTGTAATATAACGTGTAGCATAGGGGATCACCTTCACTACAGTAGCAATCTCAATAGGGCTTATTTTGGGGGGAGGGCTTATTTTAGAGGAATCTTACACAGTAAGGGGAGGGCTTATTTTCAGGGAAACATGGTAGGATGGTGTAGTTTTCTGGTAAGGTTCCCAAATAGGTCCTGGGAGACTGTCATAGGTCGTCTTTTTAGCCTCATGCCATGACTGCAATGGCTAGTTTCAATCATATAACAAGTACGAGTATGGGCATAGCATGCAGATATGGGGGCCGGCCTGATGACCCCTTTGTGTAGACACACACTGCAGCCCCCCCACGGGAATGAGGGTGTCGCTAGGACAGGGCGTCACCTGCATGATACTCCATACCTGAAATTGGCATTCCTAAAGTCTCCTTCTTCACTTGTGCGCAATAGGTACTATTCCTTCCTGACCAGCACAAAGAAAGCCTATTCACAAATCCAGCAAAGCTGTACTTTACCTTTGCCATAATTCCATTGTATTTCTCATGGTGAAATTTGTCCCCGATTATTCAGGATGCATTTCCTGTGAGCACTACATCCTGGGATACATTTCCCCTATGAGACAATCCTAGGCCATGGTGGGTCCATCATGATAGCCCACCTTTTGGCCTCTGTTGCCAGTCCTGATTGTGTGTGTAACACAAACCCATATATATATGAACAGTTGCCTCTTCTTCCTTCTTTTCCTCTTCAGTTCTATGGACAACTTTGAGGTGGATCCACTGCTGAAGGTTTTCTCCTGTGGAGATACAAGCATATCCTGGCCTCCACATTAGAACTCTACAGGGTCCCTCCCATCCTTCAGGACCCTTTTTCATTACCATGGTCTCATTCTTAGGGGGCCTCCTTACTGAAGATGGGGTGTTCTCTTTTAGTGATTCTGTGTCTGTTTTTACCAGAGAATATTTCATAGCCAGACTTAAATCATTTGAATCAAATTTTAAGTAATTCATGTACACTGCTTTATATCTTTCTGAGTGACCCTACTTTCATCTCCCTCTTTGTTTTTTGCTAAATCTCTTGAAGGTCTGATTAGTTTTTTCTACAATGGCATGTCCTGTAGGGTTGTAAGGAATCCCAAAAATATAATGTATGGAGAATTCCTGTAAAAACTGTTTTAATATTTTTGAGGTATATGAAGGTCTATTATCAGTCTTGGTGTGTGGGATACCCATAGAGGCAAAACAGTGAAATAGGTGATTTATTACATATGAAGCAACTTTACCCCACCTTGAGAGGATGCAGATACAAAGCCTGAATAAGTGTCAACTATAACATGAATGCATGTTTTTCTCATATGTGTAACATCCATTTGCCATATATCCTTTGGTCTGTCACTTCTAGGGTTAGTCCCCAGACCTACAAGTCTTTGAGAATATGGTACACAAGCTACACATCTTTTTATTATGCTTTCTGCTTCTTGCTGAGACACCCCATACAATCTCTGAACAGATATGGCAGACAGATGCAAATGTTCATGAGCCTTTATTGCTTGTTCTAGAGGGCAGAGAAGAATACGTTGTGTAAGCAGACTATGCACTATTTTGTTCCCTTTGAATATAGGTCCTAGCCCATCTGTATGAGAGTGGATGTTAATCCTATAAAAAAGATGGACCCTCATTAAAATCACCTCTTGTACCTTCTGAAACAAGGAGAAGATAGGTCCTGTTTGAGCCTTTATAGATGCTATCTCTATTCTCTGGATCACCCCAACCACATAGTGACTATCTGAAATGATATTGATGGGTTTGACTATTTTCAATGCTTGTATAATAGCATACAACACATTTTGCTGTGTAGAGGTGTAAAGTGTAGCAAATACATTAGAGCTGCCCAATTGTGGGGAATATATGGCTGCTCTATTTTGCTTGGTAGCATCAGTAAACACATTGGGACCTTTAAGTGGATGTGTTTTTGTTTTTGTGGGAAATATCCATTGCCATGGTTCATAGAATGGCAACTGGGTCAGGATTTTTTCTGCTCTTACTTCTCCTAACCCTAACAAAATGGTCCAGTTTTCCTGAGTAGCTATTAAGCAATCTAACCTATCCTTGTCTATGTTGATCCATAGAATTCCTGTTAATAATTGAATTGAATTGATTAATTAATTAATCATTGAACAATTCTGAGCAACATTTTCCTTGCTATTTCAGCTGTCATGTCTAAGTATGGCTCTAATGACATTTTTATCTGAGATATATAGCCATTCATGAATGTCATTGTTTTGATGTATAATTCCTGTGAGTTGTACAGGAGCTAAAATAACAGAGCCATGTAACCTTTTTTTGTGGAGATACTCTCCGAGTACTTACTTTTGCTGTTATTTGTATTATCTGCTTTATGCTGTCAAGGGCTTCAGGAGTCCATATTCTGCTGGAATCTAACCAAGGATCACCCTCTAGCATTTTATACAAAGGAAACATCAGCGTATTGGGTATACAAGTTCAGGGTCTAAGTCATCGAATGTCCCCAATCAATTTTTGGACCTGATTTAATGTGTGTAACTGATTAATCCAGAATTCAAGTGGTTTTTGATATACACCCTCCAGCTGAACAGTGAAACCCAAATAACGAAAAGGGGGAGAAGTGTCTGAATTTTTTCTGATGATATTATCAAACCTAAATGTTTTAATTCTCTCTCTCTCTCTTTTTTTTAAATAACTTTTTATTGATAAAACCCATGCCAGGGTAATTTTTTACAGCATTATCCCTTGCACTCACTTCTGTTCTGATTTTTCCCCTCCCTCCCTTCACCCCTTCCCCCAGATGGCAAGCAGTCCTTTTACATGTTGAATAGGTTACAGTATATCCTAGATATAATATATGTGTGCAGAACCAAACAGTTTTCTTGTTGCACAGGGAGAACTGAATTCAGAAGGTATAAATAACCCAGGAAGAAAAACAAAAATGCAAACAGTTTATATTCATTTCCCAGTGTTCTTTCTTTGGGTGTAGCTGCTTCTGTCCATCCTTGATCAATTGAAACTGAATTAGCTCTCTTTATCGAAGAGATCCACTTCCATCAGAATACATCCTCAAACAGTATCATTATTGAGGTATATAATGATCTCCTGGTTCTGCTCTAAATGTTTTCATTCTCTTTCTGTCATTTGTAAGATCTCCTCCAAATCCTTAGGCTGTGGATGACCAGCAAAATAACATCCATGTAATGGAAGATCACTGCGTTGGGGTAATATTTCCTTATCTTGTTAATAGCTTTATCAACATACCATTGGCATATGGTAGGGCTGTTTTTCATACCTTGTGGCAATACATTGAACTCTCCTCATAGGTCCTTGAAAATTTTATGTTGATACTGAGAAAGCAAATTTATCCCTGTCCTCAATGTGAAGAGTGATAGAGCAAAAGCAGTGTTTAATATCTAGTATCCATAAGGGCCATTCCCTGGGGATCATGTTTGGGGATGGCAAACCTGCCTGTAAAAAACCCATGTCTCTCAAGACTGAATTTACTTGTCTCAAATCTGTTAACATTCTCCATTTATCAGATGTTTTCTTTATAACAAATACAGGAGAGTTGCATGAACTGTTTGTTTCCTCAATGTGTCCTAATTCTAATTGTTCTTGTACTAATTGATTTAGAGGGGCTATTTTTTCTTTGGTCAGGGGCCATTGCTCCACCCATACTGGTGTGTCAGTAATCCAAGTCATTTTTGGAGTGGTGGAAGCCCCACCAGCAATGAGCCCTCCTAAAAATCTGTGGTTTTTATCCCTAATTAATGTAATATATCCTTACCCCATAAGTTAATATGTAAGCCATCTATTATTAAAGGAAAAAATGTTCCTGCCTTTCCATCTTTTTGCCAATTTACTAGTTCAGAGGACATCAAAGCCACTTACCTCCCATTCCTGTCACTCTATTGTTAGCTGAAGTCATAAGAGGCCATTGAGAAGCAGCCACCACAGTCCTGTCAGCTCCAGTGTCTATTAATCCTTCAAACTGTTGGTTATTCAAAGTAAAGGTCAAAATTGGCTGAGTGAGTGTGATAGCCTTTGTAAAATAGGTTTGTATTTGGACCTATCTGTGGGGCTAATTCACAATTATTATCTTCTGTTTTGACTGTAAGTTCAGATGGAATGACTATTCCTTGAGCTATACATTGTCCCTTGTCAAGATATGTTTCAATATAATCAGTGTTTTTTTTTAAAATAACTTTTTATTGATAGAACTCATGCAGGGTAATTTTTTTACAACATTATCCCTTGCATTCACTTCTGTTCTGATTTTTCTCCTCCCTCCTTCCACTCTCTACCCCAGATGGCAAGCAATCCTTTACATGTTGAATAGGTTACAGTATATCTTGGATACAATATACGTGTGCAGAACCGAACAGTTTTCTTGTTGCACAGGGAGAATTTAATTCAGAAGGTATAAATAATCCAGGAAGAAAAACAAAAATGCAAGCAGTTTATATTCATCTCCCAGTGTTCTTTCTTTGGGTGTAGCTGCTTCTGCCCATCTTTGATCATTTGAAACTGAATTAGCTCTCTTTATCGAAGAAATCCACTTCCATCAGAATACATCCTCAAACAGTATTGTTATTGAGGTATATAATGATCTCCTGGTTCTGCTCATTTCACTTAGCATCAGTTCATGTAAGTCTCGCCAGTCCTCTCTGTATTCATCCTGCGGGTCATTCCTTACAGAACAATAATATTCCATAACGTTCATATACCACAATTTATTCAACCATTCTCCAATGGATGGGCATCCATTCATTTTCCAGCTTCTAGCCACTACAAACAGGGCTGCCACAAACATTTTGGCACATACAGGTCCCTTTCCCTTCTTTAGTATCTCTTTGGGGTATAAGCCCAGTAGAAACACTGCTGGATCAAAGGGTATGCACAGTTTGATAACTTTTTGAGCATAGTTCTAAATTGCTCTCCAGAATGGCTGGATGTGTTCACAATTCCACCAACAATGTATCAGTGTCCCTGTTTTCCCACATCCCCTCCAACATTCCACATTATCTTTCCCTGTCACTCTAGCCAATCTGACAGGTGTGTAGTGGTATCTCAGAGTTGTATTAATTTGCATTTCTCTGATTAATAATGATTTGGAGCATATTTTCATATGTCTATAAATAGTTTCAATTTCTTCTTCTGAGAATTGTCTGTTCATATCCTTTGACCATTTATCAATTGGAGAATGGCTTGATTTCTTATAAATTAGAGTCAATTCTCTACATATTTTGGAAATGAGGCCTTTATCAGAACCTTTGATTGTAAAAATGTTTTCCCAGTTTATTGTTTCCCTTCTAATCTTGTCTGCATTTGTTTTGTTTATACAAAAACTTTTCAATTTGATATAGTCAAAATTTTCTATTTTGTGGTCAATAGTGATCTCTAGTTCTTCTTTGGTCATAAATTCTTCCCTCTTCCACAAGTCTGAGAGGTAAACTCTATGCTCTTCCAATTTATTTATAACCTCATTCTTTATGCCTAGGTCATGAACCCATTTTGACCTTATCTTGGTATACGGTGTTAAGTGTTGGTCAATGCCTAGTTTCTGCCATACTAATTTCCAATTTTCCCAGCAATTTTTGTCAAATACTGCCTTCTTATCCCAGAAACTGGGGTCTTTGGGTTTGTCAAACACTATATTATTAAATTTATCCACTGTTTTGTCCTTTGAACCTAACCTATTCCATTGATCAACCAGTCTATTTCTTAGCCAATACCAGATGGTTTAGTAACTGCTGCTTTATAATATTAGATCTGGTACAGCTTCATTTGATTTTTTTTTTCATTAATTCCCTTGAAATTCTTGACCTTTTGTTTTTCCATATGAACTTTGTTGTTATTTTTTCTAGTTCATCAAAGCAGTTTTTTGGGAGTCTGATTGGTATAGCGCTAAATAAATAGATTAATTTAGGTAGTACAATATAATCAGTGTTAATCATAGTTACAGACACAGGCACTTTCTTATATTTGTATGACTGGGATGCTAATGAATACTGGGGTAGTAGTGGATTTATAACAAGGATTTTTAGTTGTTTTCCTCTTTGATTCTGTTGAATGGGCACTTCACAAACAGCATAAGGGAATAGGCAGTAATAATCATTGCTCCTGAGTTTTATTACTGTAAGTGTCCCTTGGTGTCTAAAGCTGCATACCTGTTCCTCCATTCCTGATTTATATCTCTCCCTACTTGAGCTGTGATTACTGAGGTTGGTTTTGGGGGTCCCCTAGGGTCCTCTGACCCCATTTCCCTGATTCCTGCATTCTGAAGCCCAATGTCTCATTGTTTTGCATTTTGCACGTGGTGTTTTAGGTCGACCTCCATTATCTGCTTTCTTACTTCAGGAGCGACAGGCTTTCTTAAAGTGTCCTGGTTTACCACAAATATAACAAAAGGGGAATTCCCTTTTGGTCCTTGAGCAGTAATCACATATTCTGACAACAAATCAGCTTGATGTACTTGTGAGCCTACTCTGTCACTCCTCTGAATCATTTCTTCTATGGTACAATCTCTTCTCAGTCCAATCTTTGCTCTGTGACAATCTGCAGTACAGTTTTAGTTTTTAATATTCTAATAAAATTAGCTTTTAATAGGACTATTTTAATAGTCCTATGTTTCCCATGGCCTTAACTACAGCATTCTGTAATTGAGCAATAAAATCAGTGAAAGGCTTCCTAGTTTTTTGTCTTTCCTTTTCACCCTTTTCTACAGGAATCATACTCTATGCTATTCTGGCACATTGTGATATCTGGAGACATGTCTCTTCAGTAAGTGTGAATTGATATCCAGTGTCTGCATGACCCACTAAGTTGCTCAAAGTATAAATTCATGCTTGTTCCTGGAGCAACCTGTGCGGCAGTCAGCCGAATCTGTTCTAAAAATTGTCATCCAGAACACTGCCTGGCTTGGAGTCAACATTGCCCGTGCAAGTGCTTTCCAATCTTTGGGGCACAAAATTGCCTGTTTGAAATTGTAACATAGCAAAAGGTGCTATGGGCCCATATTTGTGAACTAAGTCCTTTAAAGAGAAGTGGTTCATGTTTGCCTCTTCTCTGCCCTGGGTTAAAAGGGTCATCTTCCTCTATAATAGGATATAATTCTTCCCACTCCTCTGTGTGTTCTCCTTGATCTCTAGCCTGTTGGAAAACTTTTTGAAGTGAAGATAAAGAATATAATTGATTATCTTTTGCTTTTTGTCTGCTAAATGTTGCTGTGGTGTTTATTTTATATTTCTGATCCTGCTTTTCTTTAGTTCATATTTCATTTTTGGGCTTTACATTAGGAGAGCCTTTGAAAGGCTGTAGATCCAGATAGACACAAAAATAGGGCGGGGCAGAAGGTAGTAGAGGTAGTGGGGAAGGCCATTCAATATCATCCTCCTCAGGTTCAGCAGAGGGGCATCTACTGTTAAGAGATGGGCCTGTCTGTGCTCCAACTGTAAATTTCCTGACTTTCTTTTCTGGTTCTGATTTCAGACTTTGTTTAATGAGATTGTTTATAGTAAAATGACATTTTTGTATTTGTCCTGGGTGTTGCTTATCATAAGCGATGAGCTGTTCACCAAAAACAATCCATCTCTCATAATTATTAACAGCCCTCCTCAAGTAACCATGGAGAAACTTTGTAAGCAATGTCCAGGAATTTCCTAATGTCTCCTAATTGAACTGTGCGCCCCTGCTCTTTTATACAATGATATATAGTTCTGACATATGCTTCCCTGTTTAAAGAGAGTAGAGTGTCTACTTTCTGCCCCATTAAGTTATTTATCCATCTCCATCACACTCTGCCTGGTCCAGAAACAGCACAGTTTGCAGTTCGTGGGCTCTCCGTCTGGAGTCCTCTTAGAAATTGTCTTGACCACAGTAGCAGTGCTTGACTGTGAAGTGGTCACTCTGGCTCCGTTCCAAGTTCCTGTGGCTGTTTTAAGAGCTTAAAGCATATGAGCCTTTTGATCACAGAAGTGAGATGAATGAGGCAGGAAACTCATGGAGTGTGAAAAAAGCTCCAGGTTATTATGCCTTACAGCCTTGTTGATATACATTTTTGCAAGGGTGATCACTGTGTGAACAGTAGGCAATCCTCAATCACCATGCAGAGAAGCAGATAGTAGGCTTTGAGTATGCATGGCATCTGCCAATGGGAGGAGAGCCAATCCAGCAATCTAGAAATTCACTCACAGGCAAGAGGCTTGTTAAGGCATCCCTGCTCACGAGCCACTAGCTGTGACCCTCAGACTCACACTCGTTCCCATGATTACAAATCATTGTTCCTTGTTCAACAAGAGCATTTCTGCAACGTGGCAGAAAATTTATTGTGCACCAAAGGTTGAGGTAATCTTGGTACTCCTTCTCGGCAGAGTCCCATTGCCTAGCAATTGACTACTTGGTGACTGAAATTAAGAAGGCTTGACTTCTCATACTGTTTGAAATGTGACTTCACATATAATGTTCTGGACTAAGGATGATAGAATGCATGTTCTCAGAAGAATTAAATAAGGTCACAATTTTATAGCTATGGAAAAAATTCCATAGAAAGGAATATGGAAAATGTGGGGTGGAACCCACGAGAAAAAAAGAATAATGAGAGACTGAGTTAAGCAGGTTATAACAGGTTGTTTTGTGAAAGAACTTATATAAAGGACATGATCCCAACATATTGGAAGTATGCTATCTAGAATGAGCCCAAATTATAAAAGGAAGGAAGGAGAGAAAGAAGGAGGAAGGGAAAAAAGAAGCAAGTACTCATTAGATGCTTACTTTGTGCCAGGAAAGTTTTATATGCCTACACTGTGAGATATTAAATCAATAAGAGAAAAGTCTCTGGTTTATTGAGTTAGCCCTCTTTGGAAGATCTGTGGGGGAAAATGGATAAGAATTACCACATTGAGAATGGATTCCTCATACAAATGAACTCATAGGTTCTATAACAGGAAAGATTCTTAGAGATCATTTAGTCTTAGAAATCATCTAGTCCAATCCTCTTATTTTATAGATCAAGAAACTGAGTTCCAAAAAAGTTAAGTGATGTCCCTTTAATTATCAGAAATTAGGATGATTGTCTGAGGTTTTTAGAGGTAACCAATTCCTTTTCTGACCAGCTTGAATTGAATTTTTCTTGTATCAATCCTTAAATTTCATATCTGTAACTTTTACCCAAAACTTTGAGTCTACTAAAGAATTCTAGAATGTTTTCAACATTATAGCCCTTCAAATACGAAATCAGCAAATATTAATTGATATCTGTGTGCCAAAAACTATGCTTAGGTATTGGGAATATAAAGATAATAGTGAAACAATTTTTTTTTTTTTTTTGGAAAACAGAGTATGTTCACATACAGATAAGTAGCTAGATAAAGCATTTATTTAACACATACTGTATTTTAGAGAATATATGGAATATTTAGAGAGGACTTAGCAACTCTGATGTGAGAATCCTTCTCAGGGTTGCTCCCACCTTTCACCCAACTCTCACCTATAGTTCTAAGAATCTGTAACATGTGGCCATACCTGGATAAAAACTGTCTTGACAGATGGGCTAAACCAGGTGGACAGTAACCAACTGGCCTCAAACTCATGGGTGAGTTAGGAGCATGTCCACTTCAAGTATATGAAGATATTCCCCTGTGAAATAGAAAGATGAGAACAATTTGTTCCAGTGGTCATGGAGGAAATTGAAGCAGGTGCCGTGGAGCTTGATCAGACACTGAAGATTCTAAGTCATTCACTCCATCTCAGGCCATTGCCAATTGTCCTGACTTTTGCCTTGCCACTAGACTGTGATGATTCCAGAAGAAAAAGTGAAGTCATAGCATTTGGAACTCAAAACTTTTTTGTTGTTTGTTTTTTCCCATTGAATTTCTCTGTATTTAATATTTTCCCCTAGTTATATTCAAACAAAAAAAAATTTTACATTTTTTTTAACATTTTTGAGTTCTAGGTTTTCTCCCTTATTCCCACCCACAGTTAAGAAACCACATGTGAGGTTATGCAAAACATTTTCAGAAAAGTCAATTTGTAAAAGAAAACAGTTCTCCCACCCTAATAAAAATAAAAACCCTCAGGAAAAATTAAGTTAGAGATAGAGAAAGAGAGAATGCTTTAATCTGTATTCAGACACAATCAAGAATTCAAAACTTTAAAAAAAAAGTTTAAAAACTGTTTTTTAATTTAATTGGGAAAAATAAAATGTTTTTATATATGTGTATGTGTGTGTATATATACATTTATACATTTACATACATACATATACAATTGTATATATGGTACCTTAGGGTATTATCATATAGGGTTAGAAGGATGGGTTTAGGGGAAAAGAGGATGAGTTCTGGACATATTGAATTTGAGATGCCTAAGCAAATCCAGTTCTAAATGTCTTATAGGTGGTTTGTGATATGGGACTGGAGCTTAGAAGAGAGATTTGGGATGCTGATGAAGTCACCAAATGAAAGAAAGAAAAGGAATAGAAGACTTAGGACAGGGCTTTAGGGGTACACCTACTGTTAGGGGGCATGATATAGATTAGTAGTTCTTTAATTTTTTCCCTTTGGGACCTCTTCTCACCCAAGAAATTTTTATGTGACCCTGGGTATATAGGCATATAAAAAAGAAGTAAACAAATCAAACATTTACTGATAGTAAATTATAATTTTAGAACCCCCATATTCAGTTGTAAGAATCCTATGGGGTCTCAGATAACAATTTAAAAAGCTGGGATATAAATGATGTCCCAATAAAGGAGACTGAACAAGAGTGCTAGAATGACAGGTGGAAGGAGAACCAAGAGAAAGACAGCATTGGCACAAAAATGCAAAGAAGATAGAATGCCCAAGAGTAGAAGGTGATCAAAAGTGTCATATGCTACCTAGAGGCCAATGAGAACTGGGAAAAGACCACTACATTTGAAAAAAGATCAGAAGACAACAATCCTCCTAATGTTTCTACTAAATTTTGTCTTCTCTGGGCTAAAGAGGATATTCTATTGCTCCTTGGGTGACATAGTTTTGAATACTTTTAATATAATGAAATTTCCTTTTGGTCTCTTCTGTATATTTTTAAAAATGTTTTAAAGCCTATTTTTCTTTCTTCCTTTTTCTCTGTCTCTCTGTCTGTCTCCCATCTCTCTCTCCACAATTCTATTACTAGCTTCCCTTTCCCTAAAAATAAAAAATAAAAACATTTCCTTGTAACAAATAAGCATTATCAAGCAAAACAAATGTTCTGAAATATGTTTCATTCTATGCTTGATTCCATCATCTCTCTGTTGGTAATAGAAATAAGTAGTATTTATTAACGATGCTCAAGACTTATGGATAGTTATTACATTAATCAGTCTTTTAAAAGTCTTGCAAATTTCTGCTCACTTAGCATTAAGTCATACAAGCTTTTCCAGGATTTTCAGAAACATCCCAATCCTCATTTCTTATTGTATGACACTATTACTTATACCATAATTTGTTTAGCCATTTCGCTGGGATCAGGGACTAAATTCAAAAAGAGATTTTTTTTGGCAGGGCAATTGGGATTAAATGATTTGCGCAGGATCATACAACTAGTAAGTGTTCCGTGTAGGAGACTGAATTTGAACTCAATTCCTCCTGAACCCAAGGCAGGAGCTCTATCCACTGTAATATTTAGCTTCTAAAGAGCTTAAAAAAATATTAATGTACAGATAGACTCTTTTTCTCTTTGATCTCTTTGGGGAGAAGCTTATATTCTAATAGGGGAGACATCCTACATAGGGGAATAGTGCCTAGGTAGTACTTTTTGCCTTGGAAAATACAGAAAACACAATTATAATTAAAGATACTGAGGATTACATTGTCTGTGGGCATAAACAAGTCTACCGTAGTTTTATTTTTCTCACTGTGGTTTTGGGGCCATGCTTGAACACTATCCCATCTATGTACAATGGATGGATGTTGCAAAGATTCAAATTCAAATTTCAATTTAAAAAAAACTTCCTAACAATTAACAGTTTAAAAGTATAATGGACTGTCTTGAAAGGAGGAAGGTTCCCCATTCTTGGAGAGCTTTCATCAGAGTCTGGATGGTCACTTGCATAGAAGTTAAACAGTCCTTTTTGTCTCTGACAGTCAGTGATTCTCCATTATGCATTACCACCAAATCTGCTCCTGGACAAAGGCTGCTTCTTTCAGCCTATGGACTAGATTCTTAGCCAATTCTATAGCCTCCCTATCTTACTGACTGAATTAAAAGGGCCATATATGTTCTTAATGTTGTATTTTCCCATCTCTGCCTCTTAAAATATATTTCCCTTTGTCCAAGCTGTCGCTTTGTCTAGCTGTTCCACCCCCACCCCCCATTCAGCCTCCTTTTTTTCCCTGGCTTTTCTCCACCTAACCTAGCCCTCCCCCATTTTGCCTGGGTCTTAGCATTACTTCTCTCTCCCTGCGGGGGCTGAGAAGACTTGGAAAAGGGGTATGGGACAGGCGTTACCATGACCACTGCAAAGCCGGCCGCAGCTGGTCAGGGCAGCTGCTCCCAGGATCCTGTGCTGGGACTAAGCACCGCCCTGAACCGACAAAGCCAGGGAAACTGGGAGGCTCTGGGGCCCCACGGCAGGCACCCCGCTTTCAAATCCAGGGCCCAAACAGAAAAGGCCCAGGGGATCCCTGAGCCCAGCCACAGGTCAGAGCTGGGGGAGTGATGGGGGAGTGAGCTGGGGATTAGAAATAAAGACTGCAATTTGGACGCCCCTCTCTAGAAGAGAGGGACAGAGAGTGACAGACAGAATGACTGCCTGGAAGAGAAGGGCAGAAGGGAAAGAAGACTGAGGATGGGTAAAGAAGGTAACAGGAGTGGGTGGGAGGGGAAATGGGACACTGAAAATAGGGAATATGGAATACAGCTTGGGTGTGGGGAATTGTGCTGGGGAAAGGGATGGCCATTGTTGAGAGTTGAGGTGGGTAGGATGCCACCAGGTTGGAGACTTTCTGATCTGTGTAATATCATTCTCAACCTCAATATCCTTCCTCTTCCTCCCTTTTTTCTCTTAGCCTCAGTCATCTATATTCTATAAGCCCCTTTCTTTTTGTAGCCACTCTTTCTAATTCCCCTTGTTCCTCAGCTTATGTTTCTGTATCATAGCTATTGTTACCTTCTCTTCCTCAGCTGTTGTTACAGTTTTAATATCTCTGTTTTGCAACACACACTCCATTATTTTTCAGTCATAGGCCCTTTTACTCTGCTCTCCCACCAATCATTTCTTCAAAGGATTATTAAACTAACCTTGCCTTTACATTCCACGATTCTTCTTTGCTCGAAATCTTTCTGACTCCCTATTATCTAGATAGTTCAGTCTTTTTAATGTTCAAGAAACATCCTTCCATACATTTTGGCCTTCTTTTATATTACTTTCCTTCCCTCCTCCTAAGATTATTCTGTGCTGCAATCAAATTGGCCCCACTCTACAGGGCTTGGAATTTTCTACCTCTGTGCTTTTATTCACAGGATAACCTGTCTCTGGAATGCATTTTCCTCTGAAGAATTCTTCCTTAGCTTTAGTGTAATTTAATTGTTGCCTCTTCTAAGAGAACTTCTCTGTTTCCTCCTTTTAGTCCCTGTTCCTCACATTAGGGAGTAGTTTCTTTTTTGAATCTTTGCTCTCATTTCTCTTGTATATTAATTTTGTATTTATGGATATCTCTGTATATCATATCTTTTTATTAGACCTGTAATTTCCATGAAAACAGGTGCTTTTTGTGTTTACAGCACATTTCTGAAATTTAATATAATTTCCTTAGCCTTACCATATTTCCCCACACCTGTCTTCCTCAGTTTTTCTTTGCTCCTTCCTCTTTTAATTTTCTTACTTTTCTTTGGGGTCCTCAGACACACCCCTTCCTTCTTTCTCACCTTTCTGTTCCTTAGCCTCTTCTCATTTTCCTTTTCTTTTTTCTCTCAGTTTTTTTACCTTCTCACTTTAAGTATCCCTAAAACTCCTCTTCTGTATCTATGGTCTTTATTTCATTTTCTTTCACAGTAAGATCAGAGCATAGCTCGGTGATTCTAGTATCAGACCTTCCAAGTTTGGTCACTACCACCCCCCTTCTGGCCTCCAAAATATCTTTTATATGAACGTTCCTTTGCTCTCTTGCCCCCCACCCCCAGCTGTTTTCCTGCTTCTCCCCAGAGTCAGCTGCATCTTCAGAAGGAAATCTAGCCCATTATGGGAGTCCATCCAGGCCAATCATTCCTTCTCCTCAATGTTTTCCAATAGTAGTTGGGTGGTCTACTGATCTGAGAGTTTCCCCCTTCTATTGCCCCCTCCCCTTTAGCTTTTCCAGTTGCTCTCTTTGACACAGCTGTGCTTTGCCCTATGGGCAGTAAATTCATAATTTGCTAGAGCCAGAGAACAGCTTATAAGTCTTCTAGTCTAATCACCTCCTTTTGCAGGTGGGGAAACTGAGTCCCATAGCTACTCTAAGTATGATTTACCCAAGGTCACACTGCTAATTAATGACAGAACTTTCTGCTACTCTGCATTGCCAATTGAAGCTCACTGCCTGGCAAGATAAGGATAGACAAGGACATGGTAACTCCTGGCAAATTAGATGTGGCTGTAGAATTGGAGAAACATAAGATCCTCTGGGGAATTGAGATGATGACATAAGAGCTCGTAAGAGGCTACAGGGACACCAAGGAAATGGAAATGAAGACACCAAGACTCTCCATATGGGAAAACTGAGGTCTTTGGGCTCTACTCTGGAGCCATCTGTATTTCTGGGCTCTCTCCTCTCCCGCCCCTGGGAATCTCGGCTCCAGTCTTACATTCCACTTGGCTCCAGCCTCCTTTCCCTTGTCACTTGACTCCACTCGGCGCAGCATACTTCCCCTTCCTACTCTTTCCCCCACCTCAGGCTATCTATCCCTACCCCCACTCCCTCAGCCTCTTCTGAGGCCCAAGTCTGGGGTATTCTGGAAGGAGTTACGAAGGTAGAGAGAGCAACTCAATCCTAGGTCTGCTAGGGGACTGGGACCAGGCTAGGTTTGTAGACTTCCTGGTCCCCAGATTTTCCTTTGCCACCTTGACCCCTGTCTGTCTGGTACTGTCTTATCATGAGCCCAGGGTCAACATTGGTCTGGAATAGCAGATGTCTCAATGGAGTGTGAGGGGCTCAAACTCCATTCCTGAAACTCTGGTTCTGGTTTTACATCCTCCCTCTCTAGAGTTTCCTTTTAGTTGCTGCTACTTCTGCCTGCCAGGTTTGTAGTAGTCATCGCCAGTCCCTTAGAAAAGGAGGATGGGGGTGGAGACTGAGGTGTGATTACCTATTCTAGGGCCCAACCCCTCTCTCCTGCTCAAGTCTTACCTTCCCTCTTACCTAATCCTCCTCGTCTAGCCTCTCTGGGAACCCAGTCTCTCCATCTGCCTGCCAGTCTCTTCTCTGGATTGATATGAATGCTTTGGGTAGGAAGGAGCTGTTCTCTACGGGTCTGTATGTCTATTTGTGTTTGTGTATACTATGGAGTTTGCATTCTGGTATGAGAGTGTCAGCCTTTTTCTGTCTTCCCGTCTGTTTTTCTGTACCTGTTTTTGATTAGGACTTTATATTTATATCTTGGGATTTATTATCTCTGTACCTCTTTGAACAGGTGTGAACTTATCTCCAAATACATAATTATTGAGGGGAATATGTGTCATGGTGTGTTGATGTGGGATCATATATGTCTTTGGGGTGGGGAGGGGAGGTTTGAAGCTGATTAAGGTGATTGTCCAGGAGTGAGGCAGAATGAATCTTCCCCATAAAACCCCTGTGTTTTTCTCTCTCACCTTTCTCTTTAGGCCAATTCAAGAGTTAAGAGACTGCCTTTTTTCTATCACATTCTGTTCTTACTCAACCCTTACTCTTCACTTTGTGTTTCTCTCTCCCAGTGTGTGTTTCCCTTTTCATTCTCTCACTCCCCTGGCTCAGGGTTCTATATTTAGACAGTGTACTACTAAAGGTTGAAATCCTGGGACTACCACCAGATACTTCTCCCAGAAGCAGTGACTGCTTAGGTTTGCTGGGATCAGGAGACTTGGACCCCGGTTTGTTGGGAAGCTGAAGAGAATCCAGGGCATTTGGAACAGATATAGAGGTAATTACCCCTGATTGGGGGAATGGTGGCTGTGAAAGTTGGTAGGGTAGGAGAGTGGGAAGAGCCAATGGTTATTTGACTAGTAGACTGATACTTTTGTCCATAATGGAAGCTGTGAGTACGAAATGAAGTTAATTGCGCTTATACAGCTAAGGAGAAAGGACACCTCAGGTCCACAGAAGGCCAGGTAGTCAGAAAATGGACAGGCAGGTGAGACTTTACTCCTCCTCTTCCACTGGGTACTTTCTGTGAGCTCAGTTCTAAGCTAGGCCTGCAATAACTTGCTTCTTCCCACCTGCCCTGGGGGCCTCTCCAGCTCTTACCCCTTTTTTGGAACTGAGCCCAGAAAAGAAGGAGCCAGAAAGAAGAGATTACCTCTTCTAGTATGACTCTGCCTTTGACACCACAGCTCTAAGTCTGCTGTTTGGGCAAAAAGGAGCAAGTAGAAACATTAGTGAGAAGAGTAGCAAAGCTATAAACACAGAGTCTTAGAGGGATTGGGGTGAAAATAAATATAGAATGTGTGCTGGAGTGCAGTAAAAGCCTACTGGAAGGTGGGGGGAAGAGAGAGGAAGGGCAGGAAAGGGAAGTGGCCATTATGGATGAGAAATAGAATCAGTGGAGTGAGAAAAGATTCCTAGGGAGTCGAGAAAGGGGAAGAACAAAGTGTAACATGATGAGAGAGGGGTATAAAAGTAGGAGAAAAGATGTAAGGCAAATGCAAAGAATTCTGGGGTGGGGAGAGGATTGGGGAACTGCATATAGCAGTATACAAGAAAAGAGAGGGAAAGAGAAGAGAGAAGAAAAAGGGTAAAGTAAAGGAAGAAAAAAGGAGGACAAAGAGGGAGTTAAGTTGTAGAAGGGAGTTTGCTCCTTAAGTCCTGAGATGCTCTAGATCTAGGACCCAGAAAAGACCCCCCCAACAGCTGTTCCAGGGAGCCACCTCCTGACACCAGAGCCTGACTGGAACCTTCCTTTCTGGACTCCCTCTCTTCTCTCCTCCTCCACCTCCTACTTAGCAGGCCCAACTACAGAAGCTGTCAGAAGCACAAAGTCTGGGTCTTTCAGAAAAAGGGAGGAGAGGTAGGAAGTGATGGTGGAGGGCATCTCAGTCCTGATGGAGAAAACAGAAGCCTGATAGAGTGGGACACCTGAGTTTTAGAAGGGAAATGGTAGCTAGAGGGAGAGGTTAGGGTTTGGGACAAAGGTTGCTTGTTGTTTCTACTTGGTATAATTAGAGTATTTCAGTCTAGCTCTCCTATCCCAACCACTATCCTTCAAGCTACTTTCCTATCCTAGCCCTCTAGTGAGCATTTCCTAAGGGTCCAGCATTTGTGCCATGTCAAATAGGGTACATTCCACTGGAGATCTCCCATAAAATACCATCCTCCTTCCATTCCTTCAAGGTAAGAACTATTTGCTCTCTGGCCACCCCTGTCATGGAATTATAGGATCACATATTTAGAGCTGGAAGGAAACTTAAGCAATGAACACATTAAAAATTGTCAAATACAAGCCCCCCCCACCCCTTTAATAGAAAAAAATAAAGGATAGAGAAATTAAGAGATTTGCTCAGGATCACATAACTAGTAAGTATCCTAGGGAGGATTTGAAAGCAGGTCTTCCTGCGCTGCATCCACTAAGCCACTTAGGGAATCATCTGCCAGGGAATGGTATTTGAACCTTGGGAGCCAATGTCAAGTGATAGAGAAGAAAGGGAAAAGACAACGGTTCAGGATAAAGACTAGCGAATGGGCATGGCATGAATGGCAAATTCTAGGAGTATATACTTACTGAAAACTCTTTTCCCTAAACTACTTGCAACAACACATATACAAAAAACAAACAAAAAAAGCCATACTGGACCTACACCTTCATAAGCCTAATAATATCTACCAATAGCCCAATCATGCTTCAATAATTTGTTTTAGGATGATGGTATAATCAAATTGCAGTCTCAGAAGTTTCTATCCTCACCCCAAATCCTAGATAAACTATGTGTGGGTCACTATATACATTGGCATTTCTGGAAGACTTAGGAATTATTAAAGCAGGAATTATTAGATTTGAGGGAAGAAACCAAGAGGAAAAAGTAAAAATAAGAAAAAAAATAAGGTTTAGTTACTTTTCTTAATCACTTTTTCATTCTCACAGTTTTCTCTTCCTTCCCCACATGTTTCTTGGGCCTATAGTTGTCTGCTCTACTCTACTGAACCTTATATTATCCTACAGAGGGATTAAAGCTCCTTATTCTTATGAAATGATATGTCTTGCTTTTATATGTATACAAGAGAATACAAGTATTTGAGTATTTATGTATAAAAGATAGTCTCTTGACTAGAATTTTATTGCTGTTCAGGCACCTATTATTTTGTTATTCCCCCAGTATTTTATTAATTCATTGATGAAATAAGATTTGTTAAGAATCTGATCTGTGGTCCGTATGAGGGTATAGGGAGGGGTGCAGTGTCTCTGGATCTGCATAGTTTTGATTTATACGATTGTGAGAGGGTGGTAATGGGGGTAGTGATGTATGAAAAGCATTATATAAATGCCATTTTGTTTTTTGACACATGGCGATTGGGGTTAAGTGATGTATCTAGGGTCACATAGCTAGAACATGTCAAGTGTCTAAGGCCAGTTTTGGACTCAGGTCCTCCTGACTTCAGGGACTGTTGACTGTCCTTTTTATATCCGGTGTGCCACTTCTTCCTTTTGTTATTGTGGCATGTCACATGAAAACGTAATGTGTCTGAGTCTGCAGACCTGTGTAACTATGACAGGGTGTGATGTTTTGTAGATTATATCTGTATGCATACGCAGATCCACATGTGTTTGCCTAGGGTTATGTCTATCCCTGTGTTTACAGTATGAATGTGGGGCTAAGCACACGTGTGCGTGCATGTTTATGTGTGCAGGGAACTGTATCAGTGACTAGAGGGTGGATGGGTAGAGTGGAGGAATGCAGGGTGTCCTCATCCTGGGATATAATTGGCTTTTGGGTCGGTAGGAAGGGTTATTTTGGGGTAGTTCTGTCTGAGAGGGTCTAGTCTGAACTGGCATCTCTATTCTCAAGAGAGAGATGGAGATTTCAGGATTTTTTATTCTTGGTATCGGTATATAAATCTGTGTGCCTTTTTGAATCAACCACTCTGTGTCTGTCTTGGCCATTCATTCTGTGTAGTTCTTGGTATTTTTCTCTCTGCCTTCTGTTTTGTGTCTCCCTATCTCTGCTGGGGGCCCTGTCTCAGTCTCTGTTCTCAGTGCCAGCGATGACTCACCCAGGGATGGGCATGAAGGTTACTCAAGGAAACAAGGGCTCTACTGTTCCCAAGGGATGGGGGGTGGAGAATAGGACCCAGGAATCCAATATACAGAACTTGTGGGATTCTAATGACCTGCTCTCTTCTCCTTCACTCTTCTTTCTCCTTACTTATGCTCACCTTAGGAGCCCAAGCATCCTGCTTCCTAGTCTCTGCCTCTGGCTCTCTTCCTGCCATTTCCACCCCCTCACCCATCTCCTCAGCTGCTGTCTTAGAGCTATGGAGTCTCAGCTGCCTCTTACATTCCTGCCCCAGGGCACTGTGGGAGCAGCTGAGGAGGGACAAAGGAACTGGGGAGTATCTCTTCTCCCCATTCCTCCTACCTCCTGGGGAAACTCTTTAAACCCTTCCTCCTTTCTCTAGGACAACTGAATTTTCTTCAGTTCTGTATTTCTACCTCAGAGACAGTTGTCTCTTAAAATGGGGAAGGGGGAAATGATGAAGGAACAGGATGTCTGGATCCCAGAAAAAAAGTAAAGAACTAATAAGCTAGAATTGGGGAGCCATGGTATTTTGGCTTGAAGGAAGTAGAACTACTTGTGTTCCTAAGAGAAAAAGATGCTTTCAAATGAGACAAAATACCTGAAGGGAGCAAGAAACAGGGATCTGGGAGCTTCAAATCTGGGGACAGAATGTTTTAATTCAATGAAAGTTAGGGAGTAGAGAGATGGCTGTCTAGGATATAAGCAGGGAGCAGAGAAAATAAGTTCCAAAGGTAGGGATTAAAAAAATCTCTCTCTCTCTCTCTCTCTCTCTCTCTCTCTCTCTCTCTCTCTCGCACACACACATACACACAGCCTCTCTCTCTCATTTTGGGTTTTTTTTTTTTTTTTTTTTGCTATTTCTTTTAACTGAGATCTCTCCATTCTTTTTCTTTTCTTTCAGCAGAGATGCTGTTCTCTCCAACATAAATCAGTGAGATCTGGAGCCATGGAGCTGCTTATCCTGTTGTCTTTGCTGCCTGTGATATTGTTAGGAGTTGGAAATGCTGACATGGAAGGACACTTTGATCCTGGTGAGGAGGCTAGCTAGCTAGGTCTCTGAGGGGAAAGGATCTTCAGAGGGGAAAATTTAGTGAAACTTATCCTTTCTGTATCGTACATTCTCCTAGCCAAATGCCGTTATGCCCTGGGTATGCAAGACCGAACCATTCCTGACAGTGACATCTCAGCTTCTAGTTCCTGGTCAGACTCCACTGCTGCTCAGCATAGCAGGTATTCTCATTTCTTGGGCCCTCCCAATCAGGAAACTAGAAGTTTTTCTATGATCTTTTTTGTATGTCTCTTAATTTTCCTACTCTAGATTCTTCTTTTCTTTTGGAGATCCATATCAATTGCTTCACTGATACTAAAGATCTCACAGTAACATCATGGAACCAAGAGGCATTTTAATAATAATGTAACTCTGTATCAGAGGAGCCCATCTAGTACTAAATCCATCCATAGGATTACAAATATTAACTCAATTCCTTCCTTCCTCCTAGATTAGAGAGCAGTGATGGAGATGGGGCATGGTGTCCTGCAGGGCCTGTGTTTCCAATGGAATCAGAATACTTGCAGGTGGATCTTCGACGGCTACATTTGGTGGCCCTAGTGGGGACCCAAGGACGACATGCTGGGGGGTTGGGCAAGGAATTTTCTCCTAGTTACCGACTGAGATACTCCCGTGATGGTCACCGCTGGATGGACTGGAAGGACCGATGGGGCCAAGAGGTGAAGAGAGGCAGGGAAATCGAATGTCATAGGAGGGAAACAGATGGTTAATGGAGGAGATTGGGATCATAGAGAGCATACATGCTATCTGAGAGCAGGAGGACAGATTCTGTGTAGGTAGGAGAGGTAAAGGAATCAACTGAGTTAGGAAAAGAGGTGGAGGTGGGGAAAGGAATAGAGAATAGAGAAAAAATTTTAAGGTTGGAAGACTTTAGAGATCATCTAGAGCAGAAGTATCAAACATGCAGGCCAATAGGCCTTCTCAGTTCAGTCCGACAGTAGAGCAGGGATCATATTAATTTATGGTTTTCTAAGTCAGTATGTAGCTTGTAGGGATCCTTATGTATACTTTAATAATCTCCATTTCTGTTTGAGTTTGACATCACTGGTCTAGACCAATGTCTTCATTTTGTAGATGAGAAAACTGACATTTGAAAAAGATGAACTGGTTTGCCCAAGGTCTCACAATTAGTTGGAGGAAGATCTATATTTCTTGACTCTCTGTCCAGTGCATTTCTAGGTTGGAGATGGGAGTCATTGAGCAGATAGTATGAGGATTTGAGCCAAGCATCTAACTTTCTCTAACTTTCCCCTCCATTCCATCTCTCAGCCCTATGTCTCTTCTTATCTCTTTTTTACCTCCTGCCCCAGGTGATCTCAGGGAATGAGGACACTGGTGGAGTGGTGTTGAAGGACCTGGGACCCCCCATGGTGGCCCGTCTTGTCCGATTCTACCCCAGAGCTGACAGAGTCATGAGTGTTTGTCTTCGAGTGGAATTATATGGCTGCCTCTGGAGGGGTAAGTTCAGCATCTCTCTGAAGAGATAAAACTTGAGTTTCTTATTTTAGAGAGCCCCAAAACTACTGTATTATATCCTCATGAAAGAAAAGTGGTACTAAACCTCTCATTCACCCCTGGGAAAAGATTGAAATTACCAATAGCCACATCAGGGGGCCAAATGGAATGGTTGTGAAAAAAAATTTCAATCTACCAATCAATGAGTGGTTTAAAATGCCAACTCTGTGCCACTCTGCTATTTGCTAGCTATACAAAGACAAAAATGGACTATCCCATCTGCCTTCAAAGAACGTATTCTCTTTCAGGGGAGACAACTTATACATATATAACTATTGTACAATGTAATGGGCTGAGTAGCTCTTGTACTAGGTGGGATCAAGAAGAGCTCTTGTAGGAGATGGCATATGGATTGAGTTTTGAATTAGGGATGCTAAAAGGCAGAGTTAAGGAGGGCAATCATTCCAGGATGTGGGACAAACAGTTTGTGCAAAGTCAGGGATATGGGAAATGAACAATTGTGTGAGAAGATCATAGAGGTTAGTTTGGCTGGATCATGTAGTATATGACAGAGAGTAATGTATAATAAACCTGGAAATGTCAATAATGAATGAGTTGGAGATTTGATATTTTTCCCATTCTTGAGAAGTTGTAAACAATGTAAATTTCCTCTTTAACCCCAGTTCCTTCCATTTTGTCTCAGATGGACTGCTCTCTTATACAGCTCCTGTGGGGCAGACTATGTACCTGGCTGAGGCTGTGCATCTCAATGATTCAACCTATGATGGACACACAGTGGGCGGGTGAGAGAGGCAGATTTCTAGAGCTATAGAGTTAGGGCTTTGAAGAATAGAAAGAGGGAATAAAAGAAAGAGGGAATAAAAAAAGAACAAAAGAAGATGAAATTTAGGGCTTACAATGCAGAAATTTGAAATACTTGACTATACATGTTTGTAACTGGGATTTTGTTTTTCTTTCATTCTCAGTGGGTGGGGATAGTGGGAGATTTTTTTGCATTGAATGAAGAATCTCATTTAAAAAATATTTGGGGCCTGGTTTAAAGGGGAGAGACAAACTTATGGATAAAGATGGTAAAGGTCAAAGAAGGAGCAGGGAAGAACATGACGGTAGGAGGGCTGGATCTAAGGCATGTAGAATAAAAACCTGCCTCTATGGACAGGAGATAAAAAAAAAAAAAGTTTGGCCTGGAGGAAGCAGAGATAAGCCCTAACATTTGGGGGATGATGCTAGAATTAGAAATATGGAAATAGGGCTGTAATTTTGGGTTCACAAACCAAAGCTCAAAGAAGGGTAAGAAAGTTAGGAGCCATCACATTCTTGTTTTAAATACCACCCTCCCCCACTTTCCTCCATGACCCTAGATTGCAATACGGAGGCCTGGGCCAACTGGCAGATGGTGTGGTAGGGCTGGATGACTTCAGGCAGAGCCAGGAGCTTCGAGTATGGCCAGGCTATGATTATGTAGGATGGAATAACAACAACTTCCCCAATGGCTATGTGGAGATGGAATTTGAGTTTGACTGCCTGCGGGTCTTCCAGACTATGCAGGTGAGAATTTTCTGACTGAAAGTCCAGACAGAGAAGTGGGAGAGGGGATGGAGATGAAGAATATATTTAGAGAAACCATAACAGGTAGAGATATGAGGGATAGTATATGAGGGATCTCTGATCTTTGTTATTATCTTGTTTCCTTTCATTCCCACCCAGATCCACTGTAACAATATGCATACCCTGGGTGCCCGGCTCCCTGGTGGGGTGGAGTGCCGCTTCAAGCGAAGTCCAGCCACAGCCTGGGAGGGAGAGCCAGTATATCAAGCCTTAGGAGGAAGTCTAAGGGACCCCAGAGCCCGGCCTGTAGTTGTGCTCTTGGGGGGCCATGTAGGTCGATTTCTGCAGTGCCGCTTCCATTTTACTGGGTCCTGGCTGCTCTTTAGTGAAATCTCCTTCCTTTCTAGTAAGTTATAATAATAACCCTTCACTCCCAGATCCATTTATAGTGGAGTAATACTTGCCCCCTGCCCACTATCTCAGATCCTCAACATTTGGCAATTTCTTTTCCCTTTGTCCTGAGATTTTCCTACCCAATGACATCCCACACTGTCCCAAGCTTCCTGCCCCAACTCCCTTCTTCTCTCATTATCTCAGTTAGTTATTTTGTATTCCTTTATAACTTATCCTATCCTGTGTCTCCTCCATCTCCACCCCAAACTTCCCCAACATCCTCTTTCAGCTGCTCCAGAATTCATTTCTGATTTTTATGTTTCAGAGGAATGTTTTATTTTAATTTAATCTTTTCCTCTTCCTCTGCCTTCCCCATAATCACCTTTTTCTCTTCGCCAACTCCCTCTTCTTTTTCTATTTGTTCTCCCCAGATGTTGTGAATGAATCCTCTCCAGCTTTGGGTAGCACTCAACCACCTGCCCCTTGGTGGCCCCCAGGTCCAGTTTCTACCAACTTCAGCAGCTTGGGTAATAAATATCCCTACCCTTCCTCCCTCCTTCTTCCTTGAATTTAATACAACAAATGCTAGTAGAATGCCTGCTCAGCATTAGATTAGGCTCCTGGGATATAAAGACCAAAATCCAAAAAAGTACTCTCTTGCTGTAAAGGAGCTTACATTATGCAAGACCACGTTAGTGATCCTGTACTCTGACTTCTTTCTACTTCTCTCTGCACAGAGCTGGAGCCTCGGGGACAGCAGCCTGTGACCAAAGCAGAGGCCAGTCCTACAGCCATCTTGATTGGTTGCTTGGTAGCCATCATCCTGCTGCTACTGCTTATCATTGCCTTCATGCTTTGGAGGCAGCATTGGCGCAGGCTGCTTGGCAAGGTGGGCATGACTTTGGGAGAGTCAGGGATGGGGTTGTGTCCAGGAATGAAAGGGAATGAATGGAGGGGAAAACAAGACAAAAGATGAGAATAATAGTAATAGCAAGTTTTTATAAATTACTTTTCATATGTTGTTTCATTTGGTCCTCACAACAGCCCTGTGAGATAGATGCTATAATTATAGTCATTTTATAGATGAGAAAAATTGAGATTAAGGGATAGGTTAAGGGACTTTTTTTTGTCTTTTTTTTAAATAGCTTTTTATTTACGAGACATATGCATGGGTAATTTTTTGACATTGACCCTTGCAAAAACTTCTGTTCCAACTTTTCCCCTTCTTCCCTCCACCCCCTCTCCTAGATGGCAAATAGTCCCATAAACATTAAATATGTTAAAGTATATGTTAAATCCAATATATGTATACATATATATATATACAGTTGTCTTGCTACACAAGAAGAATTGGATTTAGAAAGAAAGTAAAAATAACCTGGGAAGAAAAACAAAAAATGCAAGCAAACAATAATAGAAAGAGTGTTATGCTGTGGTCCACACTCATTTTCCAGTGTTCTTTCACTGGGTATAGCTGGTTCTGTTCATTCCTGAGCAATTGGAACTGATTTGAATCCTCTCATTGTTGAAGAGAGCCTCATCCATCAAAATTAATCCTCATATAGTATTGTTGTTGCAGTGTATAATGATCTCCTGGTTTTGTTCTTTTCACTTAGCATCAGTTCTTGTAAGTCTCTACAAATGTTAGTTCTCTCTGTATTCATCCTGCTGGTCATTTCTTACAGAACAATAATATTCCATCGCATTCATATGCTATAATTTATTCAACCATTCTCCAATTGATGGGCATCCATTCAGTTTTCAGTTTCTTGCCACTACAAAAAGGACCGCCACAAACATTTTTGTACATGTGGGTCCCTTTCCCTTCTTTAGTATCTCTTTGGGATATAAGCCCAGTAGTAGCACTGCTAGATCAAAGGTATGCACAGTTTGATAACTTTTTGAGGTATAGTTCCAAACTGCTCTCCAGAATGGTTGGATCCATTCACAATCCACCAACAATATATTATTAGTGTTCCAGTTTTCCCATAACCCCTCCAACATTAGTCATTATCTTTTCCTGTCATTTTAGCCAGTCTGACAGGTGTGTAGTGATATCTCAGAGTTGTCTTAATTTGCATTTCTCTGATTAATAATGATTTGGAACACCTTTTCCTATGGGTAGAAATAGTTTCAATTCCATCATCTGAAAATTGTCTATTCATATCCTTTGACCATTTATCAGTTGGAGAATGGCTTGATTTCTTATAAATTTGAGTCAGTTATCTATATATTTTAGAAATGAGGCCTTTATCAGACAGATTAAGGGACTTGACCTAGCATCACATAGCCAGACGGAATTGAGAGGATTATGAACTCATGTCTTTCTGATTCCCAAGCTTACTACTACACCTAGCTGATGGAAATGGTTGGTATAGCTAAGATATAACTTAGTAGAGTAGAAAGTGGTAGAAGCCAATATGTACTTTAACTCCCAGGTCCTCTCATTTCCTCCCAAATCCTGCCAGGCGGAGCGACGAGTATCAGAGGAAGAGCTGACAGTTCATCTCTCTGTCCCTGGGCATACTGTACTTATCAACAACCGTCCAAGACCTCAAGAACCACCCCCTTACCAGGAGCCTCGGCCCCGTGGGAACCCACCTCATCCTGTTCCCAGTGCCCCTAATGGCTCTGGTATGGCCTTGGGAGGGAAGAATTAATACCATGTGCCCCGACTCATATTCTCATTCTCATTCTCTCCCTCTCCCTCTCTCTCTCCCTGTCCCTCTCCCTATCTGTCTGTCTGTCTCTGTCCTTTCTGTCTGTCTTGCTTTTTCTCTCTGTGTTTCAGTCTGTCTGTGTCTCAATCTTTGTCTCTCTGTTTTGTTTCTGTCTCTTGCTCTTGCTATCTTTCTCACTCTGTTTCTGTCTCTTTCTTTCTGTTTCTCTGCCTCCCTGTCTCTGTCTGTCTCCCTCTCCCTCTCCCTTTGTGTGTGTGTGTGTGTGTGTGTGTGTGTGTGTGTGTGTGTGTGTGTGTTTCTGTCTATCTGTTATCCTTACTGTCTCTGTCTTTACCTTCTACCTTGCTTCTTCTCTATAGTCTTTTTCAGGATGTCAAAAGTCATCTCTTTATTTCTTCAGGTTCATCTGTGTTCCTGAGCACTCCTTACGCTCCATATTACACTCCCATCAGTCATTTCCAGTGTCTTCATTGTCTATCAGTTTTACTAGTGGTTATTTTCATCCTTATGTCTCCTACTCAACTAATTGGATCTTACTGCTTGATTGTACCTAATATGTGTTTTCACTGTCAGCCTGTCCATTCATTGTTCTTAGACTCATCCTATTCTGTGTTTTTTCCATCTGTCTGTCTTTTTTTCTTGATCTCTACTCATCCCTTGTTTCCTCCAGAGTCATAACTAGTTTTGGGCAGCTTAGGCTTTGCCTTGGGTAATAGAATTTAGAGGGTGTAAAAATTTAACAGTGGAGAGACCACATTAGTAATGAGTTACCCCTCCTGCTCAAGAGAATTTTGTATTAATTACTTAACATTATTTTCATATCATTAATTTTTTAAAAATTAGCTCAGGGCATATAATTCATGCTGCTTACCCAGGGCAGGTGTAAGTGCTGTTTGCCCCTTGCCTCAGGCACTAAAAATACAATTAAGGCTCTGGTCTCCTATTTATTTGTCCACCCCCTGGTCTCATCCTATCCTGGTGTCTCCCCCATCCCTCCTTCTCCCGACAGTGATGCTGCTCTCCAATCCAGCCTACCGCCTCCTCCTGGCTACTTACGCCCGTCCCCCCCGAGGCTTTGGCCCCCCTACATCTGCCTGGGCCAAACCTACCAACACCCAGGGTAAGCCCCATCATCCCCTGGGCTCCCCACTCCAAACTGGTGTGGGAAAAAAACTGGCTCCTTATGCTTTCTTTACTCCCAACCATATTCTCTTTTGCTCTCCAGAGCATCAGAGGAGAAAACTCTTGTACCTTTAGCTCTACTGTATTGTTTTCTGCCCTTTTTTGAGGTATCTCTTTAGAGCAATAGAGGCCAAAAAATCACTTGGATTGAGTTCCTGACTTTCTCCTTTTCTTTTTTTCCCCCATTAGTATATTCTCTTCAGCTTCTTAGAATTGAAGAGGAAGGTGGTTTCATAACCTTAACTCTTTCCATCACTACCCATTCCTCATCCTTTGATTTCTTCTTCTCTTCAAAGCTGCATAGGAGGAGGCTCTACCATCCCTGGCACTATTTCTCTTTCTCTATGTTTCTTCTCTCTGGAGTTTCAGAGATGAAGGTTCTTAAATCCTATACCTTCTCTATCTCCTCCTACTCCTCTGTGTTTGTTTTGTTGTCTCTTCCAGGCTCCCTGAGCTTCAAAGAAAACTCTCTAACCTATCTACATTTCTTCTTGTGTCTAAATTCCTTGTTATAGGATTTGTAGAGGAAAGGGTTCTTCTATTCTCTGTTTCCTCTTTGTGCCCCCCTGTCTTTGGGGCAAGTGGGTTGGGATGGGAAAAGTTTGGGAGGGACATTGAAATGGTAAAGTCAGAGTTGAGGGGCTGGGACGGGGAAGGACAATTAAATAAAAGGAAAATCTGGGTAGGGGAATTTAAGATTTAGAAAACCTGTCCAGATAGGTACAGGGAGATCTCTTATGCTGGAAGATCCTTAGGAAAAAAATCTCTCTGGTCTTCAGAACTTACCTTGTTAATTGTCACATTTCCCATGTAATGAAGTCAGATTTTCATCCGGCATATTTTTTAGCTTTAGCCTATCCTTTATGGGTAGATGAAAAACAAGAAAATACAAGGCATAAAGGATGTTTGGGTCCTGTTCACTTGGGGAAAGCAGGAGGGAAGGGGGTTAAGATATAGGTAGGGATCTAGGTACCTTGGTGGGGAGGAAAAGTATGGCTACTTACCTCTGAACTATGTCATTGGGAATTTGGGGCTGCTTCAGCTTCTCTTAATGCCTCTCTCTTCTGCCCCACCCCTACCTCCAGCCTGCCATGGAGATTACATGGAACCAGAGAAGCCATGTGCCCCGCTGTTGCCTCCACCCTCTCAAAGCAGTGTCCCCCACTATGCTGAAGCTGACATCATCACTCTACAGGGTGTTACTGGGGGAAATACCTATGCTGTCCCTGCACTACCTCCAGGGGCTACAGGTGATGGCCCTCCCCGAGGGGATTTCCCCCGATCCCGGCTCTACTTCAAGGAGAAGCTAGGTGAAGGCCAGTTTGGGGAGGTGAGGAGGAACTCAATTCAGTTCAATTCAGCAAACTTTTATTAAGTTCCTGCTGTGGGTGCAAGGCACTGGAGATACAAAGACAAAAACAAGAGAAAGACTTGCTCTCAAGGAACTCTATTGGGGGGATAGAGAAGGTACACAGATAAGTAAATACAAGGTAATATGTGAAAGAAGAGAGGGTAGATAATTGGGAGCACCAGGGAAAGCTTCACAAAGAAGCTGACACCTGAATTGGGCTGTGAAAGAAGCTAGGGATTCTAAGTGTGAAAGGTAAAGTTGTGAAAGTAGACAGTTAGGCTCACAGATTATGCAAATGCAGAGAGGTAGGAGATATTTGTCCAGTTTGGGGAATAATTACTAAGCCAATTTGGTTGCTATATAGAGTGTCTTAAAAAGAGTAATGCTACAATAAAGCAGGAAAAGTAGTTCTCAGCCAGATGGTGGAAGGTCTTTTTTTTTTTTTAATAATAATTTTTTATTGATAGAACGCATGCCAGGGTAATTTTTTACAGCATTATCCCTTGCATTCATTTCTGTTCCAATTTTTCCCCTCCCTCCCTCCACCCCTTCCCCCAGATGGCAAGAGTCCTTTACATGTTGAATGGGTTGCAGTATATCCTAGATACAATATATGTGTGCAGAACTGAACAGTTTTCTTGTTGCACAGAGAGAATTGAATTCAGAAGGTATAAATAACCCGGGAGGAAAAACATAAATGCAAGCAGTTTATATTCATTTCCAGTGTTCTTTCTCTGGGTGTAGCTGCTTCTGCCCATCTTTGATCAATTAAGGCTCTCTTTATCGAAGAGATCCACTTCCAGATGGTGGAAGGTCTTAAAGAACAGGCCAAGGGGGTGTATTTTTATCCTATGGGCAATAGAAAGCTTCTGAAGGGGAGTGGCATTGTCAGATCCATGCCTTAGGAAGATTGTTTAAGAAGCTATGTAGAGGATAGATTGAACAGGGAAAAGACTACAAGCTATGAACAAATTAGGGGGCTTTTGCTTCAGCCTAGGTAATAGATGATGAGGAACTGAATTGTGATAGTGGCTATGAAGAGAAAAACATGGATTTAAGAGGATATCTGGTTAGAATGGACAATATTTAACAATTGAGTAAATGCCAAGGCAAAGAAAAAGGAAGTCAAGATGACTCTAACATTACTTTTTACCTTACCTTTGACTTCTGACCTCTAACCCAAACCTCCTTCCTTTGAGAGCACTATAATAGCCTTTATTTTTCTCTTTCTTCATCTTTTTTCCCCCTTTTATCATCTTGGGCAGTGGCAAACTCTATGACAGGTGATGGTAATAGCAATTCATGTTAGTATTGTGTAATTCAATTTTCTTTCTTTTTTAAAAAATAATATCTGTTTATTTTCAAAATTCATGCAGTGATAGTTTTCAAAAGTCACCCTTGAAAAACCTTGTGTTCCAAATTTTTTTCTTTCTCTTCCCCCCCATCATCTCCCCCAGACAAGCAATTCAATATATGTTAAACATGTATAATTCTTCTATACATATTTTCACATTTATGATCTTATGCAAGAAAAATCAGATCAAAAAGAAAAAAATTGAGAAAGAAAAAAAAGAAGCAAAGAACAATTTAAAAAAAGGTGAAAATGCTATGCTATGATCCACATTCAGTACCCACAATCCTCTTTTTTGGGTGCAGATGGCTCTCTCCATCACAATTCTATTGGAATTGGCTGAATCCCTTCATTGTTGAAGAGCCAAGTCCATCACAGTTGATTATCACATAATCTTGTTGCCACTGTGTATAATGTTCTCTTGGTTTTGCTCACTTCATTTAGCATTAGTTCATGTAAGTCTCTCCAGGCTTTTCTGAAATCATCTTGCTGATCATTTCTTATAGAACAATAATATTCCATAACTTTCATATACCAACTGATGGGGCATCCACTCAGTTTCCAGTTCCTTGCCACTACAAAAAGGAGTACTATAAATATTTTTGTAGTTTTGTTGTACTTTTCCTTTTTTTAGGATCTCTTTGGGATACAAACCCAGTAGATACATTGCTGAATCAAAGGTTATGCACAGTTTGATAGCTCTTTGAGCATAGTTCTAAATTGCTCCCCAGAATGTTTGGATCAGTTCACAACTCCACTAACAATGTATGAGTGTCCCAGTTTCCCCACATACCTCCCAACATTCAGCATTATCTTTTCCTGTCATTTTAGCCAATCTGAGAGGTGTGTAGTGGTACCTAGGAGTTGTTTTAATTTGCATTTCTCTAATCAGTAGTGATTTAGAACATTTTTTCATATGACTAGAAATGGTTTTAATTTTTTCATCTGAAAGTTGTTCATATCTTTTGACCATTTATCAATTGGAGAATGGCTCATGTTTTTATAAATTTGAGTCATTTCTCTATATATTTCAGAAATTAGGTTTTTATCAGAACCCTTGAATGTAAAATTTTTCCACTAGTTTTCTGCTTCTTTTCCAATCTTGGTTGCATTGGTTTTGTTATAATTCTGTTTTCAATGAGTTTTGTTACATTTCCACATCTTTTTACAACCTAAGGAAGTAGTCAAAACAGGTATTTTTAAAACCATTTTATAGATTGTGATTCAGAAAAGTTAAGCAAATTGCCCAGAGTCACACAAGCAAGTAGGTAGAGTTAGGACTGTGGCTCTTACTCAGTTCATAATGTCAATACCGCTTTTCTTGACTCTACAACCTTTTTGATCCCTGTAGTACCACTTAATAATCTAGCTCTCTTCTTTTCTTCTCCATTACAGGTACATTTGTGTGAGGTGGAAAGTCCCCAGGATCTGCTCAATTTAGAATTCCCCCTCAATGTGAGAAAGGGCCGCCCCTTGCTGGTGGCTGTCAAAATCCTTCGCCCTGATGCCACAAAGAATGCCAGGCAAGACTCTTGTTTTTTAAATTTTCAGTAGTATTTTATTTTTCCAAATACATGCAAAGATAGTTTTCAATGTTCATTTTTATAAGACTTTGTATTCCAAATTTTCCTCCCTGTTTCCTTTATTTCACATTCCCCTTCCCAAGACAACAAGCAATTTGATATAAGTTAAATATATAAAATTAAAAAAAATATATCCTCATATTTGACATGTTGGAAAGTCCCAGGATCTGCTCAATTTAGAATTCCCCCTCAATGTGAGAAAGGGCCGCCCCTTGCTGGTGGCTGTCAAAATCCTTCGCCCTGATGGCAAGGCATCAATTTCACCACCATCCCCTTCCCAAGACAACAAGCAATTTGATATAGGTTAAATATGTACAATTAAAAAAATATATCCCCAAATTTGACATGTTGTACAAGAAAAATCAGTCAAAAGGGAAAATATCATACACAAAAAGAGAAAAAAACAAATGAACAACAACAAAAAGGTGAAAATACCATGCTTTGATCCAAAGCTCTCTCTCTACATGCAGATGGCATTTTGGAATTGCTTCAGGCAAGGCTCTTGAATGCATTGTGAGCCTTGGGATGAGTAGATAGAGGAAGGGCAGAGGCTGCAAGATGAGAAGAAAGGCTCCATTCTGAAGAGAGAAGGGAGAATGTGGAAGAAGGAATTCATCAATTTGATTAATTCTTTTATGAGCAGGGAAGTGAAGAGGGGAGTGTTAGAAATTACCCTTTCTAATCTTCTCTTCTAATCTCTAGGAATGATTTCCTGAAAGAGGTGAAGATCATGTCAAGGTTGAAGGACCCCAATATAATTCGACTTCTAGGAGTGTGTATCCAGGATGACCCCCTCTGTATGATTACTGACTACATGGAGAATGGTGACCTTAATCAGTTTCTTAGTGCCCACCGATTAGAGGACAAAGCTGTAGATGGCAGCCCAGGAGATGGGGGAGCCATTCAGGGGCCCACCATTAGGTAATCCACCCTAACACTGAAGCAAAAAGGGAACTAATGAAAGTTAGCACTTGTCCTTGCCTTCCCCACCCTACCCCCACCACATGCATACACACATTTACATACACACACACACACACACACACACACACACACACACACACATACATCAATCTTAGGCTATTCCCTAGAGGGGTCTCTGGTAGCACAAGGCAGGAATCACTGAATTAATAAGGATTTATGATGTAAGAACTTAGAACAAGTTTCTTGATCCTTTCTGGGGCATAGAACCTTTGGGCATTCTGGTAAATTCTATGGACTCTTTTTAGAATAATATTTTAAAATGATCCAAAGAAATACTAAATTTCAAGTAGTGGTTAATGAAAATAAAGGTGTAATTTTTTTTCTCATCTAAGTTCACAGACCTTCCCCCCCATATCTATCTGTGACCCCTTTGGAGTCCCTGATCCCAGGTTAAGAACCTATAATTTACAGAGAGTAAGTAGGGTAAAAGATCCCAGACAAGGATGAGAGACAGTTAAGGTTTCAGGCTAGATGTCTACTCAGAGGCTCCTGGCATGGTAGAGAGAAGGGACATTTGGAATTACAAAGGTACTGGGATCTGACCACAATATTTCCCTGTCATCCCTTTCCTAGTCTCATAACACAAGTTTAAAACTTATAAATAGCAGCCTTCTGCCAGTGGGAGTAGGGAGATGGTTTGTTATGAAAATCTCATCTAGCCCTTGGAGAGGTGTGAACAATGCTGGTGAGTGGGTCATATCATCTTTTCCATGGAAGGGAATGGGACTGTATAATTTGGGCAACCCTTTTTATCCAGCCTGGGGCTCTGGGGACTTGGCTCTCTGATACTGGAATCCTGTTCCCTTCCAGCTATTCCATGCTGCTTCATGTGGCAGCCCAGATTGCTTCTGGGATGCGATACCTTGCCACACTCAATTTTGTGCACCGGGATCTAGCCACAAGGAACTGTTTGGTGGGTGAGCATTTCACCATCAAAATTGCTGACTTTGGAATGAGCCGAAACCTCTATGCTGGGGATTATTACCGTGTTCAGGGCCGAGCTGTGCTACCCATCCGATGGATGGCTTGGGAGTGCATTCTTATGGTAAGGAAGTCCCTTGGTAAGTAGGGAGAAGATAAAAAGCTGGCAGAAGATGTGGCAAAGGATGTGGATTCTAGTTTAGAGTCTGTCACTAATTAACTAACTTTGAGCAAGTAAGTTCTCTGGGCCTCAGTTTTTTCATATGTAAAATTAGGTGATTCAACTAGGCAATATCTAAAGTCTCTTCCAGCTTTAACATCGTGCGCGCGCGCGTGTGTGTGTGTGTGTGTGTGTGTGTGTGTGTGTATGTGTGTGATGCAATTTAAGTGACAAATTTGGGCAAATTAAGCCCAAGGTGTCACAGCTAGGAAGTGTTAAGTGTCTGAGGCCTGATGTAAACTCTGGTCCTCCTGACTTCAGAACCAGTGCTCTATCCATTGTACAACCTAGCTGCCCCTAATATCCTATTTCTTAAGGAATTAGAGAAAGGGGCTAATCATTGGGATTGATTACAGGGATAATAGAGAAAAAAATGACAAGGAAGAAAGGAAAGATTGTGAGGCTAAAGCTTGAAGCACTGAAGAGATAGAGAGGGTAGAACCAAAGACAGGAGAGGAAAATGGTTAAAAACAAGGGGGAAAGAGAAGGATGATAGAAGGGGAGGAGGGAGAAAGGATAGAATCCTTGGGAAAGATGGGTCATTAAAAGTGAGCAAAGTTTTAGGAGAGAATGGAATCATGGAAAAAAATCCTCTTCATGGTGAGGGGAATCAGGAAGACAAAGAGCTAAGTGTGAGGTCTTGGGATCTTCTGCACTAAATTCCCATCCTGACTAATTCCTTTCCATCTCTGCAGGGAAAATTCACAACAGCCAGTGATGTGTGGGCCTTTGGAGTCACCTTGTGGGAGGTGTTGATGCTGTGTCGAGCTCAGCCTTTTGGGCAACTTACTGATGAACAAGTCATTGAGAATGCTGGGGAATTTTTTAGGGACCAAGGCCGGCAGGTCAGAAATGGGGCAGGAAAGGAGGACCAGAATGATGATGGGGAGATGGGACTTATGGTAGAGGGGCAGAGGGTTAGTGAAGAGAACACAAGATTTGGAGCTGGACTTGAGACCCAATTTGCCATTTTCACCTGTGTGATGAATTTGCTCAAGCACTCCTTCCTCTCTCCTTTTTC
Source organism: Antechinus flavipes (assembly GCF_016432865.1). Lineage (NCBI taxonomy): Eukaryota > Metazoa > Chordata > Mammalia > Dasyuromorphia > Dasyuridae > Antechinus > Antechinus flavipes. The sequence goes on from NC_067401.1 coordinate 189,485,434, forward strand.
TGATATAATCTAGGTATACCTGGCCCGCCCTGATGCCTGCCCTTTGGGACTCTATGAACTGATGCTTCAGTGCTGGAGCCGAGAACCAGAGGAGCGACCTTCTTTTCCTCAACTACACCGATATTTAACAGAAGATGCCCTCAATATGGTGTGAATCTTGGCACCTATTCTTCATTTTCCTATCTATCTTTCTGGCGTGGTTCAATGATGGGGACAGCAGCTAAATCTGGAGAAGAGGTTCTCTTGTTCCCATTACCTCCCTCCTAATTTTTTTGTCCATTCCTACATCTTCTTATTCCCCATTCCCATGATCTCCGTTGTGCCTCATCTTATCCTTTCCTGCCTCTTTTCTCTTGAGCACAAAACTACCCCAATGAAAGCAAAGGAAAAGACCGATTTTCGGCAGGCTGTGTCTGCCGAGGGAGGCAAGGATTATATGATCTCTTCTCTTTTGGACCTCTTTTTTACCCCCTTGTTTTTCTCCCTGCATCTCTTTCCTTTTTTCATGGTCTGTCTCTTCTGTTTCCCACTTACCCAGCTGGCCCTGGAATTGGGATTTCCTCTGATCTTTAGCAATCCTCAAAGTGAGGGAGGGCACAAATTGGACTGACAGTTCAATGGACTGGAAGACACTGGTTTCTGGAGAGATGGCTCTAATCGCCACCAATTCCTCTCTATCACACACTGGACACAACTGGCAACAATTTGGTGGATAAGGAGGACAGGAATTGGGGATGGATATTCTCTATCACTTCCCCTAGAATTGTCCCTGGGCTCTATTGTTCACCGTTTTTCATCTCCCAAAACACTGGACATGGGGGTTGATTCACCCCTACTTCTCTAATTGTCCTAATTTCCCCTACCCTTCCCCACCCCCATGTTGTAAATAGTGCTTGTCTGAATCTTTAAGTTTCTTTGGAGTAAATATTTTGGCTTTGAGGAAGTGGGATGGGGAGAGGGAATGTATCTGGCCCCTGGGTTAAATGTCTTTATTATTGATATTACTTTGGGTTTTCTGTAATCACTTGGGGTTTGTACATTGGGGGGTAGAAAGAGACACAGATTTTTACACTAATATATGAACTTAGTTGGAGGAAATTTTAATCCCTTGCAGTAGGCAGGCAATAAAGGTTGACTTTTCCAAATTGCTGCATGTCTGATTTGGGGGATAGCTAATCCTCCTAAATTCCTATATGTTTCATTTCCCACAATATCATGTATCTCCCATAATTCCTTACAAAGAGAAGAAAGGAAATAAGTATCTACTGAGTTCCTACTATGTGCCAGGTACTGTGCTAAACACTTTACAAATATCTCATTTGATCTTCATGACAAGCTTGGGAGGTGAGTGTTATTATTATCCTATTTTACTGTTACTGAAGCCACCTGAAGTTAAGTGGCTTGTGCAGGATCACACATTTTAATTTAAGTCTTCCTGATTCCTCATCTCTGCTTTATCACCTAGGAGAGTTTTTCATTTCCAAGGGATAAAACTTTTGTGGGAGGGAGAGACAGCTTTATAAAGGAAGATGAAAATCAGAAAATGAAATAATAGAGGGAGGTGTAAGAAGCAAATCAGGGAACTTCCTAGTAGTTCTCAACACAAAGAAGTCTTGTTTGATTTTGAGCTGGAAAGGCATTGGATAGAAGAGAATCAAAGAATTTTTGAAGTCGTAGAGTATTAAGTCAATTCCACTGACAACATGGGCGCCAAAATGTAATGTTCACTAGTTCAGTTTTCTTGGGAGCTCTGGGAGCAGCCTTCCTTTCAGTTCAGTAATCACCAAGTTTCAGCAGAGCAATCACCACAAGAGTAGCCAGGGGTTAAAGTCCAGATCCTTTATTATCTCCTTCCTGGGGCTGGGCAGCTTTCTGGAGAGCCTTTCAGTCTGGCCTTGGTCTCAGTGTGGGAAGTTCAGGAGTCCAGGTCAACCACCAGGAAGATCGAAGACGAATTGAATTTCTCCCCTTGGTTCTGAGAGCTTAAAGCTCCTGCCACCACTCCTTTGTCTTCTCTGCCTCTTCCACTTTCTTGTGCACTTGTCTTCTCTGCCCTCTGAATCTCTCCAAATCAATTCTGGCTGAGGCTCCCAGCTTATATGTTTCACACAGTATAAACCAATCATTATATCACTAGGAAACCATTATTTGTTGTAGGATCAAATCAATCAGACCGATCCATGCTAGATAGCCAATTATCTCATCAATTCCACTTAGTACCTTGTAAGCATCCTTTGTTTCAAGTTCAGAGTTGTGGCCCATAACAGTAGAAACTTTTTTTTTTCCATCTTAAGTTGTTTAGTAGGTGAGGACACTGAGAATCAGGATTTAAAGCCTGTGTAAGATTAAGACAAAGATTCGTATCTCCCAGCTCCCAGTATAGTGCTCTTTCCATCACTTGTCCCTATTTCTTTTTCTCTTCTCTTAAGAAATTGTTCAAGAGGCAGCTAGGTGGCACAGTGGATAGAGCACCAGCCCTGAAGTCAGGACAGCCTGAGTTCAAATATGCTCTCAAATACATTTCCTAGCTGTGTGACCCTGGGCAAGTCACTTAACCCCAATTGCCTCAGCAAAAAAGAAAAAAAGAAATTGCTCAAGTAATGATCCTGATTACTTGTGATGATACAAAATACTCATTCTGTTCTATTGGGCCTGGCATTTGCCTGAAAACATACATAGCTTTTCCCAGGACTAATAAACAAAACTAAATTTTTCCTTGATCTTTTTTGGCCTATTCAAAGTAATGCATATTTTTAGATTTTCAAAGCACTTTTTAAAAATTATCTCCTCTGCTTTACTCATATATTCCCTGTGCTTGAAATGTCACCTGCTGAGTTTCTACCCATCCTTTAAAGTCCAATTAAATATCGCCTCCTTCAAGCATTTCCTGATTCTTCCACTCCATTTAATCCCCCTTGAATTTGGTTATGAAACATTTATCATGTACTGTTTTGTATTATAATCATCTATGTTTGTATCTTGTTCCCCTATACAGTCTCCCAGGCCAACACTTCCAGAATTCGTTACATTTTTACTGATAGTCTCTAATTCATTGGTCATGGTGGAGGGATGGGAATATTTTCAGACTCACTCTCTCTATGTGTCTCTCTGTCTCTGTCTCCTTCCCTTTCCTGACATCATACATTTCTTTTTTGTTGTTCATTTAATCCATATCTACTACCCAATCAAGATTCAAGCAGCTGTTACTTTTCTACTTCTAGGACCCTTTTCTTTTTTCTTTTTTTTTTCTCTATTGATTACTCTAGTTTATCAAACTATTTACAATAGCTTGTTGTACCTAGCTGATTATATGTTGTCTTCCTAATTAGACTGTGAACTCTTTGAGAGCAGGACCTAATTTTTTTTTTAACTCTTTTTGTATCCTCAGAATTTAGAACAATGCTGGACATATAGCAAGTACTTTAGTGTCACAGTGGATAGAACACTGGCTCTGAAGTCAGGAGAACCTGACCACTGACACTTAAACCTTCCTAGCTATGTGAGCAAGACACTTAACCTCAATTGACACATATACAACAAACAAAACAGAACAATCACACTGAATTGGTTCTCCCAGAAAAAAAAAAAAAGGTTATCTGCATCTTTCCCTCAAGGTTCTCAAGGTACCTCTAAGGAGCTGGGGCATTTTATGTAAAATAGGATTAAGCCCAAATTCTACTAAATTATTCCCAAATACCCATGATTAGCATCCCAGTATCATTTTAACACATGGACAGACTACACTGAGGAGCCTAATCTGACCTGTATCTGGTTTTTGTAGGATACTTCCTCCCCCCAAAAATGGGTGTTATGTATTTTGATATAATAAAACTTCATTCAAAAATATAAACATTCTTAGCTCAAACACAGTTCAAAAACAAGAAAAGGATCATGTTTGGTCCATGAGCTATGATCTCTGATTTAACCAATCAAGTAGCTTTTACAAAGGACTATTTGCTGACAAGATATTGCAAAAATTGAAAGTACAAAACATCTCTCTCTAAAATTGTAGCATTATTCTCCCCTATATCATCTCAGTCCCCAGAGAGGGTAGACTCAACCATAAAATGTTGATTACAAAATAATACTGGACTTCTACTCCTCAGCCCTTAGGAATCTCACAAGATCATTCCATCTCCAATACTCTTCCTAAGAGCAAAAGAGAATAGACACAATAGGGACAAAAGTAACTATGCTCATGATTTCATATCAGCTTGGGTAGAGTGAGTAGGCTGTTGTCTCTTTTTTTTCTCTCTTCCCTCATCCCTTCTTGGAGGCTTATAACAGTCCTTGTCTCCTCACTGGAACATAGCCAGGCAGGAAAGAGAAAGCAGCTTATTTTTGGCATGTTTTGTTGGTAGTGTTCAGTTGAGTGTGACCCTTCTTGAGCCTATTTGGGATTTTCTTAGCAAAGATGATGGAATGGTATTGCCATTTCCTTCTCCACTTTGTTTTATAGATGAGTAGCTGACCGTAAATGTGGTTAATTAACTTGCCCAGGGTCATACAACTGGTAAGTGTTTGAGGCCTAATTTGAACGCCTGACACTAGTCTCAACTCTCTAGCCACAAATATACAAGTTCCTGATCAGCAACCAGTCCTAAATTCATTTCCTCTCCATGTAGTTATCAGAATAGAATTAGCAATAGAATACCTGCATTTATCCCAAAATAGAATTAGGGGAAGTGTCTATTTCATATTGAGTCATTTCCAGAAGCAAACTCACCACCCATGTATAGTCTAAGGACTGAATCCTCCTTATATAAAAGCTACATTCTGAATTAGAAGATCAAAGCAATAGATTTATTGCTTATAGCACATAATATACTGTTTTATTTTGTTTTGTCCAAGCAATGGGGTTAAGTGATTTGCCCAAGGTAACCCAGTTATTAAGTATCAAGTGTGTGATGTGGGATTTGAATTGGGGTCCTCTTGCCCCATGTCAGGCTGGTGCTCTATTCACTATACTACCTAGATGTTCCTCATATTGTCTTGTTAATAATAAGAAGGAAGACAGACCTACTTTAATTTGGCTTTGCTCATATATATGTTCTTCATCAAATGATATGCTCTTCAAGCTAAAAAGTTAGGGGGAAAGGTTGTAATGTCTGGGCTAGCTTTCTGGAGGATCTCTCTGTAGTCTGAGCTCAAGTCTACAAACACACTCACTCGAATCTGCTTATTTCAAGTACTCTCAGACCTTATATACCTTAGTACAATTACATCACTACAGCACACCGAGCATGTGCCAACTGTAGAACCATTACATCACCATACTAAGTACTAAGTATATGTGAACTTGAGAACCATTATCTCCGTCAATCACACTGAGTGAGTAAACACCCTGTTGTAAGTATATTTGCTTCAAGTATAATTTTCTTGGAGTTCCCCAATATCTTCCATCCTCTACAAAAGGTAGCGAAAAAAATAAAATCTAAGAAGGAGAAAGTAGCAGATCATCCCAACCTGTTTCCTCATCTATAAAAAGAAAGAATTCTAATACCTTCCAGATTTTTCGTCTAGGAGCTTTTGGAATAAATATGTGACTCCAGGCACAATGTGTCTGATATTACTACCCAGGAGCAAAATTCTTGGGTATTAGAGCAAAGTCACTATTAGTAAACTTTTAAAAATCAGGGATAGTGAGAGAAGTGCCAGAAAACTTGGAATGTGCAAGTATCTCAAGGTTTGTTTTTTTTGTTTTTTTTGGTTTTTTTAAGACTTTCACCTATTTGGTGGATTTTGGGAAACTATAGACTAAATCTGGCATCATGAAAATTGCAGGCGATTAGATTCATAAAAGATTTTAGTTCAACTCCCTAATTTTACAGATAAGGAATTTTTTTTAAATTTTGAAACATTTTAATGATTTATAAAAATTTGTTAAATCATTAAAATGTTTCAAAATTTAAAAAAAATTTTGAAACATTTTAATGATTTAACAAATTTTTATATTATTTAATTTCCAATTATTTCCTTCTTTTCCTTCCCAAAGAACTATTCCTTGTAATTAATAAATAAAAAAGAGAGGAACCAAAAGCATTTCATCAGAACCAACCAACACATCATTTGAATTTAACAGTATATGTGATATTGTATAGCTGTGGTTCTCCCCACATTTGAAAAAGATTGAAAGTATATTTTTTCATCTTTTCTTCGATTATTCACTTTTTTTGTTTCTTTTTGAATTGTTGTAGTCATTGTATATGTTGTTCTGGTTCTGCTTACTTCAGTTGACATCCATTCATACATGCCATTTATCTCTGAATTTTTCTTATTATTTTTGGGTAATATGCCATTACATTTATATGTCACATTATGTCTGGCTATTTCTTGGTCATGAGTCTCTATTTTGTCTCTAATTCCATTACTACAAGTGGGGCTGCTATGAATACTTTGTTGTAGAGAGAAATTTTCTTTCTTTCTTTAGCTTCTTGGAGTAGTGTAATTCTAAATTCCTTGAGAGAATTTATTAAACTCATGAATTGTGAGCATGTAGAAAAAGAATACTGGTCCTTAGAAATCATTGGATTGTAGATTTAGAGCTGGGAGGGATTATAGAGTTCATAGAGTCTAACACCCTCATTTTATATGTGAAAAAATTGAGACTCAGTGAGATTAAATAATTTATCCACTATATAAAGCATATCTCACCATATTATGCTTTAAATTATGCCAAAGTTGTTTTATTTGCTTTTTTTGATAGGGACAGTTTGTGGTGCGGTGGATAGCTTTAGACTTAACAGGTAAAGAAGATCTGGGTTCAAATTCTGCCTCAAGACATTTATTAGCTGTGTAGTACTGGGGAAGTCACTAGGATACCTCAGTATCTTCATCTGCAAAATGGCTATAATAATAATAATAATATCTACTTCACAGAATAGTGAGAATCAAAAAAATGTAAAGTGTTTTGTAAACTTTAACGTATTATATGTAAATGATAGCTTACTTGACAGATTTCTAGACTGGTAGACCAGAGTAACGAAGACTTTTGATAAAAAGGAAGGATATAGAAAAAACACTGGCTAGATTTTGGCATAGAATAGCCCAAAAAGGAAGAAAAGAAGGAGGTCATGTATCAGGCACTGTGTTAACTGCTTTAGGATGTTATCTTATTTGATCCACACAACATCCCTTAGAGGTAGGGGCAGTAGCAGAGCAATTCCATAGATGTTGTATAAAGCAGGACAGGAAGAAGTAGCAAAAAGAGGACTGGTTAGTCTAAGGGGATACCAGGAGGTTATTTTATAGAAAAAAAGTAGAGCTAGAGCTAGAGGGGAAAAGGTCTTTTTTTTTTTTTTTTTTTTTTTTTTTTACTCTTTGCTCATTGGAGATGTTTACTTCTTAATCATTGGCCAAATTTTGAGAAAAAACAAGGTGGGGGGTGGGGGAGGAGAGGATATGATAGATGTCAAGGATTGTTATGTTTGGCCCCAAAATGCTTGGAACACAGTAAAAGTTATAGAAAAGTAGTTTTAATTTTGATGTCAGGAAAAAACTTCCTAAAAATTAGAATTGATCAATTGATCAAGGATGGACAGAAGCGGTTATACCCAAAGAAAGAACACTGGGAAATGAATATAAACTGCATTTCTGTTTTTCTTCCCGGGTTATTTATACCTTCTGAATCCAATTCTCCCTGTGCAACAAGAAAACTGCTCAGTTCTGCACACACATATTGTATCTAGGATGTACTGTAACCTATTCAACATGTAAAGGACTGCTTGCCATGGGGGGAGGGGAAAAATCGGAACAGAAGTGAAGGCGGGGGATAATGTTGTAAAAAATTACCCTGGCATGGGTTCTGTCAATAAAAAGTTATTAAATTAAAAAAAATAAAAATAAAAAGCATTATAATATGGTAGTGCAGGTTATAAAGAAATGTATACCAATACTACTTTGTTAAAGATTAATCATATCTCAAACATATCCTTTAGTATTAATTTATCTCATACTACTCTTACCCCTTGTCATTTATTCAATCTAAATAAATTACTTGCTGTTCCAAAAAAAAAAAAAATTAGAACTGAAGTAGAGGGAAAGGTACTGTCTGGGACGGTACTAAACGATTGGGACAAAGAAAAAACGGAACCAAAGTAACCTCCCTACAGTTCCTAGCCGGCCCGTCCCAGCTCACGGTCGCTCTAGGCCCCCACCCAATCCTGCCGAGCGGCCTGCTGGGATTTGTAGTCTGAGGCGCCCTCCCTACGTTTCCAACGAAAGAGCCAGTAAGGTCTGGACTACGATTGTTCTGCAGCTCCGTTCTCCCTCCCTCGCGTCCCTCCTCTCAGCATCAAATATTCTCTCCTGAGCTCCCTTGAGGTTGTTTTGGAGTTTTGACTCCCTTTCCTTTTCCCTCCCTAAGCTCCTCCAGTCTCTCCACGCCTGAGCTCGGAGGCGGGCGGCGGGGACGCGGAGGAGGACACGAGGCCGAGGCCGAGGTGAGTGTGTGCGACGAGAATGGCGAGAGAGGGGAGAGACCCGGAAAAAGCCAAGTGTGTGTGTGTGCTCGCGCGCGTGGCGCGGTGTGTAAAGGACGTTGCAGACGTTGTGTATAGTGACGTGTGTAGATGTGCATAATGTGTATAGTTTGTTGTCTCTGGTGATGTGAGTAATGCTTGTAGTGGGTGTGGTGTGTATTTGTTTTGTGTAATGATGTGTAGCATGTTGTGTGCAAAGCGGTGTTTGCAGAGGAGTGTGTGGCGCGTTGTCTGTAGGGATATGTGTACTCTGCAGGTTTGGTTGCACCGCATAGTGATGTGTGTGTGTGTGTGTGTGAGTGGTAACTAGAAATGAATATAGTTTATGTCATGTGTATGACACTTATCTGTGGGGGGGGAGGGGGGGCACCGTTGTGTTGCACTCTATAATGATAATTAGCATTCTGCAACAGTCTAAGATTTGTAAATTACTTTCCTTACATTTCTTCCTTTAAAGTGACTCATGGTAATAAAAATCAGAATTTAGACCTGAAAGTAATGTTAGAGATCATTTGTGTTTGTATCCAGTCACTCCACAACCATTTATTAAGCACTTATATGTCAGGCAGTACCCTAAGCGCTGAGCATACACAGAAAGGCCAAAAAAACCAAACCAAACCAAACCAAAACCCTCGCCCCAAACAAAAATCCGGTCCCTGATCTCAAAAATCTAATGGGAAGATAAGTAACTGTGTACAAACAAGATATATGCAAGATAAATTAGAAGTAATCTGAGGAATAATGAAGTTTTAATAACTTCAGAAAGGATTTATCTTAAAGTCACCTGGATGGTAGTTAAGTGGCATAACTGGGATTCTGGTCCAGGTCATAAGATGGATCAAGATCATTGATTCAATTTTCTCATTTTACACATGAGAAAGGCCTTGTTAAAGGCCTTGCAGATAGTCACAGAACTAGGATTTGAATTCTGAGCTTTCAGACTTCAAATGTAGCACTCTTTCTTCATGACTTTTTAAGTAAGACCATAGGATGGTAAACATCTTAGAAGAGAATTTTGCTGGGAGTTAGGAGTCCTGTATAGTAATGTTTTAATCTGCCACTAATTAGCTGTGTGATTTTTGGGAAAGTCACTTTTCTGACCCTCAGTTTCTTCATCATTAAGTTGGACAGTGGTCTTCGGGTCTAAGAAATGAGAAGGAAAAAAAGGCTCAGATTTTAGTTTGGAAAATATAGTACAGGTAGGAATAGAGGACAGAATTCTGCCATAAAAGTAGCAATGGAACAATAATAAGAAGAAATGATTAATCTCCATTACAGAATATTTTATTCTAGCATTAGGGTAAGACTTGCTTATAAGTATATGGGGCAGGTGGTTGGTGCAGTGGAGAGAGCATGGGTCTGAATTCAAATATGGTCTCAAATACTTCCCAGGTGTGTGAGACCTTGGGCAAGACACATAGGGTTCTATTTGCCTAGTTTCTTCATCTATAAAATGCTCATCTTACACATGGAAAAGGAAAATCCTACATGGCATTGTGAAGAGTTGGACATGACTGACTCAACAACAAACACATATTGTTCTTAAAATATTTCACATGATCATGAAAACATTTCTGAGAAGTATGTAATGTAGGTATCCTTGTCCCCATTTATAGATGAAGAAATTGAAGTGGTTTGCCAAGGTCACACATCTATTTAGGTCTGAATTCAAATCCATTGTCTATCTACTGTTCTTCATGTTACATTATATCATATCATATATTCTCAATTCTGTTTCCCAGAACAGTCAGAAATAGTAGTCTCCAGAAATATAGGATATCTGGCAACTTTCTAAATGAGACTCAAAGAAGACAGAGACTATTGAGGAAGATGAGTGGATGAAAGTTAGTTTTAGCAGAAATATGGGATAATGTGGAAAAGAGAATACTTTGGGAGATGATGGAGATGATGATGTTTGAATGCTGGGTTGAGAAAGGTGATACATTGATTGTTAATGTTTATCATGTTGCAAAGATTAATCACATACTTCTCTCTTGTCAGATGATGGAGGGGTCTCTACCTCGGACTGGACTGAGCCGGGGACAACTACAGTGCCGTAACCTGCAGGAGTTTTTGAGGGGTTTGAGTCCTGTAGTACTAGACCGACTTTATGGTCACCCAGCCACCTGCCTAGCTGTCTTTAGGTAAGAGGCAACCTCTTTGACAGAGACTCAGAAACTACTAATTGTGAAGGATTCAGAGGCTGATCCTGAATCACAATGAGAGAGATTGAAATGCCAGTCAATCTTGGTGATAAATTAATATGGGAAAAGGGCCAACTCCAAAAGACTAGGATACTCTCTGAGAAAGAGTTTCCAATGTAGGATATTGGAGAGACCCTTGTTAGTAGAAAAACAGTTCATTTTTCTTGTGCTAATTCCTCATATCTTTCTCCTACCTCCCACAGGGAACTCCCATCCTTGGCCAAAAACTGGGTGATGCGGATGTTGTTTCTAGAGCAGCCATTACCCCAAGCAGCTGTAGCCCTGTGGGTCAAGAAGGAATTTAGCAAGTATGTCTCTCTGCCCTCTCCACATTCTTCTAGGGTCTTCTGTCTTCCCTCTTCTCAGGTCCCCCCCAAAATTCATGTCTCCTATGATACTTCCACTGCTGCTTTTTTTTAGAGCCCAGGAGGAAAGCACAGGACTGTTGAGTGGTCTCCGTATCTGGCACACCCAGTTACTCCCTGGTGGCCTTCAGGGCTTCATTCTCAATCCTGTTTTCCGACAGAATCTTCGTGTTGCTCTCCTGGGAGGGTATGTCATTTTCCTTTCTTTGGTACAAGATACTATCCATGGGAATGTGGGTGGAAGAAAGATTCCCCAAAGTACTTCTTGTGACTTCCATAGCTTTTGTAGACCTCTTCTCTTGCTTCATGGGATATATTAACCTGAGATATGGTTTATTCTGGGTTGAAAAATGTCACGATTATGTCATGGTGATAAGAAAAAGGGAAAATATTGGTGGTATAAAGGGGAGAGGGAGAGGAAGTATATTTTTACTCTAGACCCATCTGGCCATAGGGGGAAGGCTTGGTCAGATGATACAAGTCAGCTTGGTCCAGACAAACATGCTCGAGATGTTCCATCATTGGACAAGTATGCAGAAGAAAGATGGGAGGTAAGATCCCAAGGACATAGTTTTTGTGTTCCCAGAGATTTCCCCAAAGTTGTTTATTTCAAGGTCTGTATGTTCCCCTTAAATGCCTTCAGTAGCCTTCTATAAAAGCTCATCTATCCTCTGCTTCACCTGGATGAGACTCAGGCTTCCCCATCACTCAGGTGATCCTGCATTTCATGGTTGGCTCCCCAAGTGCAGCCGTCAGCCAGGACCTGGCCCAGCTACTCAGCCAGGCTGGACTCATGAAGAGGTGAGGCCAGGGGCTTGTGGGGTTTACCAACTTTCTTTCTTTCCGTATGAGTCCTTGCTGATGTGAGGGTGGAAAGTAGAGGGTTTCTCAAGGAAAAACTGGGAAAAGGTGAGAAAAAGTCCAAAGAAAGTTAGAAATGCCTGAGGAAGCCGTGAGGGAAGGGCCCCGAGAGTAAAGATCCACTGATCTTAATGCTCTTTCTTAAATCCACTGAAATTAATGCTCTTCCCCTCCCCCCTTCTTTTCTTCCCCAATGACCTTGGTAATGCCTAGTTCTGAGCCTGGAGAGCCACCCTGCATTACATCTGCTGGCTTCCAGTTCTTATTGCTAGACACACCTGCCCAGCTTTGGTATTTTATGCTTCAGTATTTGCAGACTGCCCAGGTAAGAAGGTTCCTTTTTCAATATGGGCATCTGCTGCTGATATGGGGAACTTCCTCCAGCAGTACTTTTGTTTTTGTTCCCTGCTTTGTCATCTCTCCTATGTTCTTATGACCTCTTCCCTTGTGTCTCTGTTTTTCCTTCCTAAGAGCCGAGGCATGGATCTGGTTGAGATCCTATCCTTCCTCTTCCAGCTTAGCTTCTCTACTCTTGGCAAGGTTAGCAGGGAGGTGGGAGGTGGCACTTGGAATGGAAGGTGGTGGGAGGAACAATGGGGAAGGAGAGATTCGGGGTTATGGAAGCAGAATAGCTAAGATATAGAAAGATAAGTGATTTGGGGAATTAAGCAGAAGAGGTTGGAAAGAAAAACATTTGGATACCTTAGCCAACCCTTACCACCTCTTTATCCTAGGATTATTCTGTGGAGGGCATGAGTGATTCCCTTCTTAATTTTTTGCAACATCTACGAGAGTTTGGGCTGGTATTCCAAAGGAAGGTATGAGTTCTCGTATACATTTATTAAATGCCTACTCTATACACTGTACTAATTGTCTCATTTGGTCCTCACGATAACCCTGGGAAATAGGTGTTATTTTTGTCTTCATTTTACATAGGATTGAGGCAGACATAGGTTAAGTCACTTGCCCAGACTTGCAAAAGTGTCTGAGGCTGGATTTGATTTGTGTCTTTGTAAATTGACAACTAATTTACAAAATTGTGAAATTATAAAATAGGAGCAGCCATTCCAGTTTTTTGAGTACTCACTTGGAAAGACCATGATGGCAGTGCAAAACAGGATGGCAGCCACACTTTAATAATCATAAAGAGTATATGGGCAAATAGCACAGAAAAGTATTGAAAAGTGAGGATGGATATTGAGGCAGATGGCAATGTGGTCCACATCCCAAAGTTATCACCTTTTGATGTTTGTGAGACCGTGCTAATACCCAGGATACCTCAGAATCAGCTGGAGTCAGGATAAGCAAAAGTCCTTAATCTTTATTCTTGGGCTTTAGAGGTAGAAGTGAACAGAATGGAAGCAGAATCTCCACTCCGGCCTTCCTCCTCACCTACCAGACTACCTCTGGCTAGTCTTACTCCACCCCCTAGTCCCTCCTACAAGCCTCTGTATACACCAATCATCGAGCCAGCACAGAATAGTGGGAAGGACCATTTTCCAAGCATATGCCCTTAGAGTATTGTCCAATCAATAGTTAGCTCTAAGTGCTTGAATGGACCTCAGTGCAAGGACTCAAGAGTTTCAGCTCTCTACATTGTTCTGTTAGTCTGAAATTGTGAACTTCTGAAATTTGTCTAGTATTTATATCACAGGACCAGAACCCTGACAGTAGCACTTAGATTCAGTATATATTGCCAGGATATAAATTTTTGTTAATAGGATACAATTTGTAAATTTTATTCCTTTGACTTTTGGGATGGTTTGAACATGACTTCCAGGTTTCCTTTTGCAATTTCATTTTCTGCTATTGCTTTTTTATAGTAGCTATTTATAACTAGGTGGTAATGGGGGTGGTAGTCAAGGGAACTAAACAAGATACAATAAAATTTTGTTTCCTGACTCCAGTTCTAACTCTCTATTCATTATTCTGCCTAGTTGCCTCAATTAAAGAGAAATGGGGGTTTTTAAACAGTGAAGAGCAAGGGACTGTCTAGAGGCTAGAATTCTAGCCTCCTTCAAGGTTTGCAAAGCTGGGTATTTGGTTCCCAGGACGGAAGAAGTTAAACACCATCAAATGGCCACCCTTTTTCCATGCTTCCTAGAGAAAGTCTCGGCGCTACTATCCAACCCGACTGGCCATCAACTTGTCATCAGGTGTTACTGGTGCTGGAGGTACAGCTCATCAACCAGGCTTCATTGTTGTGGAAACCAACTACCGCCTCTATGCCTATACTGGTGAGGTTGGAGGGATAAAGATGAGAATAGTTAGATAGTTAGGGAAAGTATTAGAAGAAGGAAGGAGATAAGGGGTGGTGGTGTTGGAGGAGAACTGAATCTTCTGTGGTCATATATTGTTTTTTCTTTGGAGACAGAGTCAGAACTTCAGATTGCACTCATTGCCCTCTTCTCTGAGATGCTCTATCGATTCCCCAATATGGTAGTAGCCCAGGTCACTCGAGAGAGTGTGCAGCAGGCCATTGCTAATGGTATCACAGCCCAGCAGGTATTGTCAGCAGATGGATAAGAAGGTGCTGGGGGTGAGGATAGGGAGATAAGAGTGACGGATCTGTCAACAGTTATGTTTCATTTGGGTGTGGTGGATATGGCAACATGGCAAGTGGTTCAGGAGGGTAGCAGGGAAGGTGAATGATGGAATTTATAACTCTCAGATGGGACTGATAGTGGGGATAAAGGTGGGGGAGGGAGATAGAATTAAATGCAAATATTGGATTAGATGTCAGGGAAGAAATGAAAAATATCAATAAAAGTAACAGCAGCAATAGCTGTATGGAGAGAGAGAGGATTATAGGGAGGGGTCATGATAGGCGTGAATATTAAGTTACCTATGGTGGATGGGGGAAAAAATATTGTTCAAGTAGAAGTGGGTTATAGATTTCAAGATAGCCAGAATTTTCTTAACCTCGTGTTGTAGCTTTAAAATTATTCTCATGTCTTTTTTCAGATCATCCACTTCATGAAGACAAGAGCACATCCAGTGATGCTGAAACAGGTTTTGAGTTAGAGGAGGCATTTGGAATAGTGGGAGGAGAGTAAAGGAATGGGAGAAGAGATTTGTCTTGACAAAAAGACAAAAGACAATGTTCTGTCCTAGCTGAAGGTTCTCATAGCTACTTCAATTCCTTACAGACCCCTGTACTGCCTCCCACCATTACAGATCAGATCCGACTCTGGGAGTTGGAGAGAGACCGGCTTCGATTCTCAGAGGGTGAGTGACTGGTAGCAGTCAGTTTGGCAACTGATCCTTAGGTATAAAAGTTTTGCTTTCTTAGACTGTAATTTTATCCAACTGATGCATTTTCCTCTCTTTTATCTTGGGATGAAAGAGAATTGTCTGGCCGAGCAATTAGGGGCAATTCTTTGGTGCTTATATTCAAAGCTAGAAAATTTGCACAAATCAAGTCAGTTTGAATAACAATACTGAATTATTTACACCCGTTGGGAGAAGAGGTATAGATAATCCACAGATTAGATGATTCATGTCTGCCTTTGTTATACATAGAAGAGTAGAAAGGTTAAGAATTGTAAGAGAGTTTTCATTTGACCGGAAATTGGTCCAAAGAGGGGAGAAGATTTGCTCAAGATCTTCCAGAGCCAGGGCTAGAATTCAAGTTCCCTAATTGCAGTCTGTCTATCTGATTTGTACCCCATTTATTGGTCTCTTTTTATAGTAGATATTTCCTACTATCCTACTACTAGAAAATATCTACTTTCTTGATTGCTTTATTTATTGAACACTTATTATGTGCCAAACATCGAGCTTAAATGGCTGGTGACATCTAATACTCTGATACTTGTGGCTTGCTGTGTTTAAAACTTCATCTTGTGTCTGCCTCCCCCTCTCTCCCTCTTCATCTCTTGTCCTGTTCCCGGAATCCCAGGTGTCCTCTACAACCAGTTCCTGTCCCAGGTGGATTTTGAGCTACTGCTTTCGCATGCCCGGGAGCTTGGGGTGCTGGTCTTTGAGAACACAGCCAAACGGCTTATGGTGGTGACTCCGGCGGGGCACAGTGACGTCAAGCGGTTTTGGAAGAGACAGAAGCACAGCTCCTGAACCACCATTTGGGCCGGGAAGAGCAGCCCGGCGCCCTGCGGACCCCAGAGATTGCTGAGGAAGCGGCCTGGAGGATGCAGCCCGGCCTGACTAGGAGCCAAGCGGCTCGGGAAAGTAACTCCGTGGACAGCCGGCCGGGAACCCATGCTCCTGGCTACCCGGGGAAGGGAGGGTAGTCTTCCTTCCGACAGCGCTCAGAATGCCTGGCCCTCGCGTGAATTTTAGGGCCATGCAGTAGTTCTTTTTTCTAATAACATCGAAACTATTCACAATCAATAAAATTCTGGAAGCGTACCTCCTTCCCAGCGAAGGAGTGCTTTTCATTTTCTTGTTTCTTTTTTGCGAATGGGCAAGGCTCTGGGAAGCGCATGCGTTATTCTAAGGAATGGGGGTGGGGAGGAGGTGGTGTTTGCCCTCGGGTCGCGCATGCGCGCTTCCTCTGTTCTTTCCTGCACGATAAGGTAGCGTTCAGATGGCGGCATCTTCCGCCTAGGATCTGACCCTGGTGTTGTTCTCTTTGGGGTCTCGCGGTCACCTCGTGTACTGTGGACTTCTGGGGAGGCAGGCCTGGGCTGTTCGGAGTCGGCAGAAAAGCGTGAGCGGAGGATTCAGGGGCTACTTAGTTGGTCTTTGGGGCAAGCCACCCAGGTGCTGGGAGAGCGGGCGTGTGGGGCCGGCATCCCGGGCGCGCATGCGGTGGAGTATAAAGAGCGCGGCCGGGAGAGCCTGAGATGCAGTTTCTGGTTTTGACACGTTTTCAGTGTGTGAAGGGGTGCAAACTGCTTCATAAGTAACATGACGCTTCAAGGATTGCAAAGCGCTTTGCTCTTATGAATCACTATTTTCTCCAAAACCCTGAGGGCTGAATGCTTTTTTCATTCCCGGGGAAAACAGGTTTCCACTGGTCGAGAAATTGCCCAAGGTCGTACATTTACATGTTTGAGGCTGTTTAAATCCCTGATCCCAGGGATTCCGGACACTGCATTCTGTAACCATATAACCATGAGCAATCTACCTCTGAAGTTCTCTGACTCAGTTTCTTTGTCATTAAAGGGAGATAAGGTCATGTTTTTAGAGGTGCAAGGGGTCATCTAGTTAAATTAACTTTACAAAGGAGTTTGCCAGGATTCGAACCCAGAGGCAATATGGTGTAGTGGGAAGAAATTCAGAATTTGGACCCAGTGCCCCTGGGTTCGATTTCCAGTTTTGCTACTAAATATACCGCCTTCTGATTAATTTTGTGGAGACTCAAAATCCAAGGTCGAAGAGACCGCTTTTGTTTTTAGATAGAACATTTATGAAATGCTTACTATGTGCTAGGCGTTGGGATTCAAAGAAAAATGAAGCAGTCTTTGTTCTTAAGAAGCTTAGAAGAGTCTAGCATAGGACATAAGGAGGAAGCACATACAAAATAAAGACAAGGTAATCTGGCCTCTGACTCCCACATCTTCCTTCCTGATAGCATTAGTATTTGACTTTATATATGGGGTATTCAGAAGGACTAGCACTTTAGTGATGCTTATGCTCTCTTAGCGTCCACCTTTCACCTAATCCTCACCCTTGGTTCCAAGAAGTTGTAGCGTTTGAAGTGGCTACACCTGGCTAAAACCAAGACTTCCCTGGTGAAATGAGTGGATGAGAACAATTTGTTCCAGTGGGCATGAGGCCAGCTGAAAGAGGCACTGTGCAGTGCTTAGATCTTGATCAGACAGCAAGATGCCAAGCTCATTCACTGTATCCTGTAATGTCACTGTCTTAGAATATGAAGGACAAAGAACAACGTTATTTGCTTTATCGGGTTAGTTAAAAGAAAATAAAATTTGTATAGTCTTCAAAAATCTTTAGAATGCTATATAAGTATCAGCTATGGGGCAGCCTGCTAAAAAGTTGGCCATAGACTCATCCGCAAAATTCTCATTGTCAGTGAAATCACTGGTTGTCCCTGTTCCTATGCAGAGTGCAGTGATTGAATTCTTTAGCACTGTTCTAGTAAGAGAAAGTGATTGAAGTGGTTTTAGAAATGAAATCTGTCTAGTTTAAAAAAAAAAAAAAAGGAACTTTGCAAGTTTACAAAACAAGCATTATAGTTCAAGTCCAAGGAAAGATTCTTTTGGGCACTTTGGAACTAGAAGAGATCCAAGTACAATGAGACAGGAATCCTGTCCTCAGACTCATGGTATGTTCCTTATCTTTAATCCTCATTGCTGTCCTGTCAAGATAGACAAGATTGATATTTTTATCCCCATTTTGCAGGTGAAGAACCACCTAGAAAGTCATTCAAACAGTAAGCATTTATCAAGTATTTAAAGATGACTTGATCAAGGCAATGGCAATTCAATGGGAAAGCTAGGACCATGAACCTGAATCTTTAGGTCTGAGGCTTTTTTTCCCTCATTGTACAACACTTCAAAAAGTATGGAAATTCTAGACTTGAGGAGAAACTGTAAAGAAGGACTTAGTGAATAAATAAAATAGGCAGGATTAAAGAAATGAGTGACTTGTTGCTGACAAAATAGATGAAGGGATTTTTGAGACTGGTGAATGTTCTTTCTCTCTTCTAGGAAGAGAAGGCCTCTTGCCCATCCAGCCTCAATGTCCCACTTGTCCTTGGCCCCTCTTCGGAACAGGATTTGGAGTCTGAAACCCTACCCAAGTGTCCCCTGGTCTCATCCTTTCTCCACTCAACCTTATCCTCATGGATCCTCTGTTCCCCAAAGGAATCGTGAACAGAAACAGAAGCGGCTTCGAGAAAAGCAGAGGGCTTTGGACAAAGAGATGGCAGTGAATAGCAAGGTAAAGGGAAAAGAGGCTATGGGTACAATAGGGGATGCTTGAAGGGTGATTAGTTTCTGCAAATCTTACTTGATATCTTTTTCAGCTACCAGTGAAGTCTAGTAAAAGCTGGATTGCTAAAGAGACAGTGTTATATGAAATCCCCACAAAACCTGGTGAAAAAAAAGGTAATGGAAAGATATGAAAACCTTTTCTATTCCTTCCTCAGTATTTTGGCTGAATAGGAAAGTAATATTTCAACACGTTCAGGGAAAATAGAATTTTCTCTTCCATCTGTTCTAGATGTCACAGGGCCCATGCCTCCTATGTATAGTCCACAGTATGTTGAGGCTGCCTGGTACCCTTGGTGGGTTCAAGAGGGATTCTTCAAGCCAGAATATCAGGTCAGTAACTAATATCTAATAGCATTTTGTGTTGGGGTTTAGATGAACAAGATCCCTGCCCTCACAGTGCTAATAGTCTAGGATTGTAGGTTAAGAGATTTAGAGCTAGAACCATATAGTTCAACCCTTTTGTTTTATAAATGGGGATCTAAAGCATAGTGTAGTAAAGAGCATACAAGAAGGAAGTACAAGAATTGACATTCAAACCTGGACCCTTTCAGTTCCAGTGCTCTTTTTACTTACCTGAATGGTTTCTTCAGATAAAGGACATAACATTAGCACAGGTGTGATACACAGTGTTACATAATAAGTACTTTAGGCTTCTTAACAACCCCTTTTCTATCAAGAAATTTCTACATAATCCTGGGTACATAGGTATATATAAAGTAGATATACAAAGCAAACATTTACTAAAAATAAATAGTAATTTCAAGACCTTCACATTCAGTTACAAGACTCCATATGGGGTTGTGACCCATAGCTTAAGAAAGAGAACCACAGATGAGGAGGATCAGAGAAGATTTCTTATAGAAAATGGTATTTGAGTTAGGCTTCAAAGGTAAAGTAAATCAACCAGCTTCAGGGGAAGGAAGGACATTCCTGGTACAAATGAGGAACTAAGGTCCAGAGAGGTTGGAGGTCTTATCTCAGGTAACACAGATAGTGAGGGACAGAGCCAGAATTTGAACAAGATCTTGTTTCCTTTACTATGTCATGCCCTTTTCCAAACATGGGTTGGTGGTGGAGAGAGTGGAAGTGGGAGTAATTAATAAGATACCATTGCAATAATGAAAGTCTGTATGAAGCTGATGGCAGTGAGAATAGAGAAGTAGGCTAATGTGAAAGATTATGTGGAGGTGGAGTGAATGGGATTTGCTTAGACATGGGAGAACTACAAGGTTTTATCCTTGGGAGACAGGTTGGATGATAATAATTTTGAATCAGAAATAGGGGAGTCAGAAGGAGGAGCTGTCTTAGGGCAAAAAAAAATTGGTTTTAGGCTGAGAAAAGCAATGAAATTGATAGATTCTGATTATCCCTTCAGAATTTCTTTGCTCTCTGACATTGAGAGCCATTTTTCCTATAGCACTTTAACTTTAGAGACACTAGAGGGCTCTCTTGTCCTGGGTAAACTCCTTGCCTCAACCTTTCTATTCTCAGCTCCTCTCTGACTTTGTCTTTTGCCTACCTTCCTAGTCCCAGCTGCCTCAGGCTACGGGGGAGATCTTCTCCATTTGCATCCCACCCCCTAATGTCACTGGTTCCTTACACCTTGGTCATGCTCTTACTGTGGCCATACAGGATGCTCTTGTGCGCTGGTAAGAGGGAAAGGGGAGTGTGTTTGGCTCCTGGGAGATGGGGTTGGGGTAATGGGGAGGTGAGTTTGGAATAATAGGGTGGGATTGGCCATACAGGTATTGAGGGGTCATGGGGATATTGGAGTGAAGTTAAGCAGATATATGAATTTCTGGGTCCTAACACAGGCATCGGATGCGAGGGGACCAGGTACTGTGGATCCCAGGTTCAGATCATGCTGGCATTGCTACTCAGGTATTTTTCTGACCCTCTTTTCTCCATCAAGTTAAAGGAGATTTCCTTCTTTGAAGTCACTTAACCTTTCCATTTTTCCTCTTTCCCTAATCCAGGCTGTGGTGGAGAAACAGCTATGGAAGGAACAGGGAATAAGGAGACATGAACTGAACCGAGAAGATTTTCTAAAGAAAGTATGGAGGTGGAAGGAAGAGTAAGTATAGTTCTAATCTCCAGCCCTTTTTTTCTCATATTCCATTCTCTTCAGGGTTGTAAGCATCTTGCTTCCCTGTCCTGGTCCTCCCCAATTTTCTTCCCTGACTATTACACAAAGAAATACTTGTACTTTTTTTTTTTCCCCATGGAAACAGAAAGGGTGGTGAGATCTGTGAGCAGCTACGAGCCTTGGGGGCCTCTTTGGACTGGGATCGAGAATGTTTTACTATGGATGCTGTGAGTGCCAGATGCTTTGACTCCAAAGGGAATGATGGATTAGGTGATGAGAGAATTAAAAGTTGGATCTGAGAAGCTTGGCATATATACCTAAGTTCCTGAGGGGGGTGAGAGAAATGATGGGGTGAGAACACTATTGCGGGGAAGTTACTACTGGTTGTGAACATAGACCTTCTTTCAGGGTTCTTCAGTAGCAGTGACAGAAGCCTTTGTCCGTCTGTATGAGGCTGGCCTATTATACCGGGACCAGCAGATTGTCAACTGGTCGTGTGCTTTGAGATCGGCCATCTCGGATATTGAGGTAAGTGTGTGGTTGGGGTGAGGAGATTGGAGATGGGCACAATTTTCAATTCCTAATGCCAAACTAGGGAGAAAGGGGTAGTTGGGCCTTTGATTCTCTCAGATGGGATTAGAGGTGGGTCAGACAGAGGGTATGAAAGAAGGAATATAAACTAAAGAGTCTTTTGAGGCTATGAACACAGAACAGTGACACCAGTCTTTCCTGATATGCCCAGGTAGAGGGTCGGCCCCTGCCTGGCCGAACAGAATTCTGCCCTCCAGGCTGTCCCTACCCTGTCTCCTTTGGCCTCCTTTTTTCTGTTGCCTTTCCAGTAGATGGGGATCCTGGTAAGTTCCATTAGTTGTTCTTTTGCTTGACTTAGTGTGTCCTAGTCTTTCCTCATTTTTTCTGACTGTGAATGTCACATTCCTTTTAGAATCTCCCACTTCCTAGCCTAGGGAGTAAGAAGGGAATTAAATAACCTATTCTTTCCACAATTAGTTTCTTCAAATTAATTAATCAGAAAGCTTTTTTTTGGCTGCTAATCTGGTATTGGCCACAAAAATGCCTTTTAACCCCTCCCTTCAAGATGGGGAGACAAGTCTGGTCCCTGTGAAACAAAATAATTCAATATCAAACTCTGTAGTTTGAATTGTAAGTGCTTCAGGAGGTAAAAAGAGCAATAAGCAATAATGACAACTAGAGTAGTCATGTCAACACCTTGGAGAATGGATTTGCACTGGGCTCCAAAGGATGGGTTGACTTGTGGTAAGGAGAGTGAAACACCTCTAGAATATCCTGCCTCCTCCATTTCACCTGCTAGGAATTTCATGATTTATTTTGGTTCTAAGAGTGATTTCCAATCTTATCTCCCACCTGCTTCATCCACTCAAACTACTGGCAAACCCCCTCTCCTGTGGAGGCTAATCCCTATTTTACATAATTACTTTTGAAGAAGCTGTTATTTAGGATGGGCACCCATCCCCAATTATTCCAGGATCTTCTGAGAAATGGGGAATTGATTTGGGGTTGGTTGTATGTTTCCCTAGATACAGAAATTGTAGTGGGGACTACACGGCCCGAGACTTTACCTGGTGATGTAGCTGTGGCTGTTCATCCTGATGATCCTCGATACATAGTAATACCATCTGACTTCCTCACTCTCCTTTCCTTTCTTGGTTTACTCTGATATCCTCTAAGATTCTTATCACTTTTTCCTTGGCACCATTTCTTTATCTCAAGACCATTCTTTATTTTCTTGCTGGCTCTGCCCCAATTTTTGGAATTACAAAATTGTATATTCTCTTAAAAAGAAGTAAAAGATCATATGATTCAATTTCTTTTCTTTTTCAGTAATGAAGAAAGAGGTTAAAATTACAAATTAATACTAGGATCCTGATCTTTTGATTTTGTTTCTTAACTCTATTCCTTCCAGTTGTTCCCTTTCTTCTTCTTCTCCCTAATGCCCTCAATCTCTCTCCCTTCCAATAAATGTAACTACACCCAATTCATAAAAAGCACTTAAATGCTTGTTGAATAACTAATTCTTTCTTTCCTTTGTTAGCACCTCCATGGGTGTCAGCTCCGTCATCCACTAAGTGGGAAGTCCCTTCCCCTCATCACTGACCCTACAATCCAGCCTGACCTGGGCACAGGTTCGTGGAGACTATGAAAGAGTAAGAAAGCTAAGGGAAGATTAGGGAAGGGAAGAGAAATAAGGAAATTAAGAAAGAATGAGGAAATTCACAAAGGAAGTCTGGGAGGATAATAAGGAATAGTAGCACTATACCTTACATTTGCATAAACATTACCTATAGATAAGCATGGATGCCTTGTGAGATAGACTAGATATATATTCATTTTCCAGATAAGAAAAAAAGGCTAATGCATACTAAATATCAGCATGTGGCTGGTAAGTGGCTGAGTCAGGATCTGAGCTTCTGACTTGGTTTGGGCTTTTCCTTATGCAGAGATAAGGAGAGGGAGGGAGACTTGTGGAATTTCAGATGAGGCATAGAGAGGGAAAATGGAGAGTTTGATTGTCTCCTCACTGTTGTTCCTTTAGGTGCAGTGAAGGTAACCCCTGCCCACAGCCTTGTTGATGCTGATATTGGGGCACGACACAAGCTGATCCCTGTGAATGTCATTGGAGAAGATGGGACCATGGTCTCCCCCTGTGGGGATTGGCTACAGGTAGTATCACACTTTTAATTTCCTCCCCTTTTTTCTGGATCTTGCTGTCTTTTTGTGGCCCCTTTCCTTCTCCCTTTCTTCCACCTCCTCTACACCACCCCCCCCAATCCCTCAGGCTTTTTTCTTTTTTTCCTTACAGCATCTTACAGAACTTTTCCTTATAGGGTCTTCATCGATTTGTGGCTCGTGAAAAAATTGTGTCTATGCTTAAGGAACAAGGGTATTTTCGTGGCATTCAGGACCATCCCATGGTACTCCCTATCTGCAGGTAATTCTCTTCTTCCATGACCCAGATCTCTAAAAGATAGTGGGGGTGAGAATATAGTAGAAAACACTAAACTTTTACTAAAGTAAAAGGAGGGCAGGGTCATACCACCCTGAGGAGGATGTGGGGTATAAGATATAGGAAGAATGGCGATGAAAGAAAATGAATGGGGCCTCACTCTTCTCCTTGTAGTCGTTCTGGAGATGTGGTAGAATATCTTCTCAAAAACCAATGGTTTGTGCGATGCCAGAAAATGGGGGAACAAGCTGCCCAGGTGAGACCCAAATGGGGACACTATATAAGGGAGATGGGGCTTCTTGGAACTGAGAATGAGGAAACCTGGGATTCCCCTTTCCTGAAGAGGCTTCTAGTTTATAGGAACTGGGTGAGGAGTATAATATCTGGTATGGAGGCATGAGGAGAGATATGATGATCTGGGCAGAGCCCAGGAAATTCAGGTTTATACAGTTATATCCTCCATCTCTCACTGACTTGGGAAGCAGAAGAGATCTGAGCTTTAGAATTATCTCATTTGAGACTAGTTACCCTCTGACACACAAGAAAAGGGGTCATTGCCTGAAGTCCCCCTTCCTTTGTAGGCTGTGGAATCAGGGGCTCTGTGTCTCAACCCTCCCTTTCATCAGAAGAATTGGCAACATTGGTTTTCTAACATCAGGCAAGTAGGAATACTGGTGAGATTAGGGAAAAGAGAGAGATTTAATCATACTGTAAAGTAACTTTTTTTGGGGGGGTGGGGGTCTCATCCACAGTGATTGGTGTGTTTCCCGGCAGCTGTGGTGGGGACATCAAATTCCAGCGTATAGGGTTTTTGGAAAGGAGGTAAAGGGGGAAGGGTGGTTTGGTTTTCTCAGGGCAATGGAGAAAGTAGGAAACTGGGAGATTACTGTTTCAAATTACCTTACAAGTCTTGTCACCACCCATCCCAAGTTGCTCTTTTATAGGGAGACATTGAAGAATGTTGGGTAGTAGGTCGATCAGAGGCTGAGGCCAGAAAGGTAGCTGCAGAACTCATAGGGAGACCAGAGAAGGAGCTAACTTTGGAGAGGGGTAAGTAATGGGGCTGGGACTGGAGGCTGATTCCTGGGTACCTGAGAGTAGATGCTGGATTAAGGAAGATAGGGAAGGTTGATTTGGAAACTGGGGTAGGGGGCCAGATGTAGGGCCTCCCTGAGTCTCAGATCTGAAAAAATGGAAAGGTGAATAAAGGACTGGAGTCCTCAGAAAACTAGATCCCAATTATTCCTGTTCTTACTCCATTCTTCAGACCCTGATGTTTTAGACACCTGGTTTTCCTCTGCACTTTTTCCCTTTTCTGCTCTGGGCTGGCCTCAAAAGGTAAGATGGGTTGAAGAGATGTGAAATTGATGACAGTAGAGAAAGATGTCATGAAACTGAGGATGCATGGAGGAACAGAGATTTGGGGCATGGAAGAGAATGTTAGGGCCTGTGGTATGAGCCCTTGGTTCTGTCTATTTTGCATTTCAGACTCCAGACTTAAATCGGTTCTACCCTTTGTCCCTGTTGGAGACAGGCAGTGACCTTCTGATGTTCTGGGTGGGCCGAATGGTTATGCTAGGGACCCAGCTCACTGGACAACTTCCATTTCCCCAGGTAACATTTCCATTCTTGTCGTCCTTTCCAGACTCCCTAGCTGAAGAGAGGCAGTGTTTCTCTACTTCTCCCATGGGTCTGTTCATCTTCTCTGAAACCTAAAGAAGGAATATCTCAAGGTATCCACTTCCTACACCTCTGACTCTCTTTCCAATTAACTCCTTCCATTTGCCTCACTTCTCCCGCCTAGGTGCTTCTTCACTCCATGGTTCGGGATGGGCAAGGCCGCAAGATGAGCAAATCTCTGGGGAATGTACTTGATCCCAGAGATGTTATCAGAGGGGCAGAGCTACAGGTCAGAAGGCTGAACCATGGGTGGGCAAATGAGTTGGAGGAATAGGAATGGGTTTTGAGTAAAAGTGGAGGGACTTGTGGTGGGGAATTAGGGCTAGGAAAAAATTAGGTCATTAGATAGAGGCCATTTTAAAATTTTCCCCTTAGGTGCTACAGGAGAAGCTGAAAGATGGAAACCTGGATCCCAGGGAGCTACAGATGGCTGCTGCTGCACAGGTAAAAACCCAAGTGTTTGCTGTTCATCGTTCCCCAAGTAGTATAGCCCCAGGTGTCACTCCCACACAGGCATCTTAAACCTCTTCTTTTTGCCTGCCAGCCCTTAGCCAGCCTTTCTCTTTTCTTTTCTCTGCTTTTAGAGAAAGGATTTCCCTCAAGGAATCCCTGAATGTGGTACAGATGCCCTGAGGTTCACCCTCTGTTCTCATGGAACACAAGGTAAGACCAGGATTGACACATTGGGGGTAGATTCTGAAGACAAGACAATGGAAATTGATGAAGCCAATCCTCTGAACCCTTCTCTACCGTACAGGGAATGACATAAACCTATCTGTTTCTGAGGTCCTGAGCTCCCGCCATTTTTGCAACAAGATCTGGAATGCCATGCGATTCATCCTTAATGCCTTAGGAGACAGATTTATACCCCACCCCATTGAAGAAGTGGGTGTTGTATTGGGGGAAGAGAAAAAATGGATGGTGGAGGGATCAGTAGTCTGGTTGGCTAAAGTTGTTGAGCTCTTCTTTTGTCCCATAGCTGTCTCCCTCATCTGCTATGGATACCTGGATCCTCAGCAACCTGGCCTTCACTGCTGGGGAATGTGAGCGAGGCTTCCTAGCACAAGAGCTCTCTCTTATCACCCATGCTTTGTACCACTTTTGGCTCCATAAACTTTGTGATGTCTACTTGGTAAGCCCAGGGGGCAGGAGGCACAGGGACAGGGTAGCATTTTCCTCTGTACTTGTCATATTCCTAAGTTCATCATGAATCTCATGGTTTTCCACGGTGGAACTATTGTACATTGATGATAGAGGAGAAAGCATCAGTTAATATTGTTTCCTTTTCCCCATGGATTGATTCTTGGGACCCTTCCCTTCCATCTCCTATCTTGCCTTCTATCCCATCACCTGGGAGAGAGAGAAGAGAAAAACAGTCAAACAGATCAGATGGATTTTTGAAAAAATTAAGGCAGAAAAGCAGGAGAAATATCTGAACCTTTCATCTTTATAAGTACTCTTCCCTGGGGACAGTGAGAGAATCAGGAAGTCAATCTGATGTGTTCTGGGGCCCAGTGTGAGCCACTAGAACAACTGATCTCTAACTACATATACTACCTAATTTTAACTGATTCTTCAAAAACATAATTTTGGGCAAAAACAGCATGGGGAATTGTGCAGTTCACCTATAAAGGAAAATATTCTAAATGCATTTTTATGATCTGTGTATGTAAAAACATACTTTTTCTGGGCCTCAGCTAGACTAGATGATCTTTAAGGTAAGTTCCTTCCGGCTCTATGAATCTAAGCTTTCATTATTGTCCAGCTTATAACAAGCAATCAGCAAGGTTTTAAGAACTAATGGTTATTAGTTATTATATATATGATGTTGGTTGTAAAATAAGCTGTGCTTTGTTGGAGGTAAGGAGTATTCAGGTCATACAGTGACTCTTCTCTGACTTAAGATCCCAGGGAATGGCTCTAGAGAAGGGAAGGGAACTAAGATCATTGTTTTGAGTTCTTTTCTTTCCCAAACCATGAAATTAGAATGGGGAATAGTGGGAAATAATTGGGTAGTTTAGCCAGAGGAGAGAAGTTGACTCTGGGGTCCTCTATAGCTGACATTAGCCCTTAATTTCTAGGAGTCAGTGAAACCTGTGTTGTCAAGGTCACCCCAATCCCCTGGATTACTGCAGACTTTATACTCCTGTGCAGATGTTGGACTTCGTCTCCTTGCCCCATTCATGCCCTTCCTGACTGAAGAGCTTTGGCAGCGATTGCCTCACCGACCAAATTGTGCCCCAGCTCCAAGCATCTGTGTTGCCCCCTACCCCTGTGCCCAAAATCTGGTGAGCTATATCTGTCTTAGTGTAGTGCAGCCAACAGGCCTAGGGTCTGAGCTACTAATTTATTGTCTATAAAATGAGGGGGTGGACTAAATAATTTTTAAGGCCCCTTCTCTCCCTAACTTTCTGTAAGATAATCTCGGCCTCAATTTCCTCATCTGTCAAATTGACAGGATTAGACTAGATGCAAGAAAGGAGATTCCTTTCAGAGGCACAATATTCTGTGATTCTGTATATTGGGGAGGGTCTGACCAGAGTGGGGGTTCTTGGGGGATACTGGATTTTGTGGACATGTTTAAAGCATTTTGTCAAGGCTAGTTTATTACTAGAGCAATAACAGCCTTCTTTTAAGTTTTGAGGGAATGTTTTATTATTAGACAATATTGTGCTTTGTTATTGTGGAGTTTTCCAGAGTTGAATCTTTTAGATGCTCATTTACTGCTGTAGGGTGACCTTCTATTCAAAGTCACTGGATTACACCCTAGGGATTCCTTAACAAATACAAGGATAACCACACATAGTTGACCCAGCGTAGGATTCTGTCTGATTGCCTGATAAGCATGATTGGTTGGAAAGCAAAGTTATCCTTGTAGTATTTGGCACAAAAGTTAGGGAAACTGGGGAGGCTAGGTGGCACTGTGGATAGAGCACCAGCCCTGAAGTCAGGAAGATCCAAGTTCAAATCTAGTCTCTTCCTTGGGTAAGTCAATTGTCCCAATTGCCTGAGCCCAAAAAAAATTTTTTTAAGTTAGAGAGAAACTCTTAGTTTTCCTCAGTTACCAGTTACAAATCCATCAGTTTTTCATTTAATTTTTTGAACTCAACTTAAATTTTTTTTTTTAAATGTAATGCGTTGTGAGATCTAGATCAGAGAGACAACCAGGTGAGACATAGTTACCTACTCTCAAGTAGGGAAATAGGGAAACAAATTCATTTTTTAGCAGACTCTCCCTGGAGTCCACAGACTTGTGATCTGTGATTGGCCCAACTCTTACAGCATCCTTGGTACCAGCCAGAACTGGAACAGCGATTTGCTCAGGTTCAAGAGGCTGTGAAAACACTAAGGGGGCTCAGAGCCATGTACCAACTCAGCAGAGTCCGACCCCGAGGTGAGAACTGCCCCTGAATACCTAGGTCCTTGAGGGGAGAAAGGGTTGTTGTGTGAAAGATGAGAACTAGAGATCTAGTCATACCTGGGTTACTGAAAGATTTAGTGGCTTTGATAAAGGGAGGGACAAATGCCTAATGTTGTTGCTTTTGAATCTACTCTTTCCCATCATCTTGCCCAGTGTTGTTGCAATGTTCAGAGCCCAAAGAACAATACCTCTATGAAGATTTCCTAGAGCCATTGGGCACTCTGGCCCATTGTGGAGCTGTGAACTTCCTACCTTACAATAAGGCATCTCCCCAAGGCTGGGTCCAGGCCTCAATCAACAATACCACCCAGGTCTACATGGAGCTGCAGGTGAGTTTGGGTAAGGGAAGGAACATGTTTTAGAGCAGGGACAGTAAGGTGAGTAAGGAACTAGAAGGAAAAAATGTTAGAAAATGGTTGGGTTAAGCAGAAAGAAGTGAAGAATGGAAGATTTTATGATTGGGAAAAAGGAGGATATTCTGGTAGAGTAGGTAGGTCTGAGAATCTAACCCTGTTCTCTCACCAGGGCCTGGTGGACCCTTATCTCCATCTTCCTGTCCTGCTTACCAGAAGACAGAAACTACAGAAAAAACTTGATAGCCTTACTGCTTGGACCCCAGTTGAAGGGAGTCAAATGATGAATAGAGAGCATAAGGTGAGTTCTCAGAAGAGGGAGGCAAAATACCTGTGATCCTTGGGGGTAGGTGGGTAGAAAGGCCAGTTATCTAGATTATCACCTTTTTCTCTTCTCATAAAGGTCTCTTCCCTCCTCATGGAGCTATCAAAGTTGGACCAGGCAACATCTTACCTCCAAAAGCTAATGGATACAATTCCTACAAAGCCATGAATTCCACCGTATGTCTCTTCTCTCTGTCAGACCTGTCTCTGAATATTGCTGGATCAGAGTGACTAAATCCTACAAGAATTCTGTGGGACATTCATAATTGTCATAGCTTCCCTCCACAGTCTTTTTTTTTTTTTTTTTTAACATTTTCAGGATTAAGATAATTAAAAACTTTTTTTTTTTAAGTCAAGGTTTCTGTCTTGATGCCTTATTTATTGTTCTTTCCAAATGATGTCTTCTTGGTGCTTCAGTTTCTTTGAAAAAAATTTTACCCAATCTTGGGACTGTTTTTGGTCCTGAGATTTCTGGTGAGGATGAGGATTGGAGTTCACTAATGTTAGGCTTTAGTATCTCAGGTTTTGTCTTCTCTCATAAGGTTAGAGGACTTGAACTTGTGTTGGTTTTTTCCAGGCCTTTTTACCAGTCTTCCATCTCAGATTCGGTGGTAGTTCTTCAAACAAATTCCTAAGGAAAGTGGGGAGAGATTTTTCCAGATCTAGGGATTACAGTGAGGATCAGATTAAAGAACAATTTAGCTCCAGGAGTGGGGCATAGAGCCTGGAGAATGAAGTGCTTCCCTCTGTCCCCACCACATTGATGTATTGATAGAAGAAATGCAGGACAGTGGCTGGTACGGATGGATGGATCAAGTGAGGGTGAAGACTAGTCTGTGTGTAGGAAGCAAAGAAAGCTTCAGTCTCTCTTTAATGGAATTGGAAATGAGAGTTTTGGAATGATAGTAGGGGCATTCTGCTGGAGAAAAAGAAGGTGACGAAGTTTTGGGGTTTGCATTGGCAAAGAGAAAAGGGACTCGTGTGCAAGGAATGAAGGTGATGGAAGATGCTTAAGTGATTTCAGAAAGGAAGACGTTCTAGGTGAATGACCTCAATTTTTTTTTTTTAAGTAAAGTGTTTAGGTTCTCAGCTGACAGTGTGTGGAGGGGAGTATCAAGGGAAGCTTAGGGAGAAATCAAAGGGTTTGAAATAGTCACTGGTGAATGGAACGGTGAGTTGATTAGAAACAGAGTTAGGGTGGAATCAAAAGATTTTGATCAGATAAAGGAATGATAAATTTCATGAACTTGGAACACTGAGTGAAGGTATGACTGTCTGGATAACTGAAGTGGGATGAAGTTAGTGTATTTGAGGTAGCATTAGTATATAGACAAGTCTCCTAGGATGAGAACACTTGTTGGGGGTGAAAGGAACACAGAGAAAGCCTGTGAACCAGGCACTAAAACGACAGAGAATGTCCTATAGGTTGAACATAACTGATACCAGGACTTGTATTGGGTAATAAATTTGAGAAATATGAACTCCAAAAGAAGTCAGATTACCTTTTAAAGACAAATTAATGGTGGTAAAGAAAGAGTTTAGAAGCGGCCATGGAAGAGTCTCAAAGTGGCCATAATATACAAGGAGCATTCTGATTTCCCAATCATGATTAATGATTTGGGGTTTGGGGAGCACAAGCAGAAAGAGTGGCCAGGGATGCTTTGTCATCTGGCAGAAGCTAGGACTTTGTGACAGAAGATGGGAGAAGTAAGAAAAGAAAAAGTTTTAAGATAGAAGAAATTATGGAGCAGATATCTCTGCTTAGTTGAAATAATGGCTGATCCGAAGTGATCGTTGCAGGTATGAGGCTGAAGAGGCTGGACAGCTGGAGATGGGCAATGGACTTTGGACACTGGTATGAAAGGGTCCAGGATCACTGTGATGGGAAGAACGTGAGGGTATGATAGTATGCTAACAGCTGAGGCATGAATCCAAGTTATTGATGACTGAATAGAGGTCCGTTGAGGCACGTGATGATAACAGCTCAGTATGCTCAGACTAACTGCTTTTCAAAACTGGATTGGAATATTTTTTTCCAAATCCAGCATTGAGGAGATCAAATGTTTGAGTCAGGGCTATTTTTATACCATTTGCAGGTGAATGCAGTACAAGGATCTTGGGAGGGGGCAGAACTGAAAAAGAGTTGGTGAGGGTGATGAACAAGGGCTCCCCTATTGCCTGGGTTCCATTGCTATGGACCTCAACATGGAAACAGACATGCCCAAATGCCCACTTGTAGAAAACTCCCAGGAAGCTAGAAACTTTGTAACTGGAATGTTCCCCTCCTTCTAAAATTAATCAAGAGTACATTTAAGCTTGGAATCATGAGAAAACATAAGATCCTGGCACATTTATTGGGGCATTGTGAACTACATAAGATTGAGTTCCTAGAAACTAATAACAAGCTTCAGAGAATTCGATCATAGAGAGCAGAAACCAGTGCCTTTCATAATAACATAGTTTTAAGATATATAAATAGCATGATTTCTCTTAACAAATGGTTATATTGAATTAACAGCAACCTGTCTGCTTATTTTCAACCACAACTAGCCCATTTGTGTTGTGCTGGTCACAACACCCACCAAAATCAAGATAATACTATTTACATTGAGGCAGCTTTCTTGTATTAAGGAATCAGAAAGACCTTAATTCAAATCTTGTGTCAAACTTGTATGCACTGTGTGACCCATATGCCTCATTGGTAAAATGAGGGACAGTGATACCTACTTCACAGCAGTGTTGTGAGGATCAAGTGAAATACTATAAGTAAAAGCACTTTGCAAATCTTAAACCACTGTGTACACATTAGTGATGATTATTTATGCAACAGACAATATTGCCCCACTCTTGCAATCCCATTCTTTTGCCTCACCTTTTTGGAACATCACCTCACTTATTCTCCTCCTAGGTTGTATCTTTAATATACTTTGGAAGTTAGAATATTGAGAGAATTAAATCATTTCAAAGAATCCTGCTGTCACTTTCAAATATGGTCTAGGAACTAGGTGCATTCTAGTTCTCTGAGATTCATTCATCCATCCCCTGCATAATAAAATAGATCAAATACTGTACTTGGGAATCAGGAGACCTAGAGTCAAATTCCAACCTTGCTAGTAATTAGTTGTGTAGTGGTTGGCAAGTTCCTTGAACTCTTATGTACCTCATTTTCATAGGAATGTAGGTTTTATATCTGGAAAAGTCCAGGCCAGTCCAATCTTTTCATTTTATAGATTAGGAAACTGAGACTCGGTGATTTATTCAATATCACACAGATGGTAAGTAATGGATCCTGGGATTTGAACTCAGGTTTTCTCAAATTCAGACCTTTTTTCTTTTTATGCTGCTTTCTCTAGGAGTCAAAATGTTTTAATTTTTAAGGAGAGTTGACTCCAGAAAGTGAACTGAATTTCTTAGCCATAAAATGACAGGATTGAACTGAATATGCTCTAAGGTTCCATTTCTAGCAATCTGAATTTAAGCTATTTTCAGGGACCTCTTAATGTTGGCATGTGGCAAACAGGAAGGTTTTTTGCAAACAAATATGGAATAAATACAGTCAAACAGTTAAGCAAATGATATGGGGAATACAAGATTCTATTGTGCTTATTTATTGGCTAAAAATAAATAAAAATGCATTTGGTTGGGTAGAGCAAAGCAGTGCCTTAAAATTTCTCTTACAATAAGATATCTTCCATGCAAATATCAAAAATATACAAAAGATGTAACAATAATGATCTTGTTCAATGGCTTTCTGATTATTATTATCAACTGAAGTATAAAATAGGGTGAGACATGTTTAACTTATATTGGATTATTTGCTGTCCACAGGAGGGAAAAGGTGGGGAAGGAGGGAGAAAAATTTGGAACACAAGGTTTTGGAAGGGTGAAAGTTGAAAATTATCTTTGCATGTATATAAGAAGCTATTATTGTTTTAAAAAATAAAATAGGGCAAGATAGCCTTGTCAATCTGTCTACTCAAATAGGTGGATCATGAAATAAGTTTAGAGCTGGAAGAATCCTTAGAGGTCATCTTATTCCACCTCTTCATTTTTCAGAGGAAGAAACTAAGGCCCAGAGAGGTTATTACCTTTCCTAGGTCTCATAGGTAGCAAATAGCGGAGCAGGAATTTGAATTTAAGTCTTCTTGATGCCATATCTAGCATTGTTCCCACAATTTCTGTTCTCCAAATACTACTTGCTGCAGATACCTTATTCTGACTTATCTAGCTCCAACTCTTAAATGAGATGTATAATTAAAAAAAAAAGTTATTTTAAGTTCTGAATTTTTTTCCTTTCTCTCATCCTACTCAATGAGATGACAAGAAAAACAAAGTTTATTTCAAATACATGTATTTGTGCAAATTAGATTCCTAAATTGGCATTCTTCCCCCTTCTCCAAAAAAAAAATTGAAATGAAGAAAGGAAACATTCTCTTTGATAGTGGATATCACATTTCATTATAAGTTTTTTGGTCATGGTGTTGAGGAGAGTTCCTAAGTCTTTCAAAGCTGATTATTTTTATTAATTTTGACATTTATTTTTATAAGATTTTGATTTCCATTTTTTCTCTTTTCCTCCTCTCATCCTTCCCTAAGATGGCAATCAATCTGATATAGCTTATAAGTGTATAATCATATTAAACACATTTCTACATTAGTTGTAATGACCACGTATTTAAAATCAGCCGGAGTTAGGAATTCAGGTTAAGGGAAAAATCTTCAATATTTATTAAGGTGAAGAGGTGAATAAAGATTGCGATAGCAATATGGACAGTTGCGACAGGAAGCCAGCTAACAGAGAGAGATGTGAGCTAAGCAAACCGTGGCAAGGCAATCCCAAAAGTATCTCCTTCCCCTTCCTTTTCCACTCCCCTGCCTCCACCCACCAAAATCGTCATTTCCTATACAACACATCAGGACTTGCACAAAGAGTGGGCAGGGGCCATTCTTTCTCCAAGCTTATATATTAATAGAGTATGGTTCAATTACTATTTAGCCTCATGTGCTTGGGACCTCAGTGCATCAACTCAAGCCTCAGCCCATTACAATTAGTTATGTTGTAGAAGAAGAATCAGAACAAAAGGAAAAAAATAAGAAAAAAATTAAAAAGTGAAAATAATATGCTTTAATCTGCATTCAGACTTTATAATTCTGGAAGCATTTTCCATCACGAATTTTTTATAATTGTTTCGGATCATTATGTTGCTGAGAAGAGAAAAGTTTATCACAGGTGATCATCTGCACAATGTTGCTATTATTGACGATATTGTTCTATTGGTTCTACTCACTTCACTCAGCATCGGTTCATATAAGTCCAGATTTTTCTGAAATCTGCCTGCTAGGATGAATACAGAGAGGACTGGCGAGACTTACATGAACTGATGCTAAGTAAAATGAGCAGAACCAGGAGATCATTATATACCTCAACAACAATACTGTATGAGGATGTATTCTGATGGAAGTGGATCTCTTCAATAAAGAGATCTAATTCAGTTTCAATTGATCAATGATGGACAGAAGCAGCTACACCTAAAGAAAGAACACTAAGAAATGAATATAAACTGCTTGCATTTTTGTTTTTCTTCCTAGGTTATTTATACCTTCTGAATCCAATTCTCCCTGTGCAACAAGAAAACTGTTTGGTTCTGCACACATATATTGTATCTAGGATATACTGTAACCTATTTAACATGTAAAGTACTGCTTGCCATTTGGGGAGGGGAAAAATCGGAACAGAAGTGAGTGCAAGGGATAATGTTGTAAAAAATTACGCTGGCATGGGTTCTGTCAATAAAAAAAAGTTATTAAAAAAAAAAAAAAGAAATCTGCCTGCTAATCATTTCTTATAGAACAGTACTTCTTACATTCATATACACAATTTGTTCAGCCATTCCCTAATTGATGGGCATCCTCTCGATTTCCAATCAAAATTATTGTTTTTGTACAAATTGTTCTCATTCTGATCATTTACTTTGCATCAATTAATATGTCTTCTCTGATTTTTCTGAAGTCATCTCATTTCTTAGTATAGTATTTTTTCACTTTCATAAAACATAATTTGTTCATTTTCCAATTTATAAGTCTCATTTCTTTGCTATCACAAAAACAGGTACTGTATAAATATTTATATATATATGGATCCTTTTTTCCCTTTGATCCTAGTAGTTTATAACCCAAAGTAATAGTGATTTCTCTAGATGAAAGGGTATGCAGAGTTTAATAGCTTTTATGGGTATTGTTACACATTTCTTTTGTTATTAGAATTTTTTCATATGGCTGTTGATAGCTTGGGTTTCTCTCTCTGAAAGCTGCCTATTTATATCCTTTTACCATTTATCAATTGAAAAATGATTCTTAACATAAATTTGACTCAATTCCTTATAAGAACCTTTATCAAAGAAACTTGATGTAAATTCCAGTCTCTCTTCTAATTTTAGCTTCATTGCTTTTGACTGACACATAAATCTCTCTTAATATTTTTAGTTTAACTGTCTACACTATAAAAGATGAAGAATGGCTGTTGTACAACTATACCATGTAGTTAGAGGAACAACCTGTAGAATTGGTCCAACAATATATACACCCTAAACAGATATGTTAATTATACCTTAATCTTAAGACTCAAATAAAAAATCCAGTAGTCAGTTGCTAAGCATTTTAATAACTAGCACCTATGTGTCATGCATTATGCTAAGAACTGAGGATACAAAAATAGTTCTTAAGGATTATTCATAAGGAGCTCATAATATAATAGGGAAAAACAGTGAACAAATATGCATGAACACACTTTACATAAATAGGACAAATAGGAAATAAGGGAAAGCGCTGAAATTGAGAATTTGAGAAAAGCTTCCTATAGAAGGTGGGAAGTAGTGGTGGTAGTAATAAATTGGAGTGGGGAAAACCTTTTTTTTTAATTTATGATTTTTATTTTCCCCAGTTACACTCAAAGCAACTTTTTTCTTTTTGGTTTTTTTTATATATATATATATTTCATATGACTCATGTTGGGAGAGAAAAATCAGAACAAAAGGGAAAAATCAAAAGAAAAATTAAAAAGATGAAAATAGTATATATTGATCTACATTCAGTCTTTATAGTTCTCTGGATGCAAAGATATTTTCCATCCAAAGTTTATTGGGATCACAAAGTTATTGGATTACTGAACCACTGACAAGAACCAAGTCTATCATAGTTGATCATCACAATCTTGTTGCTGTGTACAAGCTAGTTCTTCTTGTTTCACTTGATATCAGTTCATGTAAATCTTTCCAGATCTAAAATCAGTCTGTTCATTTTTTTTAATGGAACAATATATTCCATTATTTTCAAATACCATAACTTATTCAGCCATTTCCCAATTGATGATCTATTCATTTTCCAATGCTTTGCTGCCACAATGAGCTGCTACAAACATTTTTGCATGTGTGGCTCCTTTTCTTTGGAGTACAGACCTAGTAATGGCACTGCTGAATCCTTTTGTATATACAGTTTTACAGCCCTTTGAGCATAGTTCCAGATTGCTCTCCAGAATAGTTGGATCAGTTCACAACTCCACCAATAATGTATTAGTGTCCCAATTTTCCAAGTAGGAAGAAATTTGAGGCAGGCAGATGCTCCAATAGGCTATAGGGATAGCCCTGTAGAAGGCAAAGGGATGCTACCATCAAAGAACCAAGTTGGATGGACAATTAAGTGGATCCAGAAATGACCAGTAGAAGAATTGGCTGGCTTACCTTTGCTTTTAAGTGACTCCCAATTTATACCTTTAACTTTAGATCCCTCAAACAACAGTATTGATATAAACTGTGATATTTAGGGGAAGGGTGGTCCTGAATTAGAAATCTCAAACCCCTCCTGACATAGGGGAAACTCCCAGATAGTAATCTCCTCCTGAAATCCAATTGAGATCGTGGCCTGGGGCATAATCACTACCCTTTATTGAATTGAAAATTAGTCCCTCAAATTTATCTGGAGTTTGGTGCCTAGATCCAGGCAACCAAAAAATCCAACTTGATCAAAAGTTGTACCCCAAACCTGTATTAAATTCCTTTTTGAAGAGCCGGATGAGTTATTTCTCAGTGTAATAAACCCATTTTTTTGGCCACAAACCTCACTCAATTAGAACTGCAGATTCTTTCACAAAGAAATATGACACCCACCTGGGGATCTTTCAATCCTCATTTCTCACACCTCAATAGTATTATGCCAATAGAAAGGCAATGTGATAGGAAGACAGTTGTTCTTAGAATCAGGAAGACCTGGGTTCAAATTTTGCCTTTATCTCTGGTTGAGTTACTCTAGACATGTCTATGATCCTAGGACCTTTAAGATATAAATTGTTTGGAAAGTTCTTCACCAGGAACCCCCTCCGCTGATAATCATAATTGCTTTAAAGGTTTACAAAGCCCTTCAGGTAACATCTCATTTTGATGAGGTTTAGCTCCCCTCAATTACCACTCAGGGAACCAAAAATAATGAGGTTTGGCGTGGGGCAGGGAGTTGTGTGAACCCCCTTCTGGTCGGCCCAGGTCCTTTGTAGATGAATTTACAAAACCGAAAAGTTAAACTGGCAAAAGAAGTTTATTATTAGAAGTGAGAAGTCAGCTTTGGCAGGCTGACTTCCTTAGCGGCAGGGTCCTGACAGAGAAGTAAAGATCTATTAGAGAAATCCTGACAGAGAGGTAGATAGGGTCCTGTTAGGGAAATAGGTGAGAGAGATAAAGAGGGAGTAACGCTGAAAAGAGAATGTCTTCTCAGTGGGCAGAGGGTCGTAGCTATGTCAAAGAGAGAGAGAGATTCCTTAACATGATTCCTGCTTTTGGCTTCTGCAAGGGATTGAGCTAAAGGAAGCTTGTTATATGGGCAGCTCTTGGTGGGGGCTGGGAGCAGTTTGAGCTAGAATCAGAAAAGAGAATCTTCGAGTTGAATGAGTCTCTCTGGGCTAATCTCCAACTCAATAGAGTTGGATAGAAATCTCCATCTCCAGCTCAGGATAAGTAGGAGTGGTCCTGGACTCAACTAGTCCCACCCAGATAACAGAACGAAACCACTTGATCTTGATTCCCTGGGGTGGGTCTCTCAGGGGAGAGCTTCTCTGAGGGAGTTTCCCAAGCTTTCCCCTCAAAGTCTGGGAGAATTTAACTGCTCCTGAAATTCCTTGTGTGGTTTTAAAAAAACTTTCAGTGATATTGTATGGCTATAAGATATGCAATGGTAATAATAAAAAAATTAAAGCTAAGCATCACTCTAATCAGTACATGGTAAAATGAATGGGCTGTTGACCTTCCTGGAAATATGAGGAATTAGGCAGAAGTTGTGGAAAGTATGTCATCAAAAGAAAATATAAATAGAAAAAAAAAAAAAAGGATAGATTGGTTATGAAGAAAAAGCCAGGAAAACTAATTAACTGCCCGTTTACTGCATTGGTGTCCACCACAAGGGCACTAGAAGAAGGTGCACCCTGTGGTGAATTTATGACAGGATTAGAAGAGCCTCACAATGGCCAGGCATGGGTGAGCTATACTCGGCATCATTGGAGGGAAAATTCATTATAAATGAAGTCAAAGATGCCTGGGAATTTGCCATTTAGATCTCCAGACTCCCATTCAGGGTATCTGTTTCCACTTTTCACATATATTTAAGTGATTTGATAAATATATTCACTCCAAGTTATGAGTGTGACTTACTATATTGCCTCTATATATTTGTATTTTAAGAATAAATGTCTAATTGTAGAATTTCAATAGGCAGAAAAACATTTTAGAAGATAAGAGGCCTTTTTAGGGCCCCTGAAATCATTCCAGGAAACAGCTTCCATCTCTATAGATTTATTAAGTTAACACAGGTGGAAACTTGTATTTTTTGGGGAAATGGAAATCAAAATGGGGGAGAAGCTGAATAAAAGGGCTTCCCAGGTTCCTAAGAAGAGAAATTGAGGGACTCATTCAAGTTCACATAGGTAGGAAATAGTAGAGCCAAGATTTGAACCCGCATCTTCTCCCTTCAAACTTTTTCCTATACATCCTGCTCAAACCTAAGGAGCCAAGAAAGAATGGTTAGCTGCTCTCTTCCCCTTTCTTCCCCAATTGTCTTTCTCTTCCAATGAAGATGCTTATATAACTCTCTAGGCTTGCTTTTCCAGAATCCTGAGTTCTTTTACCCTCGAATGTCACTCTTCTCCCTGAGACTTGGCTCTGTTCCCTTTTGGGTGACTCTATCTTAGAAGATGACTGAAGGGATGTTAATATCATTATCTTGAATTTACTCAGCACTCAGCTATATCTTGGAAGCCCTGGAATGAGGAAATGAGGATACAATTTTTTTCCAAGCTCATGTGTTTTTTACTTCTTACTTCCTCTACTTTCACAGCTTTTTGATTTTTCTGTAAAGGGGCAGATGGAAAAACAGGGAGGTGTAACTCCTAACACATAGGTATCTTGGGGATATTCTGGAGAGAGGAAGTGAATTGCCTTAGGTAAGGATATGGATAGTGACCAATAATTTATGGGATGAAGCAGGATGTCAGTCTACCCATCCCCTGACAACTACACACATAGGTTCTGCCTGATCCTAGATCAAAGAGGCAAACTACAGATTGTCTTCTCCAGTCCTTAAGGTTTGTGTTCCTGTCCATTTCCTAAACTAGGTACTAGGAGAATAGAGGAGAGAGGAAATCCCTTAGATTTGGGGATAACAATGGAGAACAACATAGTTAGGAGAGTTTTAGGAACCCACGGAATTGTCTCCCCCTTCCATTTCCCCACACCCTCGGCTAGGTGCTCATTATGTCTATGAGATTTTGCTTGTCTCTGTGTTAGCTCACAAGTTCAGTGGTTCTAAAATTAGCTATATAGAATGCTAGATCCTCCTATGAGGAAATAAGAATAGAAAAAGAAAATTCCCTTCCCCAGTTATCACACAGTGATACCACTAAGTGAGTGGCACAAAAGGAGTTCAGGTCTCCTGATTCCAAGAGTCTGGGAACATTTTAGAACATTAGGAGAATTAGGGGTTTTTCTGGTCCACTCCAGTTTTCCATCCTTTCTGCCTTTTCCCTTCCCTGCCCACTGCCCAACAACATACAGACTCAAATCAATATCCACATCTTTATTAAGATGCCCCGCAGGGCGAGGATCTGTGAGGCTAAGTCAAGTATTAGCCCCCCAACTCCATTGTTTGGGTGGGTGGATATCTGAGGAGAGAAGTTTTGATGTGTGAGGATCATTCCTGCATGGCATTGCTACCATCTGCTGTAGCAGGTGACATGATGAGGTGATCCTGGGCTTAGGAGGGTGATATTGGTCCCTAATGGGAGTTTCAGGAAATGACAAGCCTGGAAGAAAGGGAAAAGTAGTGGGAGACAGAGGGAGGAGGATGGTGTCCCCAATTCCTGATCCTAAGAGACAGGCCAATAAACATACCTTAAACCCGTTTTGTACCCCAAATCCATTTCTCCCACCAAATTCTTACTCCTTACCTCACTTTCTAGACCATACCTTCTCAAGAAACTCCTGGACATGGGAGGCTACTGAGAGGTTCCCAGGAAAAGAATCCTGCAACTTCAGGTGCATGATGGTCCTGGGCCCTAAGGGACCATGAGCATAGTTCATGATCTAGGTGTCTCGTCCCATAACCTTTGGTTTGCCTCAGTTTCCAGGTCCTGTTTTCCTCAGGGATCCAAATGTCCAACTTTTCAGCCCCTTTCAGAGACCACCCTCCAGTTCCTAAATGAAGCTAAGGCATCTGTTCCTCTCACTCCTTTTAGGACATCAGGGGTCCCTCCCTTCAGTTCTTTTTTCCCATTGGGGACCACCTCTCCACTCTTACCTGTCCCTTGTGGCTTGCTGGGCAGAATTAAAAGGAGGAAAAGAAGCATCCAGGTTTCCATCATGGCAAACTGATGACTGGAAGGAAGCATGTTCCAATTCTAAGTCAACCCTTTCTTCTCCTTTTCCCTCCTCTCTCCCCTATTCCTTATCCTACCTATGCCTGCCCTTCTATGCCCCAACTTTCCTCACATATCTAAACCTACATACTTCTGTTTGGAAAATGGAAGGGGGGAGGCTATTTAACTGGATTTTCTAGTTTTTCCTAGTAGAGCTATGATGGATTGTAAGGTGATCTCTGAAGGAGAGCAAAAAGGTAGGAGATTTGATGTTTAAGACTTGAGTATGAAAAGGAGGTTGGAAGGAAGTCAGATTTCATCAGTTGCAAGACAGTTGGATAGGACTGAGGACTAATTGAACAAGGGTGGGAATGGAAGTGTAGACACCAAGGAGAGGAAGGCTGAAGTGTTCTTGTGGGCTGTTCCTGGGCTCCACCCCAATCATAGCCTCTTGTTCCTTCTTAGGGATTATGTATTAACCTCAATTAATCCCATTATTCACAACACTAATGGTTTTAGGAATGTGAGCCCAAAAAGGAAGGGGTGGGGTAGACCAATTTCCTGAGGCTCTAATTTCCCTAGCCCTGGTGGCTCCTTGACTATAAGGAGAATTCACTTCTAAGTGTTCTAATACAAAACAGAAATCCATACATAGAGAGATGTACTTATTCAGCCTTGGGCATTCACTAAACATCTTCCTTTTGCTGCTCTCCCACCCCTGCTCAAGCCCCTTTTTACACTCAAACTTAGCATGTTCAACTCATTAGATAGACGTACCAGGCACTCATACTCTGATTTCTTAAGGATATGCACACATAAACAAACACATAAAGTGGTTTCTCCATCACCTTTCATCCTGTCTCCAAACATCTGGCTTCCAAAACCCAGAACAAAACAACAAAACAAAACCTATTTATACACCGGACAAGCAGGTAGCTATAGAAAGAGAAAAGAATACACCGTATAGACACAAATGACAAAAAAAAGTCAAAAAGAGGACAAAAAACACAGCAAGTATCATAAAGGCATAACCTAGAGACTATGAGTGATAGAACATCTGGAGAAGTCCCCCTCCTATATAATAACTAACATTTATAGAAGTGTCTATGTGCCAAGTCCTATGCTAAGTGCTTCAAACTTTACTTTTGCTCTATTTATTTGATCCACACAACAACCCTGGGATGCAGATGTTGTTATTATCCACACTTTACAGATGAGGAAACTGAGGCAAGCAGAGAAGTGATGTCCCCAGCATCACACAAATGCCAAACAAGTGTCTAAAACACTTTGAACTCAGATCTTCCTGACTTCCTTACTTTTTTCTTTTTTATTTGAAATTAAAGTTTATTATCAGTACAGTTAAAAATAACAATACACACTTGCACAAGAGGCTATTGTCCTGGAGGTTTTCTATTCCTCCCATTTGGAATGCCAAGAAGGAAACAATTACTTTCCAGTAAGATTTAAGCCCCCGTGCTCAGAGATGCTAGCTCCTCCTCCCTTTGCTGCCACCAGTCCTCATGTGATTTCTGAATTTCTTAAATTTCTTTATCTCTGATGGCCTAAAAGAGAACTGACAAATTTTTCTGCTCTCTGTTCCCTAGAGACAAGTTTCAAAAGGGTTAAGAAAAAAATAATGCTTATCATTTGTAAATTAACAGTCTTAATCTTTTATGTTCTTTTACTTGAAATTGCTTTCTCTCAACTATAAGTTCCTTGAAAGTAGGGATTGTTTCATTCTTTGTTTTTTTTAATCTCCATCACCTAGCATGGTGCCTGATACCATTACCTAATGGCCCCATTAGCTTTCTAGTTCAGGGTTTAAATCCCATGTCATCCATGACACTTTTAACCTTGCTGTACCTTAGTTTCCTCATCTGTAAAAATGAGGGAGTTGGAATAGACAGCCTTGGAGTTTCCTTCAGCTTTTAGATCCCGTTCCTAAATGAATATAAGTAGTCAGAAATTAAGCTAGAGAAACACCAAAGGGCATCTTACCAGATGATTCACCAAAAAGAAGACATCGTGTATAAGACATATAAAAGTTGCACCATAGATAGGGATTATCTGGAGTTGCGAACTCTGATTTCAAGTCCAGCCTCAGACACTAGCATTTCCTTGGCCATGACATTTAACCTTATCTGCCTCGGTTTCCTCATCTGTAAAATGAGCTGGAGAAGGAAATGGTGAAGCACTCCAGTATCTTTGCCAAGAAAATCTCAAAAGAGGTCACAGAGCCAGACATGACTGAGAAACAAGATGGAAACACATTAGAATGGAATAGGATAATTTGCCTCTCTCCGAA
Organism: Antechinus flavipes; assembly: GCF_016432865.1. Lineage (NCBI taxonomy): Eukaryota > Metazoa > Chordata > Mammalia > Dasyuromorphia > Dasyuridae > Antechinus > Antechinus flavipes. The sequence continues at coordinate 189,529,303 of NC_067401.1, forward strand.
AGGATGAAATTCCTTCTTTTCAGGATGGGATTCTGGGTATGTCAGGGCCTATACTCTCAGCTTAGGGCTCAGCTTTCACACACAGGCCGAATATCTCTGATCTTGTTTCTGTTTTCCCACCTCAGCATTATTCTTATTACACTAGCCCCTTGACCTACCTAGCTTTCTGAGCTCTGGCTACAGGAAGGAGAGATAAACCCTTAGTTTGGGCTGCTCTTCAAAGTCTTTCCTTAAAACCCATGATCTCTTCAGTATCAGGAGTTCACTTTATCAGGCCTTAATTCACTTGTCCTACTTCTCTCAGGGATTTAGATCGATAGTCAATCAATCAACTCACAAGCACGTATGCAATGCCTATTATGTGCTAGGTACTAGAGAGCTTATAGTCTATAGCAGTCTCCAACTGCTACTGTGTCCCGGAGTCATAGAGAACAGCATGTCTGGGTTACCCAGGGGAAATGGGTCTGGGAATGGACATTTGAATTCTGTGAGAACCTGGAGGGTCAGGAAAAGGGAAGTCTAGAAAACGCTTACTCACCCTCTTGCCCTACCTGTGTTTCCTAGGAACTTGCTGGGATAGTTTAATCTTGTGGGGACAGAATGGTGACATCTCCCTGGGAATGGAGATCCTAGTGTTGATGGAGTCCCTGGCACACCTGAATTCCCCTGGAATCCTTAATGAAACTCAAAACTTTATAAAGGGTCCAGATGGAGCCAGAGGTTGCCATCCAAGAGCTCTGAATTCAGCATCATGGAGGTTGCTTTTGCCTTGCTTGCTGGCTTGTTGGCCTTGTCTGGAAATGGTGAGTAGAGTGAGGGGCTTCATTTTCTGAGGAGAGGGCAATGGATTCCTGAGTCATGAGAAAGCACTGAATTCTTGTATTTTGTTCTTTCCAACAGCTCAACCAATTCAACCAAATACCGCTGGGACTATCTCCGGAGGTCTCCCTAGTGCCTCTGAAAGTCTCCCCAGTATATCTGGAGCTCTTCCCAGTATCTCTGGAGGTCTCCCTACTGCTTCTGGAAATCTCCCCAGTATCTCAGGAAATCTCCCCAGTATCTCTGGAGGTCTCCCTACTGCTTCTGGAAATCTCCCCAGTATCTCTGGAAATCTCCCCAGTATCTCTGGAGGTCTCCCTACTGCTTCTGGAAATCTCCCCAGTATCTCTGGAGGTCTCCCTACTGCTTCTGGAAATCTCCCCAGTATCTCTGGAGGTCTCCCTACTGCTTCTGGAAATCTCCCCAGTATTTCTGGAGGTCTCCCTACTGCTTCTGGAAATCTCCCCAGTATCTCTGGAAGTCTCCCCAGTATCTCTGGAGGTCTCCCTACTGCTTCTGGAAATCTCCCCAGTATCTCTGGAAGTCTCCCTACTGCTTCTGGAAATCTCCCCAGTATCTCTGGAAGTCTCCCCAGTATCTCTGGAGGTCTCCCTACTGCTTCTGGAAATCTCCCCAGTATCTCTGGAAGTCTCCCCAGTATCTCTGGAAGTCTCCCCACTGCCTCTGGAAGTCTCCCCAGTATCTCTGGAAGTCTCCCCAGCATCTCTGGAAGTCTCCCCACTGCCTCTGGAAGTCTCCCCAGCATCTCTGGAAGTCTCCCCAGTATCTCTGGAAGTCTCCCCAGTATCTCTGGAAGTCTCCCCACTGCCTCTGGAAATCTCCCCACTGCCTCTGGAAGTCTCCCCAGCATCTCTGGAAGTCTCCCCAGTATCTCTGGAAGTCTCCCCAGCATCTCTGGAAGTCTCCCCACTGCCTCTGGAAGTCTCCCCAGCATCTCTGGAAGTCTCCCCACTGCCTCTGGAAGTCTCCCCACTGCCTCTGGAACTCTTCCCAGTATCTCTGGAGGTATATTTACTGTCCCTGGACATCTCCCTGGCATCTCTGGAGGTATCCCTACTGTCTCTACAATCTCCCCACTGTCTCTGGAAGTCCCTCTAGTATCTCTGGAAGTCTCCCCAGTATCTTTGGAGATCTCCCCACTGCCTCTGGAAGTCTCCTCCATATCTCCCTAGATCTTCTTCCTGTCTCTAGAAGTCTCCCTAACATCTCTACTGTCTCTGGAAGTCTCCTCCATATTTCTGGAGGTCTCACTATGTCTCTGGAGTTCCTAACTCTCCCTGCGGGCTTTCCTGAAGGTATCTTCACTCTCTTTGGGAATTTCCCCACTATCTCTAGACATCTTCCGAGTCTTAACTATCTTTAGACCTGTTCCTCTATTAACTCTTATCCTTACTTTTCTAAGATCTGTCCTTTTTTTCTCAGGATCCTCTGGAACTACCACAACAACTTCTGCATCTGTTCCAGCAGTCTCTGGAAGTGCTTCTTCTACGACAGGTAGAACCATTGGTATCTCCTTAACGATCCTCATTCAATGACCCTCATCATCAGGGTCATTTTCGAAGAGGGTGGTGTTGGTACCCAATGATTACTTCTCTCTTAAGCTCTAAAACCATCTCTAACAGAATCCCCACCTGGGTTCTGTCCTAAAGTCAATCCCATGTCATCTGGTTGTATCTCTCTTCTCCCTTCCCCTCAAGCACTCAGTCAGGCTGGCTAGTCAGTTAGGGGCTGCCCACATTCCAAAATTGTTACTGTTTGTCTTGTGTGCTATCCCTCTTTTGGCTGTAAAAGTGTCAGATTTCTCTCCTGTCCTTTTCCATCTTCTTACCACACATATTATTGCTACCTTGAGGTAACCAGGGAGTCCAGTGGACATAGTGCTAGATTTTGAGTCAACAAAACCTGAGTTCAAGTCCTACCCCTGACACTTACTTAGGTCTGGGACTCTTTTCCACTTTTTGTTTGTGTCAATTTTCTCATCTGTAAAATGGGATATCCCCAAAGGGTCGTTGTGAGGATCAAATGAAATAATTTGATGCATCTAAAGTCCTAGGCATCATAATATAATCAAAACTGGAAGAAACTCAAGAGATAATAATTCAATTCAGGCCCTAGCTAAAAAGGTCTAGCATTAGCTAAAAGATGAGTTCCCATTAAGTCCGTTCCACTTTGGGGTAGCTCTAACTGCTGCATTGAAGTGAAATTTGCCTTCCTGTAATTTACAACTCTTGGTCCTAGTTCTCTTCTCTGCAGTCACACAGAACAAATCTAATCCATCATCCACTTGACAGCCTTAGAATACAGAACAGAGATCATGCCCTTCCCCTTAGTCTCCTCCCTCCCTCACCCTTGCCTTTATTTGTAATTGGGAGCGATGGGGAGATCTTTCTCTCTGATAGAGCAGGTGAGTGGAGAAGAGGATATTATCCTGGTCCTTCTTTTTGTCAAGGATCCTGGAGGAGATAGTAGTGGGAGAGTAGTCACTTCTGGCTCTTTTGGATAAAATTAACTTCAAAAACAGAAAGATAAGCCCTAGACTTCATTTGTAGTAGGTGCTCAATAAATATGGGTTGAACTTATTTGAAGAGAAAATAACCTACATAGAAGTACTTAGAGGGTAATGATAGATTATCATAAAAGTTTTAGAACTGAAAAGGATCTCTTCTTCATTTTATGGGTGAGAAAACTGAGGCTCAGAGATTGTCCAAGTGACAGAGTTAGGGTTAAGAACTCAAATCTCCTGCCTCCTGGGCAAATGCTCTTTCTGTGACACCACTGTTCAGAAATGGAGAGACACGTGGAAACAGAACATGAGAAATGGAAACAAAGAAAATTACAGAGATGCAAGATGTCTTGGAAATACTGGTGGTAGAAACACACTGAGTAAGGGATCCACAAGGAGACAATGTTCCATGAAATCAGACATAAATAAAGAGAGATATCAGAGACATATATACACAGATACACACATCCCAGAGATGAATATATGGCATTGAGGAAAGGATGTCCCTTAGAGCCTCTGATCTTTGGAGTAACCAATTACTTGTCTTTCCAATCCCCAGCCCAGAGCACCACCCTCAAACCCCAGAGGAATCCTTTCCCAGAATGGGCCATTGTCCTGATCACTCTAGTAGCTGTGGGAGTTGTCATCCTTTTGTTATTTGTCTTTTGCAAGGTGAGAGCCAAGTGGGCCAGATACTTGATCACTAAGGGGAGGAGGGAGGAGGGAGATGAAAGCTAAGGGCTCAGTTGTGGGCTGAATGTCTGAATCCCATAGGGAAAAGGAGAGAGGGAAGAACTAGATGATGGACAATTAGATCTCGGAAGAAAATGACCCTTGGGGGACAATTTGGGATTTGGAGACCAGATTCTGGATTGTTGAAAGGACTACAAATTCCACAAAGATAGCTGGAGGCTGTCAGGGAGAGGGCCAGACTCCTGGGTTAACCCTTTATACTCCCTCCTTTTTCAGTTTTGTCTTCACCTCCGTCAGGATGTAGACCTTGTGTCATACTGCCGCAATCCAGGGAGAGCAGACCAGTGCTACAACACTAAATAGGAGTGTTGGTACCAGGACCTTCGAATCCGTTGCCCTGAGACTTGAGAGATAACCTGAATTCCCCACCATTTGTCTCTGCCCAAAACCTCCCCATGTTTTTATTCCTTCAAGGAGAACCATTGTGGACCCTACAATGTTCACTTCATTGGTGACCATTAGGTGTCTGGACATGTCTCTGGCTCTTTGAGGGAAGAGTTGAGCTCGATTGGCCCTGGCTTTACATTCCTTCAGATTCCTGTTTCTTTTTAATCCAAGAGCATGAGAACCTCCTCAACTACTCTTACCTTGCCCACTAATAAACAATTTTACTTCCATCCAGTTTCTGGAGTAAGAGAAAGCTTCCTCCCTCAAAGACCCAGTCACTTAGCATCGTGTCACTCAGAGTCTTGGGGCATAAACCACCGTTTCACAATTCACTCACTAGGGAATCCTCTTTGGCTGGTCTCAGCCTGCCCTCTTCTGCTCCACCTTTCCCTTCTTTCCTTTTGCAGGCTGGTAATAAATTCTCTACTGAAATGACTGATTAGACCACTTTAGGTGGGAAGGGAGGGAAGAGGTTGGCTGAGATTGGCTGAGAACCTGGAGAAACTATAGATCAGCAGAGATCAACCTCTCTTCCCTACTCTAGACTTGCTTGTGGAACGCTTTCAGCTCCATTAAATAAAGCATAAATTTTGAAAGTTTTCTTCTATCGTATTTCTATCCTACCTGAGTTCAACCCTAGCTCCCCTCAAGAGCAGCCTTTTTTTTTTTTTTTTTTTTTTTAATCCACCTTATTCCTATGTAATAAAAGGGTTGTGTGCTTCAAGGGATCCTTGAAAGCAATGGAAGTCTATGTGAGTAGGTTTTCAGAACTACCAGCCTAATATTCGGGAAAAAAAATTAAAAGGAAAAAAAGAAAGAAAGAGAAATCAATAGAAGGCCAGATAGGACAGAGTCATCAGCTAGGTGACCACTCATTTATTCATTCAACAAATATTTATTAAGCTCTAGGCAAAGAATCAGAAGCCTAGGTCCCTAGAGAGAATGGGTGCTGAGGTGAGTAAACTAGATACCTGAATTCAGGGCTTGTAGGGCTGAGATTAAGTCCACGTTTCCACCACAGTTTCCCTGTCTCCCAAGAGCTGGCTGGAGACAGGATGTTTGGGTTCTGGGTGAATGTAGTCCTGACCTGCCTCTTAAGAGTCTCATTAATCTCTTGTTAGTCATTCTAATGAGTTGTTCACCCTCTCACCCTCTTCCCACCCAATCTTGCCCTACCCAGACTTAGAGGCTGGTCACAAGAAGAAAAATCAATGTGCCCAGCTCCTAAGACCTATATACAACTTTTCTATTCTTTACTTCCATCACTTTGTTGAATTTGGGAAGAGGGACCCCAAAAGTTTGGTGTCATGAAGTGTCTCAAAAGAATTAGTAGGCTTGAACCCATCTCCTAGTCAAGGGGCAAAGTTTTGTTGCAATAGTAATTAAAACACCACTACAAAAAGCCACCTGGAATTCTAAGGGGAATCTCAGCAAAGAAACAGAAGCAATGAGATACTGTTAAAAATTATACTCTGGACACTGAAAATCAGATATCAAGGAAAATTTATTAAATCTTAAGGAATCATCTTAATGTTTCTGGCCAGAAGTGGGCTCCATTTCTCTTGAGGAAAAGGAAGCATCGAATACAAAAATGGGGGAACCTTCATACCTGCTCCTTTCCTTCCTTGCTTTATACACAGCTCCTTTCAGAGAAGGGATTGGTTGGTCCTATCCAGGTTACAGTCTTTCTGATACACCCACTACATATTTCCTCTTAATATGTATAAAACATGTCCCTCCCTCCCTTATTATACATCTCATGTTCAAAAATGGTGGAAAACTCCTCCTCTGGGGTGTGTTATATAATATTCAATTAGACTATTAAGCAGGCCACTGTAGTGATTTGGTCAAGTCAGATCATTAATCCCAACTAGTTTGGGCTGGATAGGCTATTTAGTTTGTGGTTTTCTGAAAACTACAAGCCTCTTTCTGATTGGCTGAATCCACCTGTGTTTTCTTAGCCCCTCCAATTTTTGGTTTGCTCAAAGTTTCTATTGATCACTTAATTGTTTTGTGAATCCTAGTCTTCCTTAACTTCTCACATTCTGAAAACCTCTTGGTCAGTGGTACTCACTATCTCAATCCCACACTATCCTCAAAGCTTGCAACACTGTGGAAACACAACTTTTCAGCATTTTTCACAATTTCCCCATTTCCTTTTTAATAAGGATTTGGTTTTCACATCTTTTCTTTTGCCCCTTCTTCAAACCTTTTAACGTCGTCTTACATTCCTCATCTATATTTTAATCTTCCTCAAAAGTAATTATTCTATTTTAACATTTCTCTTTAAAGAAAAATTTGTACAATAAACTTGGCTACAAACAAGAAGATAAAACAATAATTATATACATGGTTCTGAGTAGACCCTCATCTTGAACCCATCATCCCCCTTTTTTCTGTCCTTTGGGGTGATGGAATTCTGGGGACAAGGGATGGAGATCTCAGTCTTCCGCAGGAATAATAACTATTTCAAGCTGGAAAGGGGCATAGAGTTGACTCATTTTATAGAGTAAACCTTTAAGGACCTTATTTCATATAGATTTATGCATCTATCAAAACAGAGTAGGCCAAATATTCATTTACTTACTTTAGGATATAATGACCATATTTTTCAGATTGAAAACTCAAGATCTTACTTATCTATTGATCACTTATTCTGATTAAAGAAGCTTGCCAGAAAAGGAAAAATTAATAATTTGGACATAATTAATAATCAAAAACTGGTCCTTTAGGCCTCCTTCTGAGAGCACATACATGATAGGATAAAGCATCCTTAGCTCAGTTTTATGTTGACACACACTTATGCAGTAACAATTCCACCTTATAGCCACTTAGGAATAATCAGGTGAGTTTTTATTGAAAGGATCTTCCCTGGGAAACTGAGTCAGAAAGATCCCACTTAAGCAGAGGCCAAGGTTATCTTTCCAACTTTTGCCTAGATATTAACCTCCATCTGTAAGAGCAGTTCAAGATCACATTCCTCTGAGTAGATAGTGGCACATTTCTCTCATGTGGTAGATTACTGACTTTTTTTTTAATTTAAATTTTATTTTATTTAATAATAACTTTGTATTGACAGAATCCATGCCAGGGTAATTTTTTACAACATTATCCCTTGCACTCGCTTATGTTTCGTTTTTTCCCCCTCCCTCCCTCCACGCCCCACCAAGATGGCAAGCAGTCCTATATATGTTAAATATGTTGCAGTATAGTGGATTACTGACTTAATGAGGTTGTTAGACAATCATATCTGAATTCAAAACTCTAAATAATTTCAGGTACAGTCCCAAGAGATTTTATCAATCAAAGGTTCAGGTGAATTTAGTTCTCAAGGATAATATATCCCAAGTAAGTATTGACTACAATCCGACATTAAAACAGTAAGAGATTTCTTCTAGAAACTTCTTAAGTTTACTTGTATAGGATTTTTAGGAACTACCCTCCCACACCCCCGCCTCCCGCCCAGTTATAATTTGTTTGGTTTCTCCATTTTCTACAATTCTTCTGGTTCAGAAGAAACAGGTCCCTTAACTTTGATGTAATGAGTCCAACCTTATTCAGGAGTTCTTCCTTTTCTTTTTTTTTTTTTTTTTAATAGCTTTTAATTTACAAGTTATATGCATGGGTAATTTTATAACATTGACAGTTGCAAAATTCCAATTTTTTCCCTCCTTCCCCTCATTCCCTCCCCCAGATGGCAGATTGACCAATACATGTTAAATATGTTAAAGTATAAATTAAATACCATATAAGTATACGTGTCCAAACAGTTATTTTGCTGTACAAAAAGAATCGGAGTTTGAAATATTGTACAATTAGCCTGTGAAGGAAATAAAAAATGCAGGCAGGCAAAAATATAGGGATTGGGAATTCAATGTAATGGTTCTTAGTCATCTCCCAGAGTTCTTTTGCTGGGTGTAGCTGGTTCAGTTCATTCCTGCTCCACTGGAACTGATTTGGTTCATCTCATTGCTGAAGAGGGCTACATTCATCAGAATTGATCATCATATAATATTGTTGTTGAAGTATATAATGATCTCCTGGTCCTGTTCATTTCACTCAGCATCAGTTCATGTAAGTCACTCCAGGCCTTTCTGAAATCATCCTGCTGATCGTTTCTTACCGAACAATAATATTCCATAATATTCATATACCGCATTTTATTCAGCCATTCTCCAATTGATGGGCATCCACTCAGTTTCCAGTTTCTGGCCACTACAAAGAGGGCTGCCACAAACATTTTTGTACATGTGGGTCCCTTTCCCTCCTTTAAGATCTCTTTGGGGTATAAGCTGGGTCAAAGGGTACGCACAGTTTGATAACTTTTTGAGCATAGTTTCAAATTGCTCTCCAGAATGGCTGGATGTATTCACAATTCCACCAACAATATTCAGCAGTTCTTACAGCAGTCTCAGTGGTTAGCAAAATCTGGAATGGTCCATCCCAATTAGGAAGCAACCTCTCTCCTTTCTAAGATATCTTCAGTACCCAGTCACCTGGTTTAAATGGATGTACAGTGAATTCAAGAGGTGGAGTCTGAGCAAGGAGTCCTTTTAATCGAAGTTTAATAACAAATAGGTACTGCCAATATAAAATCTTTTGGAAACCTATCGTTTCTCTGAAAGGATCTCTCCTTCCCACCCTGGGTAAGGCATTTCGTCCAACATTTCAAAGGACAGTAATCCAATATCCCACCTAGGAGCTGTTCTGACTCTGAGAAGCACTAATGGCAAACATTTCAATGCTTAGTTTTATGATCTATTTCAAAATTTGATTCATTTGATATACTCTTCCTGAGAAAGGTGGATGCCAAGGGGTATGGAATTCTCATTTAATTCCTAAACACATCATGACATTCTGTAATACCCTACCAGTAAATTGGGTTCCATTGTCTGAGTCAATCCTTTTCACTAATCCAAACCAAGGAATGATCTTTTCAAGGAGGATTTTGCTGACCCCAGCTGCCATAGCTGAGCTCAGAGGATAGTCTTCTACCCATCCAGTTAAGTACTTTATAATTATCAGTAAATGTTTAAGTTTCCCAATTAGTGGCACTTTAGTGAAATCTATCTGAGTACTTTGGAAAGGTCTTAGTGAGATTTCTCTTCCCCCTTTATTTGTTTCCTCAGGACCTTTTTGTTAACCTTCTGGCACATCACACATCTTTCTGTGAATTATTTTGCCACTGTATAAATCCTAATATACCCAAACTGTTTAAGAATTATATCACACAGTGCCTAGGTTCCCCAATGATTCCCCCTATGGAGAATTCCCATCAGTTCTCTTGTTATCCCTTTATTTAATATTTTTCTCTCATTTGGGAGTACCCACCATCCTTTCTCATCTTACTATTTATGAGACTCCATTCCTTCCAAATTTAACATGGGGTTTTCTCTGTCACTTAGCCCAGCTTGCCTTGTTTACTGACCAATCTTTCCCATTTATGATTGCATAACTGATGCGTTGCTAGTGGTATTGGAGAGGTGTGAGAATTGAGGTGGGGAATACCCTCTGGTGGGAGCAGGTCCAATGCAAAAGAATTCACAATCCCAAAAAGTTTGAATGGCAGAAAAGGAAAGTTTATTGTTCACTAAGAAGGAGCTCTCTTAGCCTACAAATTCCTAATGAGGAATTTGGCCAAAGTGTGTTTAATAGACCCCTGGCTATATGGGCAAAATGTTGGCCTGGGGCTGGGAGCTGTCTGGACTAATCAATAAAGGACCATCAGACAGAGATCTCCAATTGAATCGAAGGCTTTTCCCAGAGTCTGGGAACCCCCTGAAGGCAATCCAGGCCACCCGCAAAAGATCTCATTTCCAATGGGGGATATTTGACCAAGATCTCCAATTGAATGAAGCCACTTAACTTGGGAAGGGCTTGTCTGGAAAGATATGCTTTTCCCAGGGGAGAGCCCAAGACCTCAAATCTCCCTTCTTTTACAGATTAAAGGGGACACAGTTTCAGAGTTCACCCCTGTCATAACCTTTCCTTCTCTTTCCTTCAACCATTCCTGAAGATCCATCTGTAAATAATCATTCTCCTCTTTCAAAAGGAATATCATTCAAATCTGATTTAACTTGGGTTTGGAAGTCTATTACATTCAGACAACTATGTTTAGGTTCTGCCTGATTTGATTACAGGTCTCCGTGCTTAAAACCAAGTCATCTTTTTCCAGCAATAATGATTCATATTTTAAAATTTTTGAATCAGTCAATGACCTACCCTTTGGTTTAGGATGGTCCTAACTTGATGTGGGGTACTTACTATCAATGCTCCCCCAAAAGTCAATTTTTGACTTTCTGCTACCAACAAGGCAGTTGCAGCTACTGCTTGCAGACATTCAGGCCATCCCCTCCAAGAGAGGATCATGTTCTTCCCGATAAGAAGGCAACTGGTTGCCTTTCTCTAGCCCACAACTCCTGAGTTAAAACCCTCAAGGCAGTTCCTTTATCTACAATAACAAACAAGATGTTGGGGCACTAGCACAAACTCCCAAAGAATACAGGCCAGTGAGGGACACCGGCCTAGCTAAGAGATTTCACAACCTTCTCCTCTCATATGACATCACCTTCTGATGTCTGGTTCTTTGTTCTCTCCCTATGAGCTATAAGTTTGACATAAAGGCCCTTTCTTTCTGTTTCTGTTTTTCTTCATCTCAAACTTCAACCTCCATCTTCTCAGAAACCCAAGTTCACACTTTATTTCCCTCAGGTAGCCCTTTCCTTCTTCCTGGGAGAAACCATGATGACATCACCACCTGGGGAAAATAATGGGAACAGGTGACATCCTGAGGGATCCTGGGACTTTGGTGTAGAGTACAGTGAGAAAAGAAAGGGAAAATTGAGTTTTGAGAGTAAGGAGATCTGAAGAGAGTCAGACTCTATGTCTTTCTGCATGTTTCTTTCTACATGTTCCTGGATTTTATTTCCTCTTTCTTCATGTCACTGTCTTAAAAAATGTTTCATTGATTTTTAAAATATCATTATTACCTCCATTAGGCCCTGTCCCCCTACCTTTAGAGCTCTTCCTTATAACAAAATGAGCAAGAAGAATCAAATTATTGACTAGATTTAACAGGCTATTCATTTCATACCTGAGTTTACTACTTCTCTGCCAAGATAAGGAGTCATGCTTTCTGTTAGTCTTCTGAAATTAAGATAAGAGTCTCCCTTTCCCATTTTTGTGACTCTTGTTGATTGCTTCCTTACTTCTGCTGACTCTGCCCTGCATTAGTTTAATTGAGTCTTGTCAAGTTTCCTGGAATTCTCTATATTCATTTCTTCATTTCTTACAGTTTTGCTGTGGAATCATTTCAGTCATATCCAATCATGACCCCATTTGGGTTTCCTTGGCAAAGATAGTGAAGTGGTTTGCCAGTTCCTTCTCTAGCGTATTTATAGATGAGGAAACTGAGGTAAACAGGGTTAAACGACTTGCCCAGCTCCACACAGCTGGTAGGTATCTGAGGTCACCTTTGAACTCTGGTCTTCCTGACTCCAAGATGAGTGCTCAATACACTATGCCACCTGGCTGCCTAAAATGTCATGGCCTCTATGCATTTCTTCATTCATTGTTCCATGGTGTTAATTTACCTCAATTTGTTCAGCCATTCTCCAGTGGTACTCACTTTATTTCCAGGTTTTTGCTACCAAAAATTCTCTCTTTTTAAGTAATGATTTTATTATTATTATCTTTTCTTCTTAGAGGCAGTATGGCTTAGAGATACAGAGATGACCTTAAAGTCAGGAAGACTTGGATTTAAATCCCATCCCTGACACATACCTCTGGGTGATCTTGGGATAACATCTCACTATTCTAGGCAGCTCTTTAAAACTATCATGGAAGACAAGTACTTCAATGTATTGATAGAGGGGATTTCCTCACCTTAGACTTTCTCATATCAGTGAAATCACAGCTCTAATCTCTATCCCAATCACTTACCTACATTTCCTAATGAGTCCCTTCAGAGCCACCTTCTATTACCAAAAATTTAAAAAACTAAAACCAAAACCAAAATAGAGTTTAGCTAAATTAACCAATGATGAAAAAGTCTTACTTTATTACAGCCCATAGTCCCTGGCTTCTGCAAAGAAGGGTGCCTTCTCATAGGGCTTCGTAGGGGTCCAATTTGGTTATTAGAGTTTTAGAACATTCAGTTTCCATTGTTTCCATTGTTTTGTTGTTGCAGAAGTTCAAAAGTTACTATTACCAAAAAATATTCCTCCTCTTCACGAACTCCTCCCTCCCTCCTCCCCCTCACCCCCTTATCTCCTGCGTCCCCACTGGTACACAGAGACATTTCCTTCTGTTTTTGACCTCTTATGCCCAGAGCCTGGTAGCACCAACATGTAGGGACTACTTTCTCCCCTAAATATCTTATCTCTATAACTTTCATCAGGCACAGCCATTCCTTAATGCTCCTCTTCCAGAATTAAGATCCCTTAGGTACTTCTGAGGGGAGGGCTGGAATCTCAGGGGAATGGCCACTCTCTTTCCCAGCATGGTTGTACCAGACATGTCCATCGGTCTTCTGCAGCAGCTCCTTCCAACTGAACTGATCCCAAGTGCAGCTGTGGTTAGTTGCATCTCTAAATGGTCCTGCTGATGAAGTGCAAGAATTGAGGGTAAGAGACCCCTCTGGTCGATGTTGCAGATCCCTTTCGCAAGAATTCACAAACCCGAAGGCTGTGTGGCAAAAGGGGATTTATTTACACTAAGAAGAAAGTTTTCTTAATGGGCAAAGAATCCTGGCAGGATAGTTTTGCTTAGAAGACAGATTTCTTAGTGGGCAAGGTCCTGTCAGGACTATTGCAAAGGTGGGTTGACACTGAGAAGAAAATCTCTTCACCAGTGGGCAAAATCCTGTTAGGACTTCTGCAAAGATGTCTGGGCATACAATGATAGATATATTGGGGCTGCTTTGATCTTTGGCTGGAGCCTAGGGGAGGAAGAGGAGCAACTCTAGATGACTCTGAGAGACTGATTTTCAATTCAATTTAAAATTGAATGAGATTAAGTATGGACAGAAGGGTATGCCCTTTCTAGAGGAGGGTTTGAGACCCCGAATCACCCTTCTTCCATAGATTAAAAGGGACACAGTTTCAGAGTCCCCCCCCAAAGGTTAAAGGGGACACAATTTACATCACTGTCACTGGATAGTGTTCAAGTTAGGTTATTTTCTTTTAATTGTCTCTGTCACCAAGTATCAGTTTGTGACTGTTTCTATATTTTTGATCTGTTTCTGAATGTCTTTCCTCGAAATGTCTCTGACTTTAAATATTTTGGATTGTCTCTTTCTAAATGCCTGTACAAAGGTGATTTCCTCACTTTTCTCTATAAGCTTCCACTCCTAGCACTGATACATCTGAGCAACTCCACCCAGGACAGAAATAAAGACCATGTGTGAACAAAGGGTGTGGAGCAGTTCTAAGTGGGAATAGAGTGGGGGGAAGTAGGTGAACACGGTCATTGGAAAAGAATTAGAATATTAAACTCTATTCAGAAACTAGACATTCTGTTTCTCCATTTTGTTCTCTCTTACTGCTCAGTTCTCCTAACTCTCCCTCCTACCCAACTCATGGCACCCCCCAAGGCCAGGCTCTGTCCCTGCAGACATCACTAGGGATCTAGATTTCTTCTGGTTGCATGATGTAACTGCAGGTGTGGTTTCCTCTTATCACTTGCCCTCTCCCTCTCTGTGCTCCCTCTTGGAGGTGGAGCAGGAGCGTTTGTTTAAGATTCTAGGCCTGAAAGAGACCTTATATAAAGAGCAGAATTCTTGGCCCTAGGGACCCAAATATTAACTTGAGGTCCACATGGTCCAGATGGCCCACCAACTCTTCCTTGCCTTCAGCTGCCTCCTCCTCCTTCTGGCTTCTTGGATCGTAGGTAAGGAATTCTAAGATGATGCAGGGATGGTCCCTGAGGGTTATGTACATCATTAAGAAAACACCCTTAGTTTAACTGCTCCCTGGGACTCAGTACTTTCTCTACTTCCTCACAGTCCTTTTCATTCAGGAGACCTAGACAACCAACTTCTAATCCATCTTTTTTCCTCTCTTCCCCTCAAATTTCTATTCTCCCTATGGACCCAGATATTTAGCCTTCCATACTTACTGAGGGCAGAAAATTAGTCTTGCAAATCATGTTAATCCCAGTTCAGAAACCAGTTTGCTATATTATTCTAGTGATGTTAATCTCTATGAGTGATTGCAATGCTCAAATGAGATAATGGGGATGAAAAAGTTTTGGAAAGAAGGAAATCCTCTGTGAATGTCAAGTATCATTTCAATTTATTTGGGAAGGAAGAGATGCATAGCATAGATCAGTGGAAGATGTCTTCCACCATGGAGATACAAAGAAGGAATTGTGGGGAAGAGGAAGAGTAGGAAGACCAGGACTGTATATGGAATTTCAGTTCCAACAAGCTCCAACAGGTCATAAGTGTCTGAGGTGGGATGCAAACCCCACATCTTTCTGACCTTAAGACCTAGGTCTTTCTAATTTGAAGATCATAGAACCCAGCTTTAACACTGGGCAAATCACTCAATATGCCTCAGATTCTTCATATAAACCATGGGAATAATTATATTTTTCCAGGCTGACCTTACATAAAATGAATCTAGTCAAAATAATTTTCCTATAGTATCATTAAAACTTGACAAACAAGTCTGTTAGAATCTTACTGTTGCCCCTTTACATTATTCATCTAGAACTTAGTGTCCCCTTATAATGTTGCCTTATCAAAGTTATTTTTAAAGAAATATTAATTTAATTTAATTTATTGCATTGTAGAATCATAATATTTATATTTGGAAGTGATCATAATATATTGTCTAGCTGTGGCATTTTATTGATTCAGAACAGGTAGTGAACATTCGAAATTTAAATGTATGTTGCTATCCACAACAGTGTTATATAATCTTGTTAGATGCTTAAATGATCACTAGCCTCTGAAGGGTACCAATGGAGACATTTCTTCTCTGATCAGGAATAGGCACTAATCCATCTTTTAATTAGAATAATCTCTGGGATTATTATTAGTGTTTTTAAAAGGGACTTAATGGATATTAATAGCTGCAAGTGAATATTAATAACTACAAATTACAAATTAATATTTACAAATGAATATTAATAGCTAAAATACAAATTAACAGCTACAAAATACACAGACTTTTCTATCTCAAAAAATTTTTTAATCATAAAAACCTGCATGTACTAGCATTAAGAGCATCCTTGAAGGTTTAAGAAACAAATGCTATATCACAAAAAAACATTCTATAGAAGACCATGTTATTGAAGTCATATAAGTAACTGAATACAAGAATACTCCCAGACTCATTCTTTTTGGTTATAGTAAAAAAAAAAAAGTATTTGATTAAATAAGATATATACTATGAATATGCTGAAATCATTCAAGATCCTTTGAGAAAGGTAGCAAATGAGACAATACTTTTTAATAACCCTTTGATCATTAATAATAACAATTAATAAAAATTATGGAGGGAGCAAATAGAGTTATACTTGATTTGGAGGTATGCAAATAGTGTTTGCTGCTATTATGAAGGGTTAAGGCATGATCCAAAAAGAAAAGGGAAGAGGTTGGAATCCTTGAGAAATTCCTTTTTGCTGTTGACAATAGTTTATTTATCTCAGTCCTTGCAGAGCCCCTTCAATAAGATCCATAACTAATCAAAAGAGTTTTATCTAATTGTACACAAAACTATATGGATAAAGAATTTTCCAAAAAGATTCTGTGTAGTTGGATGGTCAGGCCATAGAACTGATTCAACATTATTATTGTTGACTTATTCTTCTTCTAAAAAGATATTCTTCTGACTGCAAAAAATCTTCTTGGAAATTCTTTAACTGTGTGTGTGTGTGTGTGTGTTTGTGTTTGTGTATGAGAAACAATGTGTATGGGCAACAAACTGGATCTGAAACAAGATGAGAACTTTAGAAATTTATGCATTTCTTTTAATGGCTCTGAGTGCCTTTCCAAGACAAACCGTCCATCTTTAAAAAAAAAAATAATAATAATATTCTTTTAGTGATCCTGTATGGTTTCAATTATTGGATTACTAAAACCTCCAGGGAATTAAAGTGGAGGGCCACCAAAAGAATAATAGAGAGCATATGGTGGAAAGGAGTAAGTTGCAACACAACCAAGAATTGTGGTGCGAAAGATATGTAAAAAAATGTCATCAGAGGAGCAGCTGGGTGGCACAGTGGATAGAGCACCAGCCCTGAAGTCAGGAGGACCAGAATTCAAATCTGGCCTCAGACACTTAACACTTCTAGCTCTGTGACCCCAGGCAAGTCACTTAACTCCAATTGCCTCAGTGAGAGAGAGAGATAGGGGTGGGGTAGGAAAAAGAGCATTTATTAAGAACCTATTATGTACCAGGCACTTTACAAATATTATCTCTTTTGATCTTCACAACAATCCTGGGACGTAGATATTACTCATTTTACAGTTGAGGAAACCGAGGCAGATTGAGGTTTAAGGGACTTATCCAGGATCACATTGCTAGAAAGTGTCTGAGCCTAGATTTGAACTCAGGTAATGGATGGATTATGATTTGTCATCAATGAGATCATAAATCCATCAAAGTATAATATATGAGAAGAAGGATGTCATTTTCTGATTCAGTTTCTCTGTTTATGTAGCTCACTTTTCTTCTTTTACTTTCTAACAGACAGGGAATTTTAGCAACATTCTTCCATATTAGTGAATTTCTCTTAGGAAGGCTAAGAATAAGAAACCTGTATCGAGAATGAGTAATGTTTGTTGTAGATAGGCAGTGTGGTATGATGAAAAGAACACCAAAATTAGAACTGAGAGTCTTAAAATGTGTAAGTCCCCATTTCCTCATCTACTTCACAGAGCTATGATGGGGACCAAAACAGATAATATCTGTAAATTATTTTGTACATACCTTTAGTTATCTCAAATTAATGCCATCTATTATATATATATTCAAAAGCTTGTTAATTAATATCTATTTCTCCTCCATCTTCTCTCTTCCTGACACACATATATACATATACACACACACACACACACACACACACACACTCTCAGGTGAACAGTGCAAGAGAGGATAGGGTAGAGAATCAAAATTTATTAATCAGGATCTATGGTGAAGTCTGTGTGTGGCCCATTTGTGGATTGTAGCTCCAACATCATTATGGTGGTTTGGGGATAGGGAAGAGAGGAATATTCTCCTAATGGACTAGGAATAGTGGGAAGCAGGAAAGAATATTGATAAGAAATGAAGTGAAATGGAGGCTATGAAACTTTATGATTGGGTTGTTCAGGGAACAGAGAATAGACTGGGATTAAGAAAAGAGAAATTCCAGGACTGAAGGCATAGATGCTGGAATCCTTTTGGGAAATAAGAACGAAGGTAAGAGGTGAGAAGAGCAAAAGGCCTGGATGGCCCTGGATGCTTTGATCCCTAAAGGAAGTAAATGAAGAGTGTGAGGTGAAATTTAGGGATTTGGATGCAGGGATTTTGAAGGGAAATGAAAATTGAAGTGAGGTCAGAAATGAAGTGAAGTCATGTAGAGAACTGGATAGACAAAAAGGGAGTTTAGAGCTGGTAGGGATGGAGTAGTGAGGGTTCTGGGTAGAACAAGGTCTGTTGTACTGAATGCCTGGGAACTCCAGAGAACTGAGATAAGAATTGTTGATTTGAAAAGTACATAAAAATAGGGGATAAAGAGCCTACTTTACAATCAGGGTGACTTAGATTCAAATCCTATTTTAGATACAAATTGGCTGTGTGAATTTTTGGCAAATCATTTAATCTCTCAGTGATCCCAAATAGTTACTTGAGGCTAAAAATCGTAATTTTTCCTAATTTGGAATCTCCCTAGATTGAAAAAATCAAAGAAAAAAGAGAGAAAGAACAAGGAAAAGAAAAAGAGAATGGGAAAAAAGAAAAGAGGAAAGGAAAAAAGAAAAGGGAAGAAAGAAGGAAGAAGAAAAGAGAGGGTAGGAGGAGGAAGGAAGAAAAGAGGGAGGAAAGGAAGGAAGGAAGAAGAAAACAAAAAAAGAGAGGGAAGGGGGAGGAAGGAAGGAAAAGGGAGGAAAGGAAGGAAGAAAGAAAAAGAAATAAAATAAAGTACATAAAAACAATAGAAATTCTATTGATTAAGCCTGACTCTGACAGAGGCACCAAAAGATGATTTATAGATTTGGGATTTGACTGTTGCAATGTTAACCTTTTTAAACAAGTAAATGAGGTAAATGGAAAACTCAAAAATCTAAGTGATATTGGTGATTCATAATTAGTTTACATTCTACAAACATATATCCCATATCTAACTGGCGCCTAGAATACTAACTTTCCTCTATCCTTTTATAGGCTTAATCTTCCAGTTCCTTCCTCAATCCTCCTCCACCTCCAGTCATCACATTGACATTTATCCTTGAGAACTGGTTGAACTATATTCTACCTTTGTTTCATCAGAGATGATTCCCACATTTGTTGGGAGCTGTGATTTCCTTGTGTAAAGAATTCTGAGGAATTCTTTCAGCCGGTGCTAGTCTGTTCTGCAATTTAGGGATTTGGAGATTGCCTGGGTGTATTGTTAAATTAAGCACTTTTGAAGTAAATTACTTTTTTAGAATCACCTTTTCATCACCATTATCATCATAACTAGCATCAAATATAGTCCGTTAAGGCTTACAAAATGTTTTACGAATGTTCTCTCATTTGATTCTTACAACAATCTTATGAAGCAGATGCTATTATCAACTCATTTTATAGATGAAGAAATTGAGTCAGGGAGGGGCTAAATGACTTGCCCAGGGTTACACAGCTAGGAAGTGCCTAATCTATTGAATCACCTGGTTGACACCACATGTAGCTGAGGCAGGACTTGAATCTAGGTTGTTTTGTCTCTGAGGCTGACTCTATCATGTTGTCTTTTACATAGGAAGCATTTGATAAATACTTATTAATCAAATTCTCATGCCATTATCCTAGTAAATACTGTTCATATCATTCATATTTCACAATTTGACTCCTGGGGAAATTAAATTACCGTTAATGGCAAATCTTATGAAGAGGATAGAAGGTCACCTCTCTTAACAATCAATGAATCAATAAATCTACAAGCATTTATTAAGCAGCTACTATATGCCATGTACTGCACTTGAATTGGATAAACAAGGAAAGGAACATGATATTGTGTGATAGATACGTATATAGAAAAGAGTCATTAGCTATTTTGAGAGGGGAAGGAAACTGGGGTGAGGTGGGAATCAGAAAAGGCTTCAGGCAGAAAAATAAGACCTAGCCTAAGCTAAGTGATTTAGTTACTTGTGCCTGGAGGTGGCAGGGCTAGGGGCTAGACCATATAATTTCTTGATGTTTATTTCTAGTTAAAAGATTTTATGATTTTTTGATTGCATGTTTGTGATTTTGACAGTGATTGCATTCTCATTCAGCAAGTATTACTAAATAACTAATGTATACAGAGCTATGCTAGACACAAAATTTCTATGATGCTTGGTTCTTGCTCTCTTGGACTTTATAGTATAAGGGGAAGGAGAGGAGTAAGAAAAATATACTAATCATTATAATGCAAAATAAAATAAATATGTGAAGTACAAAAGTGTTTATATGAAATCCAAAAGAAAAGACCATCACTGATTGGGCCTTGAGGAGGTTTCTTGGACAAGGTAGCATATGGGTTAGGACTTAAAAACTTAAGAAAAGATGGAGATGGTAGGCATATCAAATCTAAGGGATAGGTGAACAAAGGGCTTTAAAGTAAGTTGTAAATACTAATAATCTAGAAGGAAATAGTATGTAAGGAAGTGGGAACCAATATCAGTTTCTCATGAAAAGCTTTAAATGTCAAAGTTAAGAACTTGAACTTTACTTAGAAGGCAATAGGGAGACATTAAGATTATTTTGGTAGTTGAATGGAGTTGTATAAAAATTCCCAGAATGGAGATTATTATTATAATAATAGTATAGATGGTGATTCTGTTCTGGGCCCTCTCCTCTTCTCCTTTTTTTGTCTAGCCCTCATCTCTATTGAGGTCCCTGTCACTAACTGCCTTTTGGACTTCTTAAATTGATTGTCCCATAGGCACCTCAAGCTCAGCATGCCCAAACAAAACTCATCTCTCCCTTAAAATCTTCTGTGAACTTTCCTGTTACTGTTGAGGGCATAATCATTCTTCCAGTCATTTATCCAGGCGCCAAATTCCGTCATTTTTACTTCTTTCATATATAGTACATTGTCAAATCTTGTCATTTCTACCATCACAATACCTCTACCCATACATATCTCCTTCTCTTTACTCAGAGAATCACAATTCAAGTTCATCACCTGATAACCTCTTCCCTGGGCGTCTGCAATAGCTTTTTCACTAGTCTCTTTCCACTCTAATTTATCCTTCATTCAGCTGCCGAGGTTATTTTTCTAAAAGTAGATCTGGTCATACCCTCAGCTAGATAAGCTCAGATTGACTCTCTGTTACCTCTGGAGTCCAATTTTAAAATCTCTGGTAAAGTTCTGCATAATCTGGCCCCTTCCTACCTTTCCAAATCTTCTGATCCTTGATCCCTTATATAACCCACCTATGCTGGACCACTTGTTATTCTTTCAAATGATGATCCATCTCTTATCTTCCTATCTGTGTAGTGGTTATCTAGCTAGCATTAACTGGAATGTTCTGCCTCCTCACCTTGAGCTCTTAGTGTGCCTCTATTACTTCAAGTCTCAGCTCAAAGTCTACCTTCTACTGAAGACTTTTCTGGGCCTCCAGGAGGGAGAGAATGGAATAGAGAATTAAAATTTATTAATCAGGCATTATGATCCTACCAGTGTGTGGCACATTTGTAATCAATTTCATTATGGAAGTGGGTGTTTTGGGGATAGGCAAGATAGAGAGAGACTCTCGTAATGGATAAGGAATACTAATGCCATCCCAGCTAATGCATTTCCCTTTTAGATGACTTTCCATCTATTCTATATATATCTTATATTACCTAGTAATTCATATGTTGTCTTTCCCACTAAAATGTATTATTTTTGAGGTCAGGAATTGCTTTTTGCCTTTCTTTGTACTCTCAAAATTTAGCACAATGCCTGGTATATAGTAAACACAGTAATTGTTGACTGAGGATTCATACTTCAGTAATGCAGTAGACATGGAGAAGATTATGAAAACACTAGAGATATTTTGGCAGTGAAACTAATAGCACTTGAATAATTGGATATTAAAGAAGATGGAAAATTCAAAAAATTACTCCAAAACTTCAAAAGGGAAATTAGAGGAAAAAATAAGCTTAGTTTTGTATATGTTAAGTTTCAGATGCTGGTGGTACATATAGGTAGAGATTTGGATATGAAATAAGCAGAGAGGTCAAGACTAGAGATACAACTTTGGGGGACAGATAGAGGTAGTGTAGGATTAATCTAAGTTCAGAATTCACATTCAACAGGCACAATCTTAAAGAGGATGGGTATAAGCATGTTAGTCTTTAGAACCTTGATTTTTAAAAATAATTATAACTTTTTATTGACAGACCCCATGCCTGGGTAATTTTTTACAACATTATCCCTTGCACTCAGTTCTATTCTGACTTTTCCCCTCCTTCCCTCCCCCCCTCTCCTAGATGGCAAGCAGTCCTATACATGTTAGCTATGTCACAGTATTTCCTAGATATAATATACATGTGCAGAACTGAACAGTTCTCGTGTTGTACAGGAAGAATTGGATTCAGAAGGTAAAAATAACCCGGGAAGAAAAACCAAAATGCAAACAGTTTACATTCATTTCCCAGTTTTCTTTCTTTGGGTGTAGCTGCTTCCATCCATCATTGATCAATTGAAACTGAGTTAGATCTTCTCTTTGTCAAAGAAATCCACTTTTGTAAGAATATATCCTCATATCATTGTTGTTGAGTATCGTTGTTGCTGTGTATAATGATCTCCTGGTTCTGCTCATTTCATTTAGCATCAGTTCATGCAAGTCTCTCCAAGCCTCTCTGTAGTCATTCTGCTGGTCATTTCTTACAGAACAATAATATTCCATAACATTCATATACCACAATTTACCCAACCATTCTCCAATTAATGGGCATCCATTCATTTTCCAGTTTCTAGCCACTACAAATAGGGCTGCTACAAACATTTTGGCACATACAGGTCCCTTTCCCTTCTTTAGTATTTCTTTGGGATATAAGCCCAATAGAAACACTGCTGGGTCAAAGGGTATGCACAATTTGATAACTTTTTGGGTATAATTCTATATTGCTCTCCAGAATGGCTGGATTCTTTCACAACTCCACCAATAATGCATCAGTGTCCCAGTTTTCCTGCATCCCCTCCAACATTCATCATTATTTTTTCCTGTCATCTTAGCCAATCTGACAGGTGTGTAATGGTATCTCAGAGTTGTCTTAATTTGCATTTCTCTGATCAACAGTGATTTGGAACATTCTTTCATATGAATGGAAATAGTTTCAATTTCTTCATCTGAGAATTGTCTGTTCATATCCTTTGACCATTTATCAATTGGAGAATGGCGTGATTTTTTATAAATTAGAGTTAATTCTCTATATATTTTGGAAATGAGGCCTTTATCAGAACCTTTAACTGTGAAAATGTTTTCCCAGTTTGTTGCTTCCCTTCTAATCTTGTTTGCATTAATTTTGTTTGTACAAAGGTTTTTTAATTTGATATAATCAAAATTTTCTATTTTGTGATCAATAATGATCTCTAATTCATCTTTGGTCACAGATTCCTTCCTCCTCCACAAGTCTGAGAGGTAAACTATCCTATCTTCCTCTAATTTATTTATAATCTCGTAGAACCTAGATTTTAACAAGATATAAGAAAAGAGGAAATTTATAGCATAAAAGTACTGTACAATTAACAAATACAGTGATTATCAAGACAATATAAGAAACAAACAGGCAACATTTAATATAACATCATCACTACTATGAGGAAGCAGCTACATCTGAATTCCTTAGCTGGGACAATGTAGGGCATAGTTATTCAGTTTTGAGTGAGAGTGGCTAGTTCTTCTAATATTCTCTGAGACTTTATCAGATAACTAGGAGTGCATTTCAAAGTTCTCAGCAAAAGAAGTTACAAAGAAAACATGGCTAAGACTTACTTAAGATTCCTTATAGGTGATAATTAAAGCCATTAAAATGTGGGGTGGGGAAAGAGGGAAAATGAAGAACAAGCAAGTGAAACAGAGATTCAATAATGGAATTAGGAGAATGAGATTGTGTTCTGGAAGCTAAAGAAAGAGTATTCAGAAGGAGGGAGATAATTAACAATATCAAATGCTGCAGAGATGTTAAGGAGAATGAAGAGATTAAGAAAAGGTTATATTTGATGATATGGAGATCATAGTGATCAGAGAAAAAGAGTTCAATTTCAGTTACTTACTGGGACTAGATTGCCGTGTTGAGTGGGTGGTGAAAAAGTAGGGATATTATATGTATGCTATTTCTAAAAGTAAGGAAAGGAGGGAGGAAATAGTAGTTTGATGGGGTAAAGGGGTCAAATAAAGACTTTGTATACATGTGTATGTGTATATAAATATACAATTTATTGTGAAATAACTTTTAAACAGCAAAACTAATAAAAGTTATTTACAACTTTAGGTGTTGTTCCAAAATAAACTTCCATGATGTTTCGTTTTGTTTTTAAATCTGAAAAATCTGGGGATGTTTGTAGGTACCGAGGATGTGGTCAGAAGATACGTGAAAAAGAAGGATGTTTGATGGAATAAGGTCCTGGAAGAGATGAAAGGGAATGGGATCAAAGGCATAAGTTATGAGATTAGTTTTGGTAAGGAATTACTTAAATGATTCCATGACCATTATTTTAGGATTTAATAACAGTAGTTTCTTTCCCTGCCCACTTCATCTCCAAATGATAAATTGGAAGCATTTGATTATCCCTAAATAGACTAATAATGAAATATACAGAGAAGAAGTAACTCCTCTGCCCCTCCATCTCTAGAAATATATAAAAATATTTTCATAGTGTAGGGGAGTTCCCCACTCCCCACCCATGAAGCATATGTAGACACTATTCCTAGTTCTGGATGACCGTAATAGGATAATAGAATTGTAAGAGACCTTAAAAATTCCTTCATTTTGCAGATGAGGAAACTGAGACCCAGAGAAGTTTAGTTACTTGGCCAAGATCACGCAAAAAGTAACAGAATCCTTTCACGTCAAATCCCCTTGTCTTGTCACTAAAAGAAGGCTGGCTCCTTTTTCTTTTTAATCACTTTGTGATAACTAGAAAATTGGTGGTAATACTTTGTGAAAGAACCAGTATGGTTCAGACAACAATCTAGAGAGCTACCCTGAGTTGGGGAGGAGGAATAAATATGGAGGAAAGAAGGCTTGGTAGTGAAGAAAGTTGTGGAATGGATTTGTCCCTGAGTAGTTATGAACCTCTGTTTGATTTTGAGCAAATTCCTTCTGCTTCTGGATCTGTTCTTCCTTGGAAAAATGAGGAAGTTGAATTAGAGGATTTGCCAGTTCTAATATTCCCCATATTCTAATGTGCTCCATACTCTATGAGAAGAAAAGGTGGTGTTTAGAAAGGGAGCCAGAGAGAAATCATCTGATACTGTAGTGTAAAGGCTTGGGGAAAGCTAGAAAAGCATGCAGATCTTTCCCTGCCACCTTCATCCCAAGCTATCTATTACCATAGTCCTTATTCTCTTCAGAAACCCAAAAGTTCACTTCTCTGAACCCATGATATCTGTCCTATCTATTCTGGACCTCCACATACATCTTTTCCCAGAGTCCTATTTCCCTAAGGGAAGTGTTTCTCTTCCCCACCTCACCCTCTAGGACTCAAGCTTCAGCTTTTTAACTCAGGCCTCAGCTCTCCCTCTAGATGCAAATAGGGAAGAATTGATGTTTTCTGAGACTTGGAATAGAGCCAGGTACTGCCCCACCATGAGCTAACAGGGATTAGAAATCTCAGGTGCAGATTGTTAATCTCTCTCTCCAGCTTTTACTTGTTCTTTTTCTCCCAAGGAACAGAGACATTTTCCCAATCACCACTGACTGTTTTCTTTGGGGATTAAGGTTATATCTGGCCCAGTACAGCCCTGGTTTCCCTAACACCCTATCTGTAAATACAGCCAGAGCCCTTCACAGAATACAACTGTCTCAACTCCCAGCCCAACTCCCTTATTACCCTTATCTCTCCTTTCCCCACAATCAAGGAGACCTTCATTTCCAGAGTCAGACTTCTAGCTATTGGCTCCCCAGTCCTAGACAACTTATAGAAGGAAGAGGAAATTCTTTTTTTTTTTTTTTAACCTGATCAACTTAGCTATTTTCTCTCTCTCTTTTTTTTTTATTTAATAACTTTTTATTGACAGAACCCATGCCAGTGTAATTTTTTTACAACATTATCCCTTGCATTCACTTCTGTTCCGATTTTTCCCCTCCCTCCCTCCACCCCCTCCCCCAGATGGCAAGCAGTCCTATACATGTTAAATAGGTTACAGTATATCCTAGATACAATATATGTGTGCAGAACTGAACAGTTTTCTTGTTGCACAGGGAGAATTGGATTCAGAAGGTATAAATAACCCGGGAAGAAAAACAAAAATGCAAGCAGTTTACATTCATTTCCCAGTGTTCTTTCTTTGGGTGTAGCTGTTTCTGTCCATCCTTGATCAATTGAAACTGAGTTAGATCTTCTCTTTATCGAAGAGATCCACTTTCATCAGAATACATCCTCATGCAATATCGTTGTTGGTATATAATGATCTCCTGATTCTGCTCATTTCACTTAGCATCAGTTCACGTAAGTCTCACCAGTCCTCTCTGTATTCATCCTGCTGGTTATTTCTTACAGAACAATAATATTCCATAACATTCATATACCACAATTTGCTCAACCATTCTCCCATTGATGGGCATCCATTCATTTTCCAGCTTCTAGCCACTATAAACAGGGCTGCCACAAACATTTTGGCACATACAGGTCCTTTTCTCTTCTTTAGTATCTCTTTGGGGTATAAGCCCAGTAGAAACACTGCTGGATCAAAGGAAATGCACAGTTTGATAACTTTTTGAGCACAGTTCCAAATTGCTCTCCAGAATGGCTGGATGTGTTCACAATTCCACCAACAATGTATCAGTGTCCCTGTTTTCCCACATCCCCTCCAACATTCCGCACTATCTTTTCCTGTCATTCTAGCCAATCTGACAGGTATGTAGTGGTATCTCAGAGTTGTTTTAATTTGCATTTCTCTGATTAATAATGACTTGGAGCATCTTTTCGTATGGCTAGAAATAGTTTCAATTTCTTCATCTGAGAATTGTCTGTTCATATCCTTTGACCATTTATCAATTGGAGAATGGCTTGATTTCTTATAAATTAGACTCAATTCTCTATATATTTTGGAAATGAGGCCTTTATCAGAACCTTTGACTGTAAAAAATGTTTTCCCAGTTTATTGTTTCTCTTGTAATCTTGTCTGCATTAATTTTGTTTATACAAAAACTTTTCAATTTGATATAATCAAAAATTTTCTATTTTGTGGTCAATAGTGATCTCTAGTTCTTCTTTGGTCATAAATTCCTTCCTCTTCCACAGGTCTGAGAGGCAAACTATCCTATGCTCTTCCAATTTATTTATAATCTCATTCTTTATGCCTAGGTCATGAACCTATTTTGACCTTATCTTGGTGTACGGTGTTAAGTGTGGGTCAGTCAGTCCCTAGTTTCTGCCATACTAATAGGAAGGGGAAATTCAACAGAGATGGAACTATAACCAAGGTAGGGACAGAGTAGCCTTTTATCCAGCCCCCAGCCTCCTCACTAGAAATATTAAATTACTCTAGAGAAGAGGTTTGTGCACCAATACTGTCTTTCTATTTGTCCTTTTTAGGGACTTTTTCAAGGTTTAACTTCCACTCCTCACATTCCAATAACTAAAATGATATTAGAGGGATGTTAGATTATAGGAAAAGAAATAAGAATGGCATTGCCCTTCTTCCTACTTTCCTTTCTTTCCTACTCTCTTCCAAGGAGAGAAATGAGACAGGCCCAAGATGCAGGGGTACTCAATGGAGTATCAAAGGAAATGTGTGAACTTCTGGAGGGCTGGTGAGAAGTATTGGGGATGAACTTTTCTATTTCTCTAATTTGCAGATACTGCCCCATCTGATGAGTTATTGACTACTCTTGAGTCTACAACATTTAAAGACTTCATCCACCTCACTCCAGATATCATTTATAATACCACCCCTAATCCCCCAAATCTTGATATAAAATCGATACTCCTCAAGTTCACAGAGAATGGCAGACCTAACCATCAGCCCCAAGGTGAAGACCAACAAAGCTCTGTAACTAAACTACCTACAAAACACCATGCTAAGAATGAAGCACAAGATCCAATTATCCGGAATGGATGGTCTTTCTCTTCTTCTGACAATAAGAAAAGAATGTCAAAGCCTAAAAGCACAACCTGTACAAAGAGTCTCCACATAACAACGTCCCCCTCAGGAATAGAGTCTTCAGGTCGAAACTCAGCTATCACATCCAAGACCATAACTATCTTCCATGAGGGAATGGGAGTTTCAGACAAAACCTCATATAAGGGCATGGAAGCTTCACCCAGCACCATATCTGTATCACCCAAGCTAACAGCTTCTTCCCCAAGGGAAATAGGAACCTCCTTCAGGCCAAATCTGTCTCACCTAAAACCATAACTAACTTTTATGAGGGAATGGGGTCTTCAAGCAGAAGCTCAGCTATCTCATCCAAGACCATAACTATCTCCCGTGAGGGAATGGGAGTCTCAGACAAAACAACACCTCACTTAGACAAGACTACAGGAAACATCTCTAAGGATACTAGAACCTCAGAAGCGGCAACATCTCTCTCACAGATCACCAGCACTTCACATAAGGGCATGGAAGTCTCACCCAGCACCATATCTGTATCACCCAAGATAACAGATACTTTCCATGTGGGAATGGGAACCTCCTTCAGGATCACATCTGTCTCACCTAAAACCATAACTACCTATCAAGAGGGAATGGGGTCTTCAGGCAGAAGCGCAGCTATCTCATCCAAGATCATAACCATTTCCCATGAGGGAATGGGAGTTTCAGACAAAACTCCTCATTTAGACAAGACTACAGGAAACATCTCTAAGGATACTAGAACCTCAGAAGCGGCAATATCTCTCTCACAGATCACTAGCACTTCACATAAGGGCATGGAAACCTCACCCAGCATCATATCTATGTCACCCAAGATAACAGATACTTTCCATGTGGGAATGGGAACCTCCTTCAGGACCACATCTGTCTCACCTAAAACCATAACTACCTATCATGAGGGAATGGGGTCTTCAGGCAGAAGCGCAGCTATCTCATCCAAGATCATAACTATCTCCCATGAGGAATGGGAGTTTCAGACAAAACAACACCTCACTTAGACAAGACTACAGGAAACATCTCTAAGGATACTAGAACCTCAGAAGCAGCAACATCTCTCTCACAGATCACCAGCATCTCAAATAAGGGCATGGAAGCTTCACCCAGCACCATATCTGTATCATCCAAGATAATAACTTCTTCCCCAAGGGAAATAAAGACCTCCTTCAGGGACAAATCTGTCTCACCTAAAACCATAACTACCTATCATGAGGGAATGGGGTCTTCAGGCAGAATCTCAGCTATCTCATCCAAGATCATAACTATCTCCCATGAGGGAATGGGAGTCTCAGACAAAACAACACCTCACTTAGACAAGACTACAGGAAACATCTCTAAGGACACTAGAACCTCAGAAGCAGCAACATCTCTCTCACAGATCACCAGCACCTCAAATGAGGGCATGGGAGCCTCACCCAGCACCATATCTGTATCACCCAAGATAACAGACACTTTCCATGTGGGAATGGGAACCTCCTTCAGGACCACATCTGTCTCACCTAAAACCATAACTACCTATCATGAGGGAATGGGGTCTTCAGGCAGAAGCTCAGCTATCTCATCAAAGACCATAACCATCTCCCATGAGGGAATGGAAGTCTCAGACAAAACAACACCTCACTTAGATAAGACTACAGGAAACATCCCTAAGGATATTGGAACCTCAGCAAGGCCAATATCTCTCTCACAGGTCATCGGAACCTCACATGAGGGGATGGGAACCTCACCTAGGACCATATCTGTCTCATCCAAACTAACTGCTTCTTCCCAAAAAGAAAGGGGAACTTCCTTCAGGACCATATCTGTCTCACCCAAGCCCATAACTACCTATCATGAAGAAATGGGAACCTCAGACAGAACCACATCTGTATCATTCAAGAATAAAATTACCTCTCATGAAGATATTGGAACCTTGGACAGGACCACAACTGTCTCACCCAAGACTATAACTACCTATTATGATGGGATGGGAATCACATCTAGGTCATCCAAGAACAAAACAACTTCACATGAAGGCATTGGAACCTTGTACAGTACCACAACTGTCTCACTCAAGATTACAAATACTTCCCACACAGGAAGGAGAACCTCCATTATAGGAGATCTGAAGAAAACCACTCAAGCATCAAATAGGATACCTGTCTTTGAAAAGACCACAGATTGGATTATAGCTGTTTCAGACAAGGTAACTGAATCCTTAGGAACTTCATACAAGCCTTCATCTGCTTCTGACAAAACCATAGGAGCCATGGAATCAACCACAGTCATGGGAAATTTAGACAAAACTATAACTTTTAGGGGAACTTCAGAAAAGATGACTGAATCCTTTGAAAGGACCACAGGCCTTTACAAGACTAAAATTTCTTCACATCAAACTCAGGGAGCTTTGGACAAAACTATCCAAATTTCAGATAAAACCACAAAAGCTTCAGGAGGCCCAGGACCCTTGGACAAGACTACCCATAAATCTACATCTACTCCCTATACTACTTTAGCTTCCCTTTATCCATCACTCCAGGTTACTAGTGAGAAAACCTTTGTACCTTTCACAACTCTCAACTATAGACAGGAGTTGAATTCTACAAAATCAGTCAATAATTATTGGCCAGACCAGAAAACAGATAAATCAAGAGGAGGATCCCAGAATGGAGCAACCCAGGGGGTGCTGGAGGGAAATTCATTTCCTGCCTGGGCCATTGTCATTGTTGTCCTGGTGGCTGTGATCCTCCTCCTGCTACTCATTGGCCTACTCTTCATGGTAAGAAACAGAGAGAAAGAAGGGAATGACATATTATGGAAACAAAATTAGGTTTAAGATTAGAAGCAGGCCTAGAAAATAAAAAATGGAGGTGGAGGGAGGAATATAGAAAAATGGAGAAATGAAAAAATCTCAAATATGGAAAATAACTAAGGAGAAGAATGGAATTGGGATAATGAAGAGATAATGGGAATATGAAGGGACTGAAGGACAGAACCATGAAGTTGTTATAAATTTGGGATACTGAAGTAGAGTAGAATGAATAGTAAAATATAAAAAAGATGAAACCAGGAATCAGGGATAGAGGTGAGATACACAGCATTGGGAGATGCAGTTAAGAAAAAAGGATCAAGACACAGATGAAAAAAATGTGTAATTGAGATGGGGTTGGGGTGGAGAATCAGAAACCAAGAGAGTTGAGGGAGTGGACAAGAACAAGGAAAGGATGATTTCTTAAAGTAAATAGGTGTGTGTGATATATAGTGGAGATCAGAGAAGGGATGATGAGGGAAAAAACATTCAGTCTTTCTTATCACCTTCTAGGCTGCCTACATAATCCGAACACATCAGATGACTACAGAACATGAGGAAAATGATGCCGAAGATGAGATTGGTCCCAATTCTTATCCTGTCTTTCTGATGGAACAGCAAGCATTGGGTCGGAGCCAGTTGCCATTACCTTAGTAGTCCCCTACAGGACTACTAGGTCCTAGTTCAGGAATAAGAATTTCTTTTCTGTTTCCTAGATTCTAGGAAAGGCTAAGACTCCTAGCATTAGCAGCTTCAATCCTTAACCTGGAGGGAAGAGTCTGAAATTGCTTGAGCAGAGTAAAGGAAAAAAAAAAAAAAAACTGGAGCCTTCAAATACAGTTGAGAGATTGGTAGGGTAAGGAACTACACTGGACATTTGAATTTCAAGAGTGAATAGTATCTTTTGATCTCTTTGGCAGAGGAAAAGGGAAATTCTCCTGTATAGAAGCTTTACATATAAAATCACTAGAAGTTGATTCTTACACTATATTCCTTTCCCTTCTCCCAAGACTGAACTCTTACTACTGATCACATCCTCCACCCTTCTCCACCTGACCTATCTGGGCCTTCTTCCTGTCCTCATGTGTTAAATTATTTTGTTCCTCATCACAGCTCCTACCAATTAGCTCCCCTCTCCTTAGCTATGGCTCCCTCCTTATTCTCAGGTAACCTTGATCTCTTCTCTCTATTTTAGATTCTTCTTCTCTATACTTAGGGAAGATATTAAAGTTACAGACCGAACATGGTTCATGATGGGGGGAAATGGGGAGGAGAAATGTCTAAAGAAACCAAGGATCACTGGTTTCCTTTTTATTTATCTTTTATAATAAAAAGGCAAATATTTTAAATGAAGGATATGGGGACTAAAAAGGCATGCTAATTCCCTTATTATCTTGGTCTTGACACTAAAGATAATTTTAAATATCAGAAACCTGAAGGACAAACCTGGTTCTTTTTAATGGGGAATGACAGAGAAAGAATTTCTACCGTTTGGTGTGTCCAATATTGCTTAATGCCTAGTTTCATTTTAGGTCTTACCTCCTCTTAATAATGGTCTTGACATGTCAAGTTATAGCAAACATGTGCTGAATGCCTGGTATATGCATAACACTATGTTGGACATGGAAAAGTGTTTAGTGGTAGTTGGGAGGTGGAGTAGGCAGCAGAAAAAAAAATATGATATATGGCCCCTGCCCTATTCAATAGGTTGAATAGATTAAAACCTATTTGGGAAATTTACACACATGAAAATTAAATAAAGATATGAGATAGCAGGAATCAGAAACATGGAAAGCTTTATAGGTGTGGATGTGAATGCAAATATATGCCTATGTTCAGCTTTGCCCTGAGTCCAACTTGAGTTTAACTTCAAAACCAATTAATCAGTTAACAAGCATTTACTCTGTGCCAGGCACTGGGGATATGAAGACCAAAAAATGAAGTATTCTTTGCCCTTAAAAAGTTTACATTTTATAGGTGGAGATAACATGTACAGTAAAGTCACTCTTAGTAGTTTTATCTGATACTTTCTTGTGTTGTGGGGGTGGTCCTGAGTTTTTGAAACTTGTACCTGCAGAATATAAGATCTAATAGGTATTACTAACATGGTAACATAGATAATACTAACATTACTAACATGAGTTTGTGAACTTGAGGAGTGACAGGCCACCTAAATATGTAGAAGTTTGTCACTAAGAATCACTTGAACGATGATCAAAAACTCATGAGAAATATGAAAAAAAAATTCTCTCAAGAGAAATATCAAAAACTCATGAAAGTATAAAAGAGTTGTGATCTATATTGGTAAAGGAAGATCCCACACTAATGAAATTACAAATCTTTTGAAATGTTAAAATATATGCATGAAAGACACTTTGAAGACCTTTAAACTTTTTGAGTTGACTTGTTCCTACCCAGCTGAATTCTAAGAATGTCAATGTATAATGTTTTCATTCCTTAAGGATGATTATCCTTTTCATATCTGCTTCTGACAAAACCATAGGAGCCATGGAACCAACCACAGTTTGTTGTGTTCCCTAACAAACACCAAGGCTCACAAGGCATCTTATAAGTTTTTGTTTTACAGTTAAGACATTAAAGAATTCAATTGCAAATCCACAGAGAGTTGATAACCCTGTTCCCCCAATTGCAGAGATCTATATAGTCCCTGTGACCCAGTATCACCGTAGGTAAGGACCCCAGAAAGGAGAAGGTCCTAGAGCCCTGTCACTCGTTGAAATAGCATTTACAATTTGTCTCTTAACAACCTCATCATGGAATCTACAATTCATATTTTGAGATTCACAATCTTTATCACAATACATTTCTACAATACATCTCAGGTTCCAAAATGTGGAATGTAGCATCATTGCTGCTTCTCACTATGTGCTTGGGATACCATCTCTTCAAATCCATCAAATCAAATCCATTAGATCTTCTTCTAGGAAGGCTGATGGTAGAACTGTGCTTTAGCAATGCAAAATCTGGAATGAACATTGGCTTTCCTGACTCTTCTTGATCCTTCTCTTGAATGGATTCTTATGTATGACATTTTAGCTACCAAATCTTGCTGTCTGATCCTATCTTTTTTTTTTCCCCAGTGATTTTTAATTCACCTCTCTGAGTCCAGTTATATAGATATGCCTATAATGTAACTATCTTGTTCCCTCATTTGACTAGATCATTAACTCACAATAGTCCAGATTCAAAGTTACAAACCTTGAGGTCATTGAACTCAATAATCAACTTACCTTTTTCACTTGATATTTTCTTATACACAAGGACCTATTTGGACTTTGAACAGAAGTTTTGGGTTTTTTTTAACTGATAGTACATCACTAAAACACTATTCTTATGATATTTCTGTTCCCCTAATAATTATTTTGCCTTTTAAAAAATCCTACTTCCAGCCTTTTAAGCTGATTTTTGCATATTTATATCAATGTTCAAGGAAGACTCATCTCTTCCTAGGTTCTTATGTTCTTTGTCTCTATGCATTATCTTTTTTCTGTAATAGTTTTTTTTTTTAATTTTTCCAACTACATGCAAGGATAGTTTTCAACATTCACCTTTGCCAAACCTTGTATTCCAAATTTTTTTCCCTCCTTTCCTTCCTACCCCCTCCTCTAGATGGCAAGTAACCCACCACAGGTTAAACAGGTTAAAAGATAGTCTAAACTATTTTTGAAGGATTTTCTGAGCATTTTTGCCCGATACCAAAGTAAAGTACACACAGGATTGGAATGTCTAGGGTCCAAGACAGACTCAGATAAATAGCAATAGTATTTCAAGAATCTATGATTTTCTTAGTATTATGTGATGTGCTTTAAAATAACAATTTTGGCACTTAATGAGGAGACTGATGTAGGCACCAAATGTTGGACTTTGGCCATGTGTAGAATTTATAATGGTCATTCTCTTTATTTATTTAGGAGAGAGATTACAGACAAAATGAAACGATACAATATAAACCAGAGATTCTAAATAGAAATAGAATCAGGAGAGCATATAGTTTGCAAGAAAAAGGGTTTTAACAATTAATAATGGAAAAGACAAATTTCCTCCTAGAACTTATAATTATTCAGGAGAAAGGGAATACTCCATGAAGTGGGAGCATGCCTTTAATTAGTGAGCTAAAACCCAAAAGGAATTTAGCAGACTAAGAGTTAGCTATAAGAAGGAGAAAGATTTCATGAAGCATAGTGGGGGGATAAGAGGAAAAACGCTTCATGGCACAGGAAGGAGGGCAAAGACACTATGAGGCAGAGTACAATGGCAGGCTATAACCCCAAAAGGAATTCAGCAAAGATGGGATGGACAGATTTACAGGGGAAATTTGATCTCAGAAGTTTGACATACCTCAGATTTCTTAATGGACAGAGCAAAGTAGGACTACCCACAGCCTCTACAGCGATTGGACTATAAAATTGAATTCATTAATGCAATTCCCTTCTCACCTCAGTGAGTAATTTTATCAGAATTTCAGGCTTTCTCGATCAACTCAACCTCATTGCTCAGAACCTCATCATTATGCATTTACATCACCAATGCAAATGGCAACCTCTCACCACAGTAGACCTGTTGATGAACCTTTCTAAACTTAGCCCAATGATGGTACATCACCAAACCCCTACGCAGGATCCATCTTGGTAGGGAGTGTCCCATTAGTATAGCCCATGAGAATTTAGAGTCAACTCTATAGGAACATAAGAGAAGACTTCAATGGAGGAATACCTAGGATGACCATAACTCACATTTCCACTTCATTTTCTAATTTTAAAAATCCTGTCCTTCCAACAATCCTGTGAAGTTCCAGGTGGTGCTCAGGAGATAACAAACTTATATCTTCCTGAGGGCAATGGGATGTCTCTGTGATATTCATTTTCTAAATCAGAAATAAAACAAGTTAAATTCAGCAACCACTAATGACCTAATGTGTGCATAGCACTGCAATCAGCACTGGAGAATATAAAGTATAGATAAAGTATGACTCTCCTGCCTTCAGAGGACTTACAATTTAATAAGGAGTTTGTAAGGGTCCGGAGAGGAATCTCGCACAGTACAATCAGGAAGTAAAGAGGCCTTAATTTCTGAGACACCTATATGTGGTCTTTGTGATCACCATGGACCGTCATCTGGTGAGCAGAAGTTCTGGTCTCATTGAGAACGCATCATCAACAGGAGATGTCTCCTCTTATTGGCTGTGCGAGTGAACTTACAGACCCAATAAAAGTACTGGGGACCAGAAAGTAGGTGGAGTTCATTAGGCAGTAAGAATGCAGGAGAGGACAGGATGTGAACACATGGAATAAAGACCTGAGCTTGTGAGCCACTGTCTTTGGGAGCTCTGTTGGATGTGAGAACCACCACTCGGAGGGGCAGTGGCTAGGAATTTGAGAAGACCTATGATTAGGTGAAATTCCTGAAAGCCTGGGACTAGGCAAGACTGATAACTAGTAATCTCTGGGTGGAAGGTTACAAGTCATGGCCCAACATGGGGGCAGTGCTTTTAGGGTTATTAAGAGACTAGAAGACAAGGAAGCATTATGGATCTGGGGGTTTACCCTTGATCATGCCTGAAGACACATGCAGCTCAAGTATATAAATTAGAGAGCCAAACTGATGATTCTCTAGCAGAGAACATGTTTGATAAGGGGCAGGGAGCTTACTCCAAAGCTCCAAGGCATTTACTCCCACACCCATTAAGTACAGCTCAGCAAGAAAAAAAATCAGGTGATCGAGGGGCTTGAGTAAATAGAACAAAAAATACAAGAGTTACAGGTTGAGTTAGAGAAAAAATGAAAAATCACCTTACAAAAACTAGAATAAGAAATGCAAAAATTACAGATTGAGTTAGAGAAGAAAGGAAAAGTACAACAGCTAGAATAGAAAGAACAAGAGCTCAGCCTACTGGCTGAGGTAGAAAAGGAACAGAAAGCTACTATACAGCAGTCAATAATTGGGAAACCGAGTGAATATAATGGGTTAAAGAATCCCACAAGTTTTAAAACTAGGGGAGATTTTAACTTGGGCAGCCAAATCAGGAAATATCATGAAAAAAGCAAGCAGAAAGTTAGTGACCATAGTCCCAGAGAGTATAGCATGTGGGACATTCCTTTAGTGTTTTGCTAATTTATCTTGCCTGCTACAGCTCTAGGAGATCTGCAAAGGGTAATCATTTAAGACTTAAGATACTTTCTTATTCCTGGAAACTATTCTCCTGTCTTAAGAAAAAATGGATTAATCAGTTAATATGGCCAAAATAACAGAATAATCTAAGTAGACAAAATATTGGACTCCTTAAGGAAAAAAAAAGGAAAAATGTTTTACTAATAGCATGAGCTTAAATTCCTGGGCCTTTAAGCATTTAAAGAGCCTTTTGTCCTTAGTTTTTTGTAAAAATAAACTTCTTTGGTAAACCTTCCAGTAATAGGTCTATGTTGGTAATTCTTGAGCTTATTGCTTCTAGTACTTATTTTATTCAAGAAGCTTAGATCACCTATTAGGGAGTTGAAAACTATCCAGTCTTATTTGATTATGAATTGGGAAGAGCCTATGACATATACTATGTAGATCTCAAACGTAGTTGGAGGATCCTTGGTGGTGAGACTCTTTCAAGGAATCTAAAATGTCAGAACTATTTTCCTAATAATACTATGTTATTTGCTTATTAAAATACTCCTCTTCTTTCCACATACATATCTGTGTGAGATCAGATTTTCTTTATATATTTCAACCAGAAATTACAATCTGTTGCAATTGATTGAATGCAAAAGCATATATGAAAATTCAACTATCCTTATATGAGCTGTGCATAAAAAGATGAGCAAAAATATGTAAACCAATGCCATTCTTCTTACTGTTTTTTGTTTCAAAATAGTTACTTTTCATTTAAAATAATATTTATATAAATATGTAATATTATCATTATTTTTAAATGAATTGCTAAATATTTAAAATTTTTATCAGATTTATTTTCTAACTTGGTAAATATGAATATGATCTAACCCACATAATCAAAAACTCTAGGATTCTGGATAATTTTTAAGAGTGTATAGGGCTCCCTCACTCTCCTCATTGCTCTCGGCCACAGCCTTGTCACCCTAGGGACTTAGAAGACACAGAGCTCCATCCTAGCACATGGGGTCACTTTCTTCTGGAGCCTTTTTAAAAGAACTTTTGCCACAAGATTTTCTGGATCTCACCTGCACCTCTATCTATGCAAAGAAAGAAAATCTCTTGCTGGCATTGTGAGGAGCTTCCCAGCTTAAGAGGATCCTTGCCCATTGGTTATGCTTAAGAAAAAGGGAGGAGATAAGCATGAGATCTTCCTCGAACAGCTGCATGGGTAGGCGCGTGGAGCCCGCCTAATTGGTTGACAGTGTTGATGTGTATTAAACAAAAAACAATTTAAAGACAGACAAATCAGTGTCTTTAAATCAGTATTTATGAGTTTGCAAATTAAGACTAGTCAGAGTGTGCTGATGGAGCCTTCTGGCAATGAACAGTTTTATGGTGACCCAGATCCTGGAGGCAAACCCCAAGATCCAGAGGCCAGAAAGCCTCCCGAAACGGAGCAGAAATTATCTAACATGACCCACAATGCTTTGGGGAACATTAATGTGGTTGGCCAAGGCTTGAAGCGCCTCTTCCAGCACCAGAGCGGGAGGTCTTCCGTGTCTCCTCAGGATGTGCTTGTTCGTCCAGGCCGATCCGGAGCCTGAGACGGATCTGGAGAGCCAGAGCTCCGGTGCTGATATTAACGGTCTCCACCCACCCCACAGCTTTGAACCGGGTGCTGCAGCAGATCCGAGCGCTCCCCGAGATGGAGAGAGGCACGAGCCTGGCCGGCAGGTGGGCCAAGCCAGATGCCCCCAAGGGTAGCCCTCAGATCAACTGCAAGTCCGGCCCAGACGCAGCATTCGGGAGGCAGTTGGGCCGGCGTCGGCCATCTTTTACCACCGAGCCCCCCACCAGCTCTGGAGATAGCCTGCTGCCGTCTATCTTCCTGGGGAGGAGGCCCCTGCCGAGAGCATCAATTGGTTGGAAGAAGCAGCCGTGCTCAGACATCCAGCGCAGTGACCTCTGGCAGCATCAGCACCGACTCAGCGGATGGGACGCCCAACCCCCAGCACGCCCAAGCAGCTATCACCCCCCTGCAGCAGCAGATCCTACACCCCACCGAGCAGATCGTTATCAGAGGGACTATTTCTCAATAATGCAGCCTTACAGGAGGAGCAGCTAAAGGAGCTGGCCAAATTCCGTCAGAATGAGATCTTGAACTGAAAGCGGGAGCTGGCCATGAGGAGAAAGTCGCTTCTCAGTCCTACGGGCCGGACAGCCAGGAGGCGCTGCAGGACCGCCACACCGGGATCTCCAGGATGGAATTGCCGCAGCGGCGGCAGCAGGTGATGAGGCCGGAAGGACTGGCGAGTGCGGCGGCAGCAGGTGATGAGGCCGGAAGGACTGGCGAGTGCCACGGCCCACAACCCCCTGCGAAGTTCGTGCACATCCTTCTGGCCAAGATGGCTTCCTCTTGGTCTTTGTCTCCGCCACGGCCAACTGCGCGCCCCTCTCCTGAGGACTCCCAGCAGGACGTTCTGCCCTTTATTCCTGGTGTTTCATTGCCTTTCTCTGGAAGCACTGGGACGCCATCTTTGGCTCCGTGGAACGCTTCTTTTCTTCCCCAAGATGATGACACGGAGGCAGCTGCTCCCCAACCTTGGCGCGTGTGTGCAGCACTGATTTAGACAGCAGCCTGACTATTCTGAAGTTTTAAACAACAAGAAAGAGTCGAGGGAATCTATTTACATTTAGAATTGTTTTTTTCTCTGAGAGACACGATTGCAATAGTATTTTTTAGATTTTATCCAAGAAGTTTTTTGGAGCAAAAATCCTGGATCATTTTTATGTGCCATGATTCTCCAGGGATGCAAATCTTAAAAAGATCCTTTAACATAAACCAACACAATCCAGAGCACAGTGATGGGCATTCTAAATTCCAGCTCAAACTACTGCCCTGCAACCCGTTAGAAAGAGGAGTCCACTTCGGCCAGTTAGGCCTAGCCACCTACCTTGCCTGGGAACATCCCAGACCCGCCTTCTCCAGGCTCCCCGTGACTGAGAAATCCTAGCACCTTCCATGTCTGAAGTCACAGATACAGGCTGGATCTTCCTTAGCCGCAGAGAAATCATGGAGGAACATGTGGATCAGCCCCACCTGTCTACGTTCATGTTCATGGCAGCCGTTCATTTGCATCTCAAAGGGTGGACATTTTTATATCTGGGCCCTTCCCCTTTTGCAAGGATACAGTGTCATCCCCCACCGGATAACTGCACAGTTCCTACCAAAGTATTTTGAAGTAGCCCTCTAAATACTTAATCTTAAGCAAAAACCCTTGGCTGCACTTTTAAGATGTATAAATACATGCTTATATACATATAGAGAGAGAGTCACAGATTTAAAAAATCCAAACCGCATACTTGAAGAATGTAATATTCAAACTTTCAGTGCTTCCTTATGGTTTCTAATAGGATTTTTTATTATTGTTATTGGGTTGTTTTTTTAGAAGGGGTTGGGAGGGTGGTTTTTTTTCCCCTTGAAATAAAGTGATGTTTTTAAATGAAAAAAAAAAAACGTGTATAGGGGTCTTCAGATCAAAAAACTGTTGTAGATGATTCTGACTCCTGTCT